>NW_026989811.1:2788972-3098857 GCF_036321535.1 Camelus dromedarius | reverse complement strand
CATTCCATACATATATATGGGGAAGTAGTAGCTCCAAACCTTTTTTACGGTGAAAACTGCAGGAACTTCAACCGGCACTAGGAAACAGACTGAGAAAGCAGAGAAAAAGTTTCTCCTTCAACCAATTCCATTGGTGCTAGTTGAACGTACGTCTCTCCACTTGCTCAGTTCCGAGAGATAATTGTGTGTGAAAGCCGTCCTTCACATAGCTTGTTGGGAACACAAAGATTCTTTTCAGTTGCAAACACCATTCCATACATATATATGGGGAGGTACATTCTCCAACTCGGTTTTACAGTGAAAACTGCAGGAACTTCAAACCGGCACTAGGAAAAAGGGTGAGAATGCAGAGAAAAATTTTCTCCTTCAACCCGTTCCCTTGGTGCTAGAAGAACGAACGTCTCTCGACTTGCTCAGTTCTGAGAGTTAAGTGTGTGTGAAAGCCGTACTTCACCTAGCTTGTTGGGAACACAAAGTTTCTTTTCAGTTGCAAACTCCATTCCATACATATATATGGGGAGGTACTAGCTCCAACTCGGTTTTACAGTGAAAACTGCAGGAACTTCAAACCGGCACTAGGAAACAGACTGAGAAAGCAGAGAAAAATTGTCTCCTGCAACCCGTTCCCTTGGTGCTAGATGAACGAACGTCTCTCCACTTGCTCAGTTCTGAGAGATAAGTGTGTGTGAAAGCCGTCCTCCACCTAGCTTCTTGGGAACACAAAGTTTCTTTTCAGTTGCAAACTCCATTCCATACATATATATGGGGAGGTACTAGCTCCAAATCGGTTTTACAGTGAAAACTGCAGGAACTTCAAACCGGCACTAGGAAACAGACTGAGACAGCAGAGAAAAAGTGTCTCCTGCAACACGTTCCCTTGGTGCTAGATGAACGAACGTCTCTCCACTTGCTCAGTTCTGAGAGATAAGTGTGTGTGAAAGCCGTCCTCCAACTAGCTTGTTGGGAACACAAAGTTTCTTTTCAGTTGCAAACACCATTCCATACATATATATGGGGTGGTACTAGCTATAACTCTGTTTGACAGTGAAAACTGCAGGAACTTCAAACCGGCACTAGGAAACAGACTGGGAAAGCAGAGAAATGGTGTCTCCTGCAACACGTTCCCTTGGTGCTAGATGAACGAACGTCTCTCCACTTGCTCAGTTCTGAGAGATAAGTGTGTGTGAAAGCCGTCCTTCAAATAGCTTGTTGTGAACACAAAGTTTCTTTTAGGTTGCAAACTCCATTCCATACATATATATGGGGAGGTACTAGCTCCAACTCGGTTTGACAGTGAAAACTGCAGGAACTTCAAACCGGCACTAGGAAACAGACTGAGAAAGCAGAGAAAAAGTGTCTCCTGCAAACCGTTCCATTGATGCTAAATGAATGAACGTCTCTCCACTTGCTCAGTTCTGAGAGATAAGTGTGTGTGAAAGCCGTCCTTCACCTAGCTTGTTGGGAACACAAAGTTTCTTTTCAGTTGCAAACTCCAATACATACATATATATGGGAAGGTACTGGCTCCAACTATGTTTTACAGTGAAAACTGCAGGAATTTCAAACCGGCACTAGGAAACAGACTGAGAAAGCATAGAAAAATTGTCTCCTGCAACCCGTTCCCTTGGTGGTTGATGAACGAACGTCTCTCCACTTGCTCAGTTCGGAGAGATAAGTGTGTGTGAAAGCCGTCCTTCATCTAGTTTGTTGGGAACAGAAAGTTTCTTTTCAGTTTCAAACTCCATTCCATACATATATATGGGGAGGTAGTAGCTCCAACTCGGTTTTACAGTGAAAACTGCTGGAACTTCAAACCGGCACTAGGAAACAGAGTGAGAAAGCAGAGAAAAAGTGTCTCCTGCAACACGTTCCCATGGTGCTAAATGAACGAACGTCTATCCACTTGCTCAGTTCCGAGAGTTAAGTGTGTGTGAAAGCCGAACTTCACCTAGCTTGTTGGGAACACAAAGTTTCTTTTCAGTTGCAAACACCATTCCATACATGTATATGGGGAGGTTCTAACTCCAACTCGGTTTTACAGTGAAAACTGCAGGAACTTCAAACCGGCACTAGGAAACAGACTGAGAAAGCAGAGAAAAAGTGTCTCCTGCAACCCGTTCCCTTGGTGCTAGATGAACGAACGTCTCTCCACTTGCTCAGTTCCGAGAGATCAGTGTGTGTGAAAGCCGTCCTTCACCTAGCTTGTTGGGAACACAAAGTTTCTTTTCAGTTGCAAACTCCATTCCATACATATATATGGGGAGGTACTAGCTTCAACTCGGTTTGACAGTGAAAACTGCAGGAACTTCAAACCGGCACTAGGAAACAGAGTGAGAAAGCAGAGAAAAAGTGTCTCATGAAACCCGTTCCCTTGGTGCAAGATGAACGAACGTCTCTCCACTTGCTCAGTTCTGAGAGTTAATTGTGTGTGAAAACCGTCCTTCAAAATGCTTGTTGGGAACAAAAAGGTTTTTTTCAATTGCAAACTCCATTCCATACATATATATGGGGAGGTACTAGCTCCAACTCGGTTTTACAGTGAAAACTGCAGGAACTTCAAACCGGCACTTGGAAACAGACTGAGAAAGCAGAGAAAAAGTGTCTCCTGCAACACGTTCCCTTGGTGCTAGATGAACGAACGTCTCTCCACTTGCTCAGTTCCGAGATATAAGTGTGTGTGAAAGCCGTCCTTCACCTAGCTTGTTGGGAACACAAAGTTTCTTTGCAGTTGCAAACTCCATTCCATATATATATATGGGAAGGTACTAGCTCTAACTCGGTTTTACAGTGAAATCTGCAGGAACTTCAAACCGGCACTAGGAAACAGACTGAGAAAGCAGAGAAAAAGTGTCTCATGCAACCCGTTCCCTTGGTGCAAGATGAACGAACGTCCCTCCACTTGCTCAGTTCTGAGAGTTAATTGTGTGTGAAAGCCGTCCTTCACCTAGCTTGTTGGGAACACAAAGTTTCTTTTCAGTTTCACACTCCATTCCATACATATATATGGGGAGGTACTAGCTCCAACTCGGTTTTACAGTGAAAACTGCAGGAACTTCAAACCGGCACTAGGAAACAGACTGAGAAAGCAGAGAAAAAGTGTCTCCTGCAACACGTTCCCTTGGTGCTAGATGAACGAACGTCTCTCCACTTGCTAAGTTCTGAGAGTTTTGTGTGTGTGAAAGCCGACCTTCACCTAGCTTGTTGGGAACACAAAGTTTCTTTTCAGTTGCAAACTCCATTCCATATATATATATGGGAAGGTACTAGCTCCAACTCGGTTTTACAGTGAAATCTGCAGGAACTTCAAACCGGCACTAGGAAACAGACTGAGAAAGCAGAGAAAAAGTGTCTCATGCAACCCGTTCCCTTGGTGCAAGATGAACGAACGTCCCTCCACTTGCTCAGTTCTGAGAGTTAATTGTGTGTGAAAGCCGTCCTTCACCTAGCTTGTTGGGAACACAAAGTTTCTTTTCAGTTTCACACTCCATTCCATACATATATATGGGGAGGTACTAGCTCCAACTCGGTTTTACAGTGAAAACTGCAGGAACTTCAAACCGGCACTAGGAAACAGACTGAGAAAGCAGAGAAAAAGTGTCTCCTGCAACACGTTCCCTTGGTGCTAGATGAACGAACGTCTCTCCACTTGCTCAGTTCCGAGAGATAAGTGTGTGTGAAAGCCATCCTTCACCTAGCTTGTTGGGAACACAAAGTTTCTTTTCAGTTGCAAACTCCATTCCATACGTATATATGGGGAGGAACTAGCTCCAAATCGGTTTTACAGTCAAAACTGCAGGAACTTCAAACCGGCACTAGGAATCAGAGTGAGAAAGCAGAGAAAAAGTGTCCCAGCAACCCGTTCCCTTGGTGCTAAATGAACGAATGTCTCTCCACTTGCTCAGTTCCGAGAGATAATTGTGTGTGAAAGACTTCCTTCACCCATCTTATTGGGAACACAAAGTTTCTTTTCAGTTGCTAACTCCACTCCATACATATAAATGGGGAGGTACTAGCTCCAACTCGGGTTTACAGTGAAAACTGCAGGATCTTCAAACCGGCACTAGGAAACAGACTGAGAAAGCAGAAAAAAAGTGTCTCCTGCAACCCGTTCCCTTGGTGCTAGATGAACGAACGTCTCTCCACTTGCTCAGTTCTGAGAGATATGTGTGTGTGAAAGCCGTCCTTCAACTAGCTTGTTGGGAACACAAAGTTTCTTTTCAGTTGCAAACACCATTCCATACATATATATGGGGAGGTACTAGCTCCTACTCGGTTTGACAGTGAAAACTGCAGGAACTTCAAACCGGCACTAGGAAACAGAATAAGAAAGCAGAGAAAAAGTGTTTCCTGCAACCCGTTCCCTTGGTGCTAGATGAACGAACGTCTCTCCACTTGCTAAGTTCTGAGAGATACGTGTGTGTGAAAACCGTCCTCACCTTTCTTTTTGGGAACACAAAGTTTCTTTTCAGTTGCAAACTCCATTCCATATATATATATGGGAAGGTACTAGCTCCAACTCGGATTTACAGTGAAATCTGCAGGAACTTCAAACCGGCACTAGGAAACAGACTGAGAAAGCAGAGAAAAAGTGTCTCCTGCAACCCGTTCCCTTGGTGCTAGATGAACGAATGTCTCTCCACTTGCTCAGTTCTGAGAGATAATTGTGTGTGAAAGCTGTCCTTCAACTAGCTTGTTGGGAACACAAAGATTCTTTTCAGTTGCAAACTCCATTCCATACATATATATGGGGAGGTACTAGCTCCAACTCGGTTTTACAGTGAAAACTGCAGGAACTTCAAACCGGCACTAGGAAACAGACTGAGAAAGCAGAGAAAAGTGTCTCCTGCAACCCGTTCCCTTGGTGCTAGATGAACGAACGTCTCTCCACTTGCTAAGTTCTGAGAGTTTTGTGTGTGTGAAAGCCGACCTTCACCTAGCTTGTTGGGAACACAAAGTTTCTTTGCAGTTGCAAACTCCATTCCATACATATATATGGGGAAGTAGTAGCTCCAAAACTTTTTTACGGTGAAAACTGCAGGAACTTCAAACCGGCACTAGGAAACAGACTGAGAAAGAAGAGAAAAAGTTTCTCCTTCAACCAGTTCCATTGGTGCTAGTTGAACATACGTCTCTCCACTTGCTCAGTTCCGAGAGATAATTGTGTGTGAAAGCCGTCCTTCAACTAGCTTGTTGGGAACACAAAGATTCTTTTCAGTTGCAAACACCATTCCATACATATATATGGGGAGGTACATGCTCCAACTCGGTTTTACAGTGAAAACTGCAGGAATTTCAAACCGGCACTAGGAAAAAGAGTGAGAATGCAGAGAAAAATTGTCTCCTTCAACCCGTTCCCTTGGTGCTAGATGAACGAACGTCTCTCGACTTGCTTAGTTCTAAGAGATAAGTGTGTGTGAAAGCCGTACTTCACCTAGCTTGTTGGGAACACAAAGTTTCTTTTCAGTTGCAAACTCCATTCCATACATATATATGGGGAGGTACTAGCTCCAACTCGGTTTTATAGTGAAAACTGCAGGAACTTCAAACCGGCACTAGGAAACAGACTGAGAAAGCAGAGAAAAATTGTCTCCTGCAACCCGTTCCCTTGGTGATAGATGAACGAACGTCTCTCCACTTGTTCAGTTCTGAGAGATAAGTGTGTGTGAAAGCCGTCCTCCACCTAGCTTGTTGGGAACACAAAGTTTCTTTTCAGTTGCAAACTCCATTCCATACATATATATGGGGAGGTACTAGCTCCAACTCGGTTTTACAGTGAAAACTGCAGGAACTTCAAACCGGCACTAGGAAACAGACTGAGAAAGCAGAGAAAATTTGTCTCCTGCAACCCGTTCCCTTGGTGCTAGATGAACGAACGTCTCTCCACTTGCTCAGTTCTGAGAGATAAGTGTGTGTGAAAGCCGTCCTCCACCTAGCTTGTTGGGAACACAAAGTTTCTTTTCAGTTGCAAACTCCATTCCATACATATATATGGGGAGGTACTAGCTCCAACTCGGTTTGACAGTGAAAACTGCAGGAACTTCAAACCGGCACTAGGAAACAGACTCAGAAAGCACAGAAAGAGTGTCTCCTGCAACCCGTTCCATTGGTGCTAGATGAACGAACGTCTCTCCACTTGCTCAGTTCTGAGAGATAAGTGTGTGTGAAAGCCGTCCTTCACCTAGCTTGTTGAGAACACAAAGTTTCTTTTCAGTTGCAAACTCCATTCCCTACATATAAATGGGGAGGTACTAGCTCCAACTCGGTTTTACAGTGAAAACTGCAGGAACTTCAAACCGGCACTAGGAAACAGACTGAGAAAGCAGAGAAAAAGTGTCTCCTGCAACACGTTCCCATGGTGCTAAATGAACGAACGTCTCTCCACTTGCTCAGTTCCGAGAGATAATTGTGTGTGAAAACCGTCCTTCACCTAGCTTGTTGGGAACACAAAGTTTCTTTTCAGTTGCAAACACCATTCCATACATGTATATGGGGATGTTCTAGCTCCAACTCGGTTTTACAGTGAAAACTGCAGGAACTTCAAACCGGCACTAGGAAACAGACTGAGAAAGCAGAGAAAAAGTGTCTCTTGCAACCCGGTCCCTTGGTGCTAGATGAACGAACGTCTCTCCACTTGCTCACTTCCGAAAGATATGTGTGTGTGAAAGCCGTCCTTCACCTAGCTTGTTGGGAACACAAAGTTTCTTTTCAGTTGCAAACTCCATTCCATACGTATATATGGGGAGGAACTAGCTCCAAATCGGTTTTACAGTCAAAACTGCAGGAACTTCAAACCGGCACTAGGAATCAGAGTGAGAAAGCAGAGAAAAAGTGTCCCAGCAACCCGTTCCCTTGGTGCTAAATGAACGAATGTCTCTCCACTTGCTCAGTTCCGAGAGATAATTGTGTGTGAAAGACTTCCTTCACCCATCTTATTGGGAACACAAAGTTTCTTTTCAGTTGCTAACTCCACTCCATACATATAAATGGGGAGGTACTAGCTCCAACTCGGGTTTACAGTGAAAACTGCAGGATCTTCAAACCGGCACTAGGAAACAGACTGAGAAAGCAGAAAAAAAGTGTCTCCTGCAACCCGTTCCCTTGGTGCTAGATGAACGAACGTCTCTCCACTTGCTCAGTTCTGAGAGATATGTGTGTGTGAAAGCCGTCCTTCACCTAGCTTGTTGGGAACACAAAGTTTCTTTTCAGTTGCAAACACCATTCCATACATATATATGGGGAGGTACTAGCTCCTACTCGGTTTGACAGTGAAAACTGCAGGAACTTCAAACCGGCACTAGGAAACAGAATGAGAAAGCAGAGAAAAAGTGTTTCCTGCAACCCGTTCCCTTGGTGCTAGATGAACGAACGTCTCTCCACTTGCTAAGTTCTGAGAGTTTTGTGTGTGTGAAAGCCGACCTTCACCTAGCTTGTTGGGAACACAAAGTTTCTTTGCAGTTGCAAACTCCATTCCATACATATATATGGGGAAGTAGTAGCTCCAAAACTTTTTTACGGTGAAAACTGCAGGAACTTCAAACCGGCACTAGGAAACAGACTGAGAAAGCAGAGAAAAAGTTTCTCCTTCAACCAGTTCCATTGGTGCTAGTTGAACATACGTCTCTCCACTTGCTCAGTTCCGAGAGATAATTGTGTGTGAAAGCCGTCCTTCAACTAGCTTGTTGGGAACACAAAGATTCTTTTCAGTTGCAAACACCATTCCATACATATATATGGGGAGGTACATGCTCCAACTCGGTTTTACAGTGAAAACTGCAGGAACTTCAAACCGGCACTAGGAAAAAGAGTGAGAATGCAGAGAAAAATTGTCTCCTTCAACCCGTTCCCTTGGTGCTAGATGAACGAACGTCTCTCGACTTGCTTAGTTCTAAGAGATAAGTGTGTGTGAAAGCCGTACTTCACCTAGCTTGTTGGGAACACAAAGTTTCTTTTCAGTTGCAAACTCCATTCCATACATATATATGGGGAGGTACTAGCTCCAACTCGGTTTTATAGTGAAAACTGCAGGAACTTCAAACCGGCACTAGGAAACAGACTGAGAAAGCAGAGAAAAATTGTCTCCTGCAACCCGTTCCCTTGGTGATAGATGAACGAACGTCTCTCCACTTGTTCAGTTCTGAGAGATAAGTGTGTGTGAAAGCCGTCCTCCACCTAGCTTGTTGGGAACACAAAGTTTCTTTTCAGTTGCAAACTCCATTCCATACATATATATGGGGAGGTACTAGCTCCAACTCGGTTTTACAGTGAAAACTGCAGGAACTTCAAACCGGCACTAGGAAACAGACTGAGAAAGCAGAGAAAATTTGTCTCCTGCAACCCGTTCCCTTGGTGCTAGATGAACGAACGTCTCTCCACTTGCTCAGTTCTGAGAGATAAGTGTGTGTGAAAGCCGTCCTCCACCTAGCTTGTTGGGAACACAAAGTTTCTTTTCAGTTGCAAACTCCATTCCATACATATATATGGGGAGGTACTAGCTCCAACTCGGTTTGACAGTGAAAACTGCAGGAACTTCAAACCGGCACTAGGAAACAGACTCAGAAAGCACAGAAAGAGTGTCTCCTGCATCCCGTTCCATTGGTGCTAGATGAACGAACGTCTCTCCACTTGCTCAGTTCTGAGAGATAAGTGTGTGTGAAAGCCGTCCTTCACCTAGCTTGTTGAGAACACAAAGTTTCTTTTCAGTTGCAAACTCCATTCCCTACATATAAATGGGGAGGTACTAGCTCCAACTCGGTTTTACAGTGAAAACTGCAGGAACTTCAAACCGGCACTAGGAAACAGACTGAGAAAGCAGAGAAAAAGTGTCTCCTGCAACACGTTCCCATGGTGCTAAATGAACGAACGTCTCTCCACTTGCTCAGTTCCGAGAGATAATTGTGTGTGAAAACCGTCCTTCACCTAGCTTGTTGGGAACACAAAGTTTCTTTTCAGTTGCAAACTCCATTCCATACATATATATGGGGACGTAATAGCTCCAACTCGGTTTTACAGTGAAAACTGCAGGAACTTCAAATCGGCACTATGAAACAGACTGAGAAAGCAGAGAAAAAGTGTCTCCTGCAACCCGTCCCATTGGTGCTAGATGAACGAACGTCTCTCCACTTGCTCAGTTCTGAGAGATACGTGTGTGTGAAAGCCGTACTTCACCTAGCTTGTTGGGAACACAAAGTTTCTTTTCAGTTGCAAACTCTATTCCATACATATATATGGGGAGGAACTAGCTCCAACTCGGTTTTACAGTGAAAACTGCAGGAACTTCAAACCGGCACTAGGAAAAAGACTGAGAAAGCAGAGAAATAGTGTCTCCTGCAACCCGTTCCCTTGGTGCTAGATGAACGAACGTCTCTCCACTTGCTCAGTTCCGAGAGATAAGTGTGTGTGAAAGCCGTCCTTCACCTAGCTTGTTGGGAACACAAAGTTTCTTTTCAGTTGCAAACTCCATTCCATACATATATATGGGTAGGTACTAGCTCCAACTCGGTTTTACAGTGAAAGCTGCAGGAACTTCAAACCGGCACTAGGAAACAGAGTGAGAAAGCAGAGAAAAAGTGTCTCCTGCAAGCTGTTCCCTTGGTGCTAGATGAACGAATGTCTATCCACTTGCTCAGTTCTGAGAGATAAGTGAGTGTTAAAGCCGTACTTCACATTGCTTGTTGGGAACACAAAGTTTCTTTTCAGTTGCAATCTCCATTCCATACATACATATGGGGAGGTACTAGCTCCAACTCGGTTTTACAGTGAAAACTGCAGGAACTTCAAACCGGCACTAGGAAACAGACTGAGAAAGCAGAGAAAATGTGTCTCCAGCAACCCGTCCCTTGGTGCTAGATGAACGAACGTCTCTCCACTTGCTCAGTTCTGAGAGATAAGTGTGTGTGAAAGCCGTCCTTCACCTAGCTTGTTGGGAACACAAAGTTTCTTTTCAGTTGCAAACACCATTCCATACATATATATGGGGAGGTACTAGCTCCTACTCGGTTTGACATTGAAAACTGCAGGAACTTCAAACCGGCAATAGGAAACAGAATGAGAAAGCAGAGAAAAAGTGTTTCCTGCAACCCGTTCCCTTGGTGCTAGATGAAAGAACGTCTCTCCACTTGCTCAGTTCTGAGAGTTAATTGTGTGTGAAAGCCATCCTTCACCTAGCTTGTAGGGAACACAAAGTTTCTTTTCAGTTTCAAACTCCATTCCATACATATACATGGGGAGGTACTAGCTCCAACCCGGTTTTACAGTGAAAACTGCAGGAACTTCAAACCGGCACTAGGAAACAGACTGAGAATGCAGAGAAAAAGTGTCTCCTGCATCACGTTCCCTTGGTGCTAGATGAACGAACGTCTCTCCACTTGCTCAGTTCTGAGAGATAAGTGTGTGTGAAAGCCGTCCTTCACATAGCTTGTTGGGAAAACAAATTTTCTTTTCAGTTTCAAACTCAATTCCATACGTATATATGGGGAGGTACCAGCTCCAACTCGGTTTTAAAGTGAAAACTGCAGGAACTTCAAACCGGCACTAGGAATAGACTGAGAAAGCAGAGAAAAAGTGTCTCATGCAACCCGTTCCCTTGGTGCAAGATGAACGAACGTCTCTCCACTTGCTCAGTTCTGAGAGTTAATTGTGTGTGAAAGCCGTCCTTCACCTAGCTTTTTGGGAACACAAAGTTTCTTTTCAGTTTCAAACTCCATTCCATACATATATATGGGGAGGTACTAGCTCCAACTCGGTTTTACAGTGAAAACTGCAGGAACTTCAAACCGGCACTAGGAAACAGACTGAGAAAGCAGAGAAAAAGTGTCTCCTGCAACACGTTCTTTTGGTGCTAGATGAACGAACGTCTCTCCACTTGCTCAGTTCCGAGAGATAAGTGTGTGTGAAAGCCATCCTTCACCTAGCTTGTTGGGAACACAAAGTTTCTTTTCAGTTGCAAACTCCATTCCATACATATATATGGGGAGGTACTAGCTCCAACTCTATTTTACAGTGAAAACTGCAGGAACTTCAAACCGGCACTAGGAAACAGACTGAGAAAGCAGAGAAATATTGTCTCCTGCAACCCGTTCACTTGGTGCTAGATGAACGAACGTCTCTCCACTTGCTCAGTTCTGAGAGATAAGTGTGTGTGAAAGCCGTCCTTCACCTAGCTTGTTGGGAAAACAAATTTTCTTTTCAGTTTCAAACTCCATTCCATACATATATATGGGGAGGTACTAGCTCCAACTCGGTTTTACAGTGAAAACTGCAGGAACTTCAAACCGGCACTAGGAAACAGACTGAGAAATCAGAGAAAAAGTGTCTCCTGCAACACGTTCCCTTGGTGCTAGATGAACGAACGTCTCTCCACTTGCTCAGTTCCGAGAGATAAGTGTTTGTGAAAGCCATCCTTCAACTAGCTTGTTGGGAACACAAAGTTTCTTTTCAGTTGCAAACTCCATTCCATACATATATATGGGGAGGTACTAGCTCCAACTCGAATTTACAGTGAAAACTGCAGGAACTTCAAACCGGCACTAGGAAACAGACTGAGAAAGCAGAGAAATATTGTCTCCTGCAACCCGTTCACTTGGTGCTAGATGAACGAACGTCTCTCCACTTGCTCAGTTCTGAGAGATAAGTGTGTGTGAAAGCCGTCCTTCACCTAGCTTGTTGGGAAAACAAATTTTCTTTTCAGTTTCAAACTCCATTCCATACATATATATGGGGAGGTACTAGCTCCAACTCGGTTTTACAGTGAAAACTGCAGGAACTTCAAACCGGCACTAGGAAACAGACTGAGAAAGCAGAGAAAAAGTGTCTCCTGCAACCCGTTCCCTTGGTGCTAGATGAACGAACGTGTCTCCACTTGCTAAGTTCTGAGAGTTATGTGTGTGTGAAAGCCGACCTTCACCTAGCTTGTTGGGAACACAAAGTTTCTTTGCAGTTGCAAACTCCATTCCATACATATATATGGGGAAGTAGTAGCTCCAAAACTTTTTTACGGTGAAAACTGCAGGAACTTCAACCGGCACTAGGAAACAGACTGAGAAAGCAGAGAAAAAGTTTCTCCTTCAACCAGTTCCATTGGTGCTAGTTGAACGTACGTCTCTCCACTTGCTCAGTTCCGAGAGATAATTGTGTGTGAAAGCCGTCCTTCACATAGCTTGTTGGGAACACAAAGATTCTTTTCAGTTGCAAACACCATTCCATACATATATATGGGGAGGTACATTCTCCAACTCGGTTTTACAGTGAAAACTGCAGGAACTTCAAACCGGCACTAGGAAAAAGGGTGAGAATGCAGAGAAAAATTTTCTCCTTCAACCCGTTCCCTTGGTGCTAGATGAACGAACGTCTCTCGACTTGCTCAGTTCTGAGAGTTAAGTGTGTGTGAAAGCCGTACTTCACCTAGCTTGTTGGGAACACAAAGTTTCTTTTCAGTTGCAAACTCCATTCCATACATATATATGGGGAGGTACTAGCTCCAACTCGGTTTTACAGTGAAAACTGCAGGAACTTCAAACCGGCACTAGGAAACAGACTGAGAAAGCAGAGAAAAATTGTCTCCTGCAACCCGTTCCCTTGGTGCTAGATGAACGAACGTCTCTCCACTTGCTCAGTTCTGAGAGATAAGTGTGTGTGAAAGCCGTCCTCCAACTAGCTTCTTGGGAACACAAAGTTTCTTTTCAGTTACAAACTCCATTCCATACATATATATGGGGAGGTACTAGCTCCAAATCGGTTTTACAGTGAAAACTGCAGGAACTTCAAACCGGCACTAGGAAACAGACTGAGACAGCAGAGAAAAATTGTCTCCTGCAACCCGTTCCCATGGTGCTAGATGAACGAACGTCTCTCCACTTGCTCAGGTCTGAGAGTTAAGTGTGTGTGAAAGCCGTCCTCCACCTAGCTTGTTGGGAACACAAAGTTTCTTTTCAGTTGCAAACTCCATTCCATACATATATATGGGGTGGTACTAGCTACAAATCTGTTTGACAGTGAAAACTGCAGGAACTTCAAACCGGCACTAGGAAACAGACTGGGAAAGCAGAGAAATGGTGTCTCCTGCAACACGTTCCCTTGGTGCTAGATGAACGACGTCTCTCCACTTGCTCAGTTCTGAGAGATAAGTGTGTGTGAAAGCCGTCCTTCACCTAGCTTGTTGGGAACACAAAGTTTCTTTTCAGTTGCAAACACCATTCCATACATATATATGGGGAGGTACTAGCTCCTACTCGGTTTGACATTGAAAACTGCAGGAACTTCAAACCGGCAATAGGAAACAGAATGAGAAAGCAGAGAAAAAGTGTTTCCTGCAACCCGTTCCCTTGGTGCTAGATGAAAGAACGTCTCTCCACTTGCTCAGTTCTGAGAGTTAATTGTGTGTGAAAGCCGTCCTTCACCTAGCTTGTAGGGAACACAAAGTTTCTTTTCAGTTTCAAACTCCATTCCATACATATACATGGGGAGGTACTAGCTCCAACCCGGTTTTACAGTGAAAACTGCAGGAACTTCAAACCGGCACTAGGAAACAGACTGAGAATGCAGAGAAAAAGTGTCTCCTGCATCACGTTCCCTTGGTGCTAGATGAACGAACGTCTCTCCACTTGCTCAGTTCTGAGAGATAAGTGTGTGTGAAAGCCGTCCTTCACATAGCTTGTTGGGAAAACAAATTTTCTTTTCAGTTTCAAACTCAATTCCATACGTATATATGGGGAGGTACCAGCTCCAACTCGGTTTTAAAGTGAAAACTGCAGGAACTTCAAACCGGCACTAGGAATAGACTGAGAAAGCAGAGAAAAAGTGTCTCATGCAACCCGTTCCCTTGGTGCAAGATGAACGAACGTCTCTCCACTTGCTCAGTTCTGAGAGTTAATTGTGTGTGAAAGCCGTCCTTCACCTAGCTTTTTGGGAACACAAAGTTTCTTTTCAGTTTCAAACTCCATTCCATACATATATATGGGGAGGTACTAGCTCCAACTCGGTTTTACAGTGAAAACTGCAGGAACTTCAAACCGGCACTAGGAAACAGACTGAGAAAGCAGAGAAAAAGTGTCTCCTGCAACACGTTCTTTTGGTGCTAGATGAACGAACGTCTCTCCACTTGCTCAGTTCCGAGAGATAAGTGTGTGTGAAAGCCATCCTTCACCTAGCTTGTTGGGAACACAAAGTTTCTTTTCAGTTGCAAACTCCATTCCATACATATATATGGGGAGGTACTAGCTCCAACTCTATTTTACAGTGAAAACTGCAGGAACTTCAAACCGGCACTAGGAAACAGACTGAGAAAGCAGAGAAATATTGTCTCCTGCAACCCGTTCACTTGGTGCTAGATGAACGAACGTCTCTCCACTTGCTCAGTTCTGAGAGATAAGTGTGTGTGAAAGCCGTCCTTCACCTAGCTTGTTGGGAAAACAAATTTTCTTTTCAGTTTCAAACTCCATTCCATACATATATATGGGGAGGTACTAGCTCCAACTCGGTTTTACAGTGAAAACTGCAGGAACTTCAAACCGGCACTAGGAAACAGACTGAGAAATCAGAGAAAAAGTGTCTCCTGCAACACGTTCCCTTGGTGCTAGATGAACGAACGTCTCTCCACTTGCTCAGTTCCGAGAGATAAGTGTTTGTGAAAGCCATCCTTCACCTAGCTTGTTGGGAACACAAAGTTTCTTTTCAGTTGCAAACTCCATTCCATACATATATATGGGGAGGTACTAGCTCCAACTCGATTTTACAGTGAAAACTGCAGGAACTTCAAACCGGCACTAGGAAACAGACTGAGAAAGCAGAGAAATATTGTCTCCTGCAACCCGTTCACTTGGTGCTAGATGAACGAACGTCTCTCCACTTGCTCAGTTCTGAGAGATAAGTGTGTGTGAAAGCCGTCCTTCACCTAGCTTGTTGGGAAAACAAATTTTCTTTTCAGTTTCAAACTCCATTCCATACATATATATGGGGAGGTACTAGCTCCAACTCGGTTTTACAGTGAAAACTGCAGGAACTTCAAACCGGCACTAGGAAACAGACTGAGAAAGCAGAGAAAAAGTGTCTCCTGCAACCCGTTCCCTTGGTGCTAGATGAACGAACGTGTCTCCACTTGCTAAGTTCTGAGAGTTATGTGTGTGTGAAAGCCGACCTTCACCTAGCTTGTTGGGAACACAAAGTTTCTTTGCAGTTGCAAACTCCATTCCATACATATATATGGGGAAGTAGTAGCTCCAAAACTTTTTTACGGTGAAAACTGCAGGAACTTCAACCGGCACTAGGAAACAGACTGAGAAAGCAGAGAAAAAGTTTCTCCTTCAACCAGTTCCATTGGTGCTAGTTGAACGTACGTCTCTCCACTTGCTCAGTTCCGAGAGATAATTGTGTGTGAAAGCCGTCCTTCACATAGCTTGTTGGGAACACAAAGATTCTTTTCAGTTGCAAACACCATTCCATACATATATATGGGGAGGTACATTCTCCAACTCGGTTTTACAGTGAAAACTGCAGGAACATCAAACCGGCACTAGGAAAAAGGGTGAGAATGCAGAGAAAAATTTTCTCCTTCAACCCGTTCCCTTGGTGCTAGATGAACGAACGTCTCTCGACTTGCTCAGTTCTGAGAGTTAAGTGTGTGTGAAAGCCGTACTTCACCTAGCTTGTTGGGAACACAAAGTTTCTTTTCAGTTGCAAACTCCATTCCATACATATATATGGGGAGGTACTAGCTCCAACTCGGTTTTACAGTGAAAACTGCAGGAACTTCAAACCGGCACTAGGAAACAGACTGAGAAAGCAGAGAAAAATTGTCTCCTGCAACCCGTTCCCTTGGTGCTAGATGAACGAACGTCTCTCCACTTGCTCAGTTCTGAGAGATAAGTGTGTGTGAAAGCCGTCCTCCAACTAGCTTCTTGGGAACACAAAGTTTCTTTTCAGTTACAAACTCCATTCCATACATATATATGGGGAGGTACTAGCTCCAAATCGGTTTTACAGTGAAAACTGCAGGAACTTCAAACCGGCACTAGGAAACAGACTGAGACAGCAGAGAAAAATTGTCTCCTGCAACCCGTTCCCATGGTGCTAGATGAACGAACGTCTCTCCACTTGCTCAGGTCTGAGAGTTAAGTGTGTGTGAAAGCCGTCCTCCACCTAGCTTGTTGGGAACACAAAGTTTCTTTTCAGTTGCAAACTCCATTCCATACATATATATGGGGTGGTACTAGCTACAAATCTGTTTGACAGTGAAAACTGCAGGAACTTCAAACCGGCACTAGGAAACAGACTGGGAAAGCAGAGAAATGGTGTCTCCTGCAACACGTTCCCTTGGTGCTAGATGAACGAACGTCTCTCCACTTGCTCAGTTCTGAGAGATAAGTGTGTGTGAAAGCCGTCCTTCAAATAGCTTGCTGTGAACACAAAGTTTCTTTTAGGTTGCAAACTCCATTCCATACATATATATGGGGAGGTACTAGCTCCAACCCGGTTTGACAGTGAAAACTGCAGGAACTTCAAACCGGCACTAGGAAACAGACTGAGAAAGCAGAGAAAAAGTGTCTCCTGCAAACCGTTCCATTGATGCTAGATGAATGAACGTCTCTCCACTTGCTCAGTTCTGAGAGATAAGTGTGTGTGAAAGCCGTCCTTCACCTAGCTTGTTGGGAACACAAAGTTTCTTTTCAGTTGCAAACTCCAATACATACATATATATGGGAAGGTACTAGCTCCAACTATGTTTTACAGTGAAAACTGCAGGAACTTCAAACCGGCACTAGGAAACAGACTGAGAAAGCAGAGAAAAATTGTCTCCTGCAACCCGTTCCCTTGGTGGTAGATGAACGAACGTCTCTCCACTTGCTCAGTTCGGAGAGATAAGTGTGTGTGAAAGCCGTCCTTCATCAAGTTTGTTGGGAACAGAAAGTTTCTTTTCAGTTTCAAACTCCATTCCATACATATATATGGGGAGGTAGAAGCTCCAACTCGGTTTTACAGTGAAAACTGCTGGAACTTCAAACCGGCACTAGGAAACAGAGTGAGAAAGCAGAGAAAAAGTGTCTCCTGCAACACGTTCCCATGGTGCTAAATGAACGAACGTCTATCCACTTGCTCAGTTCCGAGAGTTAAGTGTGTGTGAAAGCCGAACTTCACCTAGCTTGTTGGGAACACAAAGTTTCTTTTCAGTTGCAAACACCATTCCATACATTTATATGGGGAGGTTCTAACTCCAACTCGGTTTTACAGTGAAAACTGCAGGAACTTCAAACCGGCACTAGGAAACAGACTGAGAAAGCAGAGAAAAAGTGTCTCCTGCAACACGTTCCCTTGGTGCTAGATGAACGAACGTCTCTCCACTTGCTCAGTTCCGAGAGATAAGTGTGTGTGAAAGCCATCCTTCACCTAGCTTGTTGGGAACACAAAGTTTCTTTTCAGTTGCAAACTCCATTCCATACATATATATGGGGAGGTACTAGCTCCAACTCTATTTTACAGTGAAAACTGCAGGAACTTCAAACCGGCACTAGGAAACAGACTGAGAAAGCAGAGAAATATTGTCTCCTGCAACCCGTTCACTTGGTGCTAGATGAACGAACGTCTCTCCACTTGCTCAGTTCTGAGAGATAAGTGTGTGTGAAAGCCGTCCTTCACCTAGCTTGTTGGGAAAACAAATTTTCTTTTCAGTTTCAAACTCCATTCCATACATATATATGGGGAGGTACTAGCTCCAACTCGGTTTTACAGTGAAAACTGCAGGAACTTCAAACCGGCACTAGGAAACAGACTGAGAAAGCAGAGAAAAAGTGTCTCCTGCAACCTGTTCCCTTGGTGCTAGATGAACGAACGTCTCTCCACTTGCTCAGTTCCGAGAGATAAGTGTGTGTGAAAGCCATCCTTCACCTAGCTTGTTGGGAACACAAAGTTTCTTTTCAGTTGCAAACTCCATTCCATACATATATATGGGGAGGTACTAGCTCCAACTCGATTTTACAGTGAAAACTGCAGGAACTTCAAACCGGCACTAGGAAACAGACTGAGAAAGCAGAGAAATATTGTCTCCTGCAACCCGTTCACTTGGTGCTAGATGAACGAACGTCTCTCCACTTGCTCAGTTCTGAGAGATAAGTGTGTGTGAAAGCCGTCCTTCACCTAGCTTGTTGGGAAAACAAATTTTCTTTTCAGTTTCAAACTCCATTCCATACATATATATGGGGAGGTACTAGCTCCAACTCGGTTTTACAGTGAAAACTGCAGGAACTTCAAACCGGCACTAGGAAACAGACTGAGAAAGCAGAGAAAAAGTGTCTCCTGCAACCCGTTCCCTTGGTGCTAGATGAACGAACGTGTCTCCACTTGCTAAGTTCTGAGAGTTATGTGTGTGTGAAAGCCGACCTTCACCTAGCTTGTTGGGAACACAAAGTTTCTTTGCAGTTGCAAACTCCATTCCATACATATATATGGGGAAGTAGTAGCTCCAAAACTTTTTTACGGTGAAAACTGCAGGAACTTCAACCGGCACTAGGAAACAGACTGAGAAAGCAGAGAAAAAGTTTCTCCTTCAACCAGTTCCATTGGTGCTAGTTGAACGTACGTCTCTCCACTTGCTCAGTTCCGAGAGATAATTGTGTGTGAAAGCCGTCCTTCACATAGCTTGTTGGGAACACAAAGATTCTTTTCAGTTGCAAACACCATTCCATACATATATATGGGGAGGTACATTCTCCAACTCGGTTTTACAGTGAAAACTGCAGGAACTTCAAACCGGCACTAGGAAACAGACTGAGAAAGCAGAGAAAAAGTGTCTCCTGCAACACGTTCCCTTGGTGCTAGATGAACGAACGTCTCTCCACTTGCTCAGTTCCGAGAGATAAGTGTGTGTGAAAGCCATCCTTCACCTAGCTTGTTGGGAACACAAAGTTTCTTTTCAGTTGCAAACTCCATTCCATACATATATATGGGGAGGTACTAGCTCCAACTCTATTTTACAGTGAAAACTGCAGGAACTTCAAACCGGCACTAGGAAACAGACTGAGAAAGCAGAGAAATATTGTCTCCTGCAACCCGTTCACTTGGTGCTAGATGAACGAACGTCTCTCCACTTGCTCAGTTCTGAGAGATAAGTGTGTGTGAAAGCCGTCCTTCACCTAGCTTGTTGGGAAAACAAATTTTCTTTTCAGTTTCAAACTCCATTCCATACATATATATGGGGAGGTACTAGCTCCAACTCGGTTTTACAGTGAAAACTGCAGGAACTTCAAACCGGCACTAGGAAACAGACTGAGAAAGCAGAGAAAAAGTGTCTCCTGCAACACGTTCCCTTGGTGCTAGATGAACGAACGTCTCTCCACTTGCTCAGTTCCGAGAGATAAGTGTGTGTGAAAGCCATCCTTCACCTAGCTTGTTGGGAACACAAAGTTTCTTTTCAGTTGCAAACTCCATTCCATACATATATATGGGGAGGTACTAGCTCCAACTCGATTTTACAGTGAAAACTGCAGGAACTTCAAACCGGCACTAGGAAACAGACTGAGAAAGCAGAGAAATATTGTCTCCTGCAACCCGTTCACTTGGTGCTAGATGAACGAACGTCTCTCCACTTGCTCAGTTCTGAGAGATAAGTGTGTGTGAAAGCCGTCCTTCACCTAGCTTGTTGGGAAAACAAATTTTCTTTTCAGTTTCAAACTCCATTCCATACATATATATGGGGAGGTACTAGCTCCAACTCGGTTTTACAGTGAAAACTGCAGGAACTTCAAACCGGCACTAGGAAACAGACTGAGAAAGCAGAGAAAAAGTGTCTCCTGCAACCCGTTCCCTTGGTGCTAGATGAACGAACGTGTCTCCACTTGCTAAGTTCTGAGAGTTATGTGTGTGTGAAAGCCGACCTTCACCTAGCTTGTTGGGAACACAAAGTTTCTTTGCAGTTGCAAACTCCATTCCATACATATATATGGGGAAGTAGTAGCTCCAAAACTTTTTTACGGTGAAAACTGCAGGAACTTCAACCGGCACTAGGAAACAGACTGAGAAAGCAGAGAAAAAGTTTCTCCTTCAACCAGTTCCATTGGTGCTAGTTGAACGTACGTCTCTCCACTTGCTCAGTTCCGAGAGATAATTGTGTGTGAAAGCCGTCCTTCACATAGCTTGTTGGGAACACAAAGATTCTTTTCAGTTGCAAACACCATTCCATACATATATATGGAGAGGTACATTCTCCAACTCGGTTTTACAGTGAAAACTGCAGGAACTTCAAACCGGCACTAGGAAAAAGGGTGAGAATGCAGAGAAAAATTTTCTCCTTCAACCCGTTCAGTTGGTGCTAGATGAACGAACGTCTCTCGACTTGCTCAGTTCTGAGAGTTAAGTGTGTGTGAAAGCCGTACTTCACCTAGCTTGTTGGGAACACAAAGTTTCTTTTCAGTTGCAAACTCCATTCCATACATATATATGGGGAGGTACTAGCTCCAACTCGGTTTTACAGTGAAAACTGCAGGAACTTCAAACCGGCACTAGGAAACAGACTGAGAAAGCAGAGAAAAATTGTCTCCTGCAACCCGTTCCCTTGGTGCTAGATGAACGAACGTCTCTCCACTTGCTCAGTTCTGAGAGATAAGTGTGTGTGAAAGCCGTCCTCCACCTAGCTTCTTGGGAACACAAAGTTTCTTTTCAGTTGCAAACTCCATTCCATACATATATATGGGGAGGTACTAGCTCCAAATCGGTTTTACAGTGAAAACTGCAGGAACTTCAAACCGGCACTAGGAAACAGACTGAGACAGCAGAGAAAAATTGTCTCCTGCAACCCGTTCCCATGGTGCTAGATGAACGAACGTCTCTCCACTTGCTCAGGTCTGAGAGTTAAGTGTGTGTGAAAGCCGTCCTCCACCTAGCTTGTTGGGAACACAAAGTTTCTTTTCAGTTGCAAACTCCATTCCATACATATATATGGGGTGGTACTAGCTACAACTCTGTTTGACAGTGAAAACTGCAGGAACTTCAAACCGGCACTAGGAAACAGACTGGGAAAGCAGAGAAATGGTGTCTCCTGCAACACGTTCCCTTGGTGCTAGATGAACGAACGTCTCTCCACTTGCTCAGTTCTGAGAGATAAGTGTGTGTGAAAGCCGTCCTTCAAATAGCTTGTTGTGAACACAAAGTTTCTTTTAGGTTGCAAACTCCATTCCATACATATATATGGGGAGGTACTAGCTCCAACTCGGTTTGACAGTGAAAACTGCAGGAACTTCAAACCGGCACTAGGAAACAGACTGAGAAAGCAGAGAAAAAGTGTCTCCTGCAAACCGTTCCATTGATGCTAGATGAATGAACGTCTCTCCACTTGCTCAGTTCTGAGAGATAAGTGTGTGTGAAAGCCGTCCTTCACCTAGCTTGTTGGGAACACAAAGTTTCTTTTCAGTTGCAAACTCCAATACATACATATATATGGGAAGGTACTAGCTCCAACTATGTTTTACAGTGAAAACTGCAGGAACTTCAAACCAGCACTAGGAAACAGACTGAGAAAGCAGAGAAAAATTGTCTCCTGCAACCCGTTCCCTTGGTGGTAGATGAACGAACGTCTCTCCACTTGCTCAGTTCGGAGAGATAAGTGTGTGTGAAAGCCGTCCTTCATCTAGTTTGTTGGGAACAGAAAGTTTCTTTTCAGTTTCAAACTCCATTCCATACATATATATGGGGAGGTAGTAGCTCCAACTCGGTTTTACAGTGAAAACTGCTGGAACTTCAAACCGGCACTAGGAAACAGAGTGAGAAAGCAGAGAAAAAGTGTCTCCTGCAACACGTTCCCATGGTGCTAAATGAACGAACGTCTATCCACTTGCTCAGTTCCGAGAGTTAAGTGTGTGTGAAAGCCGAACTTCACCTAGCTTGTTGGGAACACAAAGTTTCTTTTCAGTTGCAAACACCATTCCATACATTTATATGGGGAGGTTCTAACTCCAACTCGGTTTTACAGTGAAAACTGCAGGAACTTCAAACCGGCACTAGGAAACAGACTGAGAAAGCAGAGAAAAAGTGTCTCCTGCAACCCGTTCCCTTGGTGCTAGATGAACGAACGTCTCTCCTCTTGCTCAGTTCCGAGAGATCAGTGTGTGTGAAAGCCGTCCTTCACCTAGCTTGTTGGGAACACAAAGTTTCTTTTCAGTTGCAAACTCCATTCCATACATATATATGGGGAGGTACTAGCTTCAACTCGGTTTGACAGTGAAAACTGCAGGAACTTCAAACCGGCACTAGGAAACAGACTGAGAAAGCAGAGAAATATTGTCTCCTTCAACCCGTTCCCTTGGTGCTAGATGAACGAACGTCTCTCCACTTGCTCAGTTCTGAGAGGGAAGTGTGTGTGAAAGCCTTCCTTCACCTAGCTTGTTGGGAACACAACAATTCTTTTCAGTTTCAAACTCCATTCCATACATATATATGGGGAGGTACTAGCTCCAACTCGGTTTTACAGTGAAAACTGCAGGAACTTCAAACCGGCACTAGGAAACAGAGTGAGAAAGCAGAGAAAAAGTGACTCATGAAACCCGTTCCCTTGGTGCAAGATGAACGAACGTCTCTCCACTTGCTCAGTTCTGAGAGTTAATTGTGTGTGAAAACCGTCCTTCAAAATGCTTGTTGGGAACAAAAAGGTTTTTTTCAGTTGCAAAATCCATTCCATACATATATATGGGGAGGTACTAGCTCCAACTCGGTTTTACAGTGAAAACTGCAGGAACTTCAAACCGGCACTTGGAAACAGACTGAGAAAGCAGAGAAAAAGTGTCTCCTGCAACACGTTCCCTTGGTGCTAAATGAACGAATGTCTCTCCACTTGCTCAGTTCTGAGAGATAAGTGTGTGTGAAAGACTTCCTTCACCTATCTTATTGGGAACACAATGTTTCTTTTCAGTTGCTAACTCCACTCCATACATATAAATGGGGAGGTACTAGCTCCAACTGGGTTTTACAGTGAAAACTGCAGGAACTTCAAACCGGCACTAGGAAACAGAATGAGAAAGCAGAGAAAAAGTGTTTCCTGCAACCCGTTCCCTTGGTGCTAGATGAACGAACGTCTCTCCACTTGCTCAGTTCTGAGAGATAAGTGTGTGTGAAAGCCGTCCTTCACCTTGCTTGTTGGGAACACAAAGTTTCTTTTCAGTTGCAAACTCCATTCCATATATATATATGGGAAGGTACTAGCTCCAACTCGATTTTACAGTGAAAACTGCAGGAACTTCAAACCGGCACTAGGAAACAGACTGAGAAAGCAGAGAAAAAGTGTCTCCTGCAAACCGTTCCCTTGGTGCTAGATGAACGAATGTCTCTCCACTTGCTCAGTTCTGAGAGATAAGTGTGTGTGAAAGCCGTCCTTCACCTAGCTTGTTGGGAACACAAAGTTTCTTTACAGTTGCAAACTCCATTCCATAAATATATATGGGGAGGTACTAGCTCCAACTCGGTTTTACAGTGAAAACTGCAGGAACTTCAAACCGGATAAGGAAACAGACTGAGAAAGCAGAGAAAAGTGTCTCCTGCAACCCGTTCCATTGGTGCAAGTTGAACGTACGTGTCTCCACTTGCTCAGTTCCGAGAGATAAGTGTGTGTGAAGGCCGTCCTTCACCTAGCTTGTTGGGAACACAAAGTTTCTTTTCAGTTTCAAACACCATTCCATACATATATATGGGGAGGTACTTGCTCCAACTCGGTTTTACAGTGAAAACTGCAGGAACTTCAAACCGGCACTAGGAAACAGACTGACAAAGCAGAGAAAAAGTTTCTCCTGAAACCCGTTCCCTTTGTGCTAGATGAACGAACTTCTCTCCACTTGCTCTGTTCTGAGAGATAAGTGTGTGTGAAAGCCGTCCTTCAGCTTGCTTGTAGGGAACACAAAGTTTCTTTTCAGTATCAAACTCCATTCCATACATATATATGGGGAGGTACTAGCTCCAACACGGCTTTAAAGTGAAAACTGCAGGAACTTCAAACCGGCACTAGGAAACAGAGTGAGAAAGCAGAGAAAAAGTGTCTCATGCAACCCGTTCCCTTGGTGCAAGATGAACGAATGTCTCTCCACTTGCTCAGTTCTGAGAGTTAATTGTGTGTGAAAACCGTCCTTCAAATAGCTTGTTGGGAACAAAAAGGTTTTTTTCAGTTGCAAACTCCATTCCATACATATATATGTGGAGGTACTAGCTCCAACTCGGATTTACAGTGAAAACTGCAGGAACTTCAAACCGGCACTTGGAAACAGACTGAGAAAGCAGAGAAAAAGTGTCTCTTGCAACACGTTCCCTTGGTGCTAGATGAACGAAAGTCTCTCCACTTGCTCAGTTCCGAGAGATAAGTGTGTTTGAAAGCCATTCTTCACCTAGCTTGTTGGGAACACAAAGTTTCTTTTCAGTTGCAAACTCCATTCCATACATATATATGGGGAGGATCTAGCTCCAACTCGGTTTTACAGTGAAAACTGCAGGAACTTCAAACCGGCACTAGGAATCAGAGTGAGAAAGCAGAGAAAAAGTGTCTCCAGCAAACCGTTCCCTTGGTGCTAAATGAACGAATGTCTCTCCACTTGCTCAGTTCTGAGAGATAAGTGTGTGTGAAAGACTTCCTTCAACTATCTTATTGGGAACACAAAGTTTCTTTTCAGTTGCTAACTCCACTCCATACATATAAATGGGGAGGTACTAGCTCCAAATCGGTTTTACAGTGAAAACTGCAGGATCTTCAAACCGGCACTAGGAAACAGACTTAGAAATCAGAAAAAAAGTGTCCCTGCAACACGTTCCCTTGGTGCTAGATGAACGAACGTCTCTCCACTTGCTCAGTTCTGAGAGATAAGTGTGTGTGAAAGCCGTCCTTCACCTAGCTTGTTGGGAACACAAAGTTTCTTTTCAGTTGCAAACTCCATTCCATATATATATATGGGAAGGTACTAGCTCCAACTCGATTTTACAGTGAAAACTGCAGGAACTTCAAACCGGCACTAGGAAACAGACTGAGAAAGCAGAGAAAAAGTGTCTCCTGCAAACCTTTCCCTTGGTGCTAGATGAACGAATGTCTCTCCACTTGCTCAGTTCTGAGAGATAAGTGTGTGTGAAAGCCGTCCTTCACCTAGCTTGTTGGGAACACAAAGTTTCTTTTCAGTTGCAAACTCCATTCCATAAATATATATGGGGAGGTACTAGCTCCAACTCGGTTTTACAGTGAAAACTGCAGGAACTTCAAACCGGATAAGGAAACAGACTGAGAAAGCAGAGAAAAGTGTCTCCTGCAACCCGTTCCATTGGTGCAAGTTGAACGTACGTGTCTCCACTTGCTCAGTTCCGAGAGATAAGTGTGTGTGAAGGCCGTCCTTCACTTAGCTTGTTGGGAACACAAAGTTTCTTTTCAGTTGCAAACACCATTCCATACATATATATGGGGAGGTACTTGCTCCAACTCGGTTTTACAGTGAAAACTGCAGGAACTTCAAACCGGCACTAGGAAACAGACTGAGAACGCAGAGAAAAATTGTCTCCTTCAACACGTTCCATTGGTGCTAGATGAACGAACGTCTCTCCACTTGCTCAGTTCTGAGAGATAAGTGTGTGTGAAAGCCGTACTTCACCTAGCTTGTTGGGAACACAAAGTTTCTTTTCAGTTGCAAACTCCATTCCATACATATATATGGGTAGGTACTAGCTCCAACTCGGTTTTACAGTGAAAACTGCAGGAACTTCAAACCGGCACTAGGAAACAGACTGAGAAAGCAGAGAAAAAGTGTCTCCTGCAAACCGTTCCCTTGTTGCTAGATGAACGAACGTCTCTCCACTTGCTCAGTTCTGAGAGATAAGTGTGTGTGAAAGCCGTCCTTCACCTAGCTTGTTGGGAACACAAAGTTTCTTTTCAGTTGCAAACTCCATTCCATACATATATATGGGGAGGAAATAGCTCCAACTCGGTTTTACAGTGAAAACTGCAGGAACTTCAAATCGGCACTAGGAATCAGAGTGAGAAAGCAGAGAAAAAGTGTCTCCTGCAACCCGTTCCCTTGGTGCTAGATGAACGAATGTCTCTCCACTTGCTCAGTTCTGAGAGATAAGTGTGTGTGAAAGACTTCCTTCACCTCTCTTATTGGGAACACAAAGTTTCTTTTCTTTTGCTAACTCCACTCCATAAATATAAATGGGGAGGTACTAGCTCCAACGCTGTTTTACAGTGAAAACTGCAGGAACTTCAAACCGGCACTAGGAAACAGACTGAGAATGCAGAGAAAAAGTGTCTCCTGCAACCCGTTCCCTTGGGGCTAGATGAACGAACGTCTCTCCACTTGCTCAGTTCTGAGAGATAAGTGTGTGTGAAAGCCGTCCTTCACCTAGCTTGTTGGGAACAGAAAGTTTCTTTTCATTTGCAAACACCATTCCATACATATATATGGGGAGGTACTAGCTCCAACTCGGTTTGACAGTGAAAACTGCAGGAACTTCAAACCGGCACTAGGAAACAGACTGACAAAGCAGAGAAAAAGTTTCTCCTGAAACCGGTTCCCTTTGTGCTAGATGAACGAACTTCTCTCCACTTGCTCTGTTCTGAGAGATAAGTGTGTGTGAAAGCCGTCCTTCAGCTTGCTTGTAGGGAACACAAAGTTTCTTTTCAGTTTCAAACTCCATTCCATACATATATATGGGGAGGTACTAGCTCCAACACGGCTTTAAAGTGAAAACTGCAGGAACTTCAAACCGGCACTAGGAAACAGAGTGAGAAAGCAGAGAAAATGTGTCTCATGCAACCCGTTCCCTTGGTGCAAGATGAACGAATGTCTCTCCACTTGCTCAGTTCTGAGAGTTAATTGTGTGTGAAAACCGTCCTTCAAATAGCTTGTTGGGAACAAAAAGGTTTTTTTCAGTTGCAAACTCCATTCCATACATATATATGTGGAGGTACTAGCTCCAACTCGGTTTTACAGTGAAAACTGCAGGAACTTCAAACCGGCACTTGGAAACAGACTGAGAAAGCAGAGAAAAAGTGTCTCTTGCAACACGTTCCCTTGGTGCTAGATGAACGAAAGTCTCTCCACTTGCTCAGTTCCGAGAGATAAGTGTGTTTGAAAGCCATTCTTCACCTAGCTTGATGGGAACACAAAGTTTCTTTTCAGTTGCAAACTCCATTCCATACATATATATGGGGAGGATCTAGCTCCAACTCGGTTTTACAGTGAAAACTGCAGGAACTTCAAACCGGCACTAGGAATCAGAGTGAGAAAGCAGAGAAAAAGTGTCTCCAGCAAACCGTTCCCTTGGTGCTAAATGAACGAATGTCTCTCCACTTGCTCAGTTCTGAGAGATAAGTGTGTGTGAAAGACTTCCTTCAACTATCTTATTGGGAACACAAAGTTTCTTTTCAGTTGCTAACTCCACTCCATACATATAAATGGGGAGGTACTAGCTCCAACTCGGTTTTACAGTGAAAACTGCAGGATCTTCAAACCGGCACTAGGAAACAGACTGAGAAATCAGAAAAAAAGTGTCTCCTGCATCCCGTTCCCTTGGTGCTAGATGAACGAACGTCTCTCCACTTGCTCAGTTCTGAGAGATAAGTGTGTGTGAAAGCCGTCCTTCACCTAGCTTGTTGGGACCACAAAGATTCTTTTCAGTTGCAAACACCATTCCATACATATATATGGGGAGGTACTAGCTCCTACTCAGTTTAACAGTGAAAACTGCAGGAACTTCAAACCGGCACTAGGAAACAGAATGAGAAAGCAGAGAAAAAGTTTTTCCTGCAACCCGTTCCCTTGGTGCTACATGAACGAACGTCTCTCCACTTGCTCAGTTCTGAGAGATAAGTGTGTGTGAAAGCCGTCCTTCACCTAGCTTGTTGGGAACAGAAAGTTTCTTTTCATTTGCAAACACCATTCCATACATATATATGGGGAGGTACTAGCTCCAACTCGGTTTGACAGTGAAAACTGCAGGAACTTCAAACCGGCACTAGGAAACAGACTGACAAAGCAGAGAAAAAGTTTCTCCTGAAACCGGTTCCCTTTGTGCTAGATGAACGAACTTCTCTCCACTTGCTCTGTTCTGAGAGATAAGTGTGTGTGAAAGCCGTCCTTCAGCTTGCTTGTAGGGAACACAAAGTTTCTTTTCAGTTTCAAACTCCATTCCATACATATATATGGGGAGGTACTAGCTCCAACACGGCTTTAAAGTGAAAACTGCAGGAACTTCAAACCGGCACTAGGAAACAGAGTGAGAAAGCAGAGAAAAAGTGTCTCATGCAACCCGTTCCCTTGGTGCAAGATGAACGAATGTCTCTCCACTTGCTCAGTTCTGAGAGTTAATTGTGTGTGAAAACCGTCCTTCAAATAGCTTGTTGGGAACAAAAAGGTTTTTTTCAGTTGCAAACTCCATTCCATACATATATATGTGGAGGTACTAGCTCCAACTCGGTTTTACAGTGAAAACTGCAGGAACTTCAAACCGGCACTTGGAAACAGACTGAGAAAGCAGAGAAAAAGTGTCTCTTGCAACACGTTCCCTTGGTGCTAGATGAACGAAAGTCTCTCCACTTGCTCAGTTCCGAGAGATAAGTGTGTTTGAAAGCCATTCTTCACCTAGCTTGATGGGAACACAAAGTTTCTTTTCAGTTGCAAACTCCATTCCATACATATATATGGGGAGGATCTAGCTCCAACTCGGTTTTACAGTGAAAACTGCAGGAACTTCAAACCGGCACTAGAAATCAGAGTGAGAAAGCAGAGAAAAAGTGTCTCCAGCAAACCGTTCCCTTGGTGCTAAATGAACGAATGTCTCTCCACTTGCTCAGTTCTGAGAGATAAGTGTGTGTGAAAGACTTCCTTCAACTATCTTATTGGGAACACAAAGTTTCTTTTCAGTTGCTAACTCCACTCAATATATATAAATGGGGAGGTACTAGCTCCAACTCGGTTTTACAGTGAAAACTGCAGGATCTTCAAACCGGCACTAGGAAACAGACTGAGAAATCAGAAAAAAAGTGTCTCCTGCATCCCGTTCCCTTGGTGCTAGATGAACGAACGTCTCTCCACTTGCTCAGTTCTGAGAGATAAGTGTGTGTGAAAGCCGTCCTTCACCTAGCTTGTTGGGACCACAAAGATTCTTTTCAGTTGCAAACACCATTCCATACATATATATGGGGAGGTACTAGCTCCTACTCAGTTTAACAGTGAAAACTGCAGGAACTTCAAACCGGCACTAGGAAACAGAATGAGAAAGCAGAGAAAAAGTGTTTCCTGCAACCCGTTCCCTTGGTGCTAGATGAACGAACGTCTCTCCACTTGCTCAGTTCTGAGAGATAAGTGTGTGTGAAAGCCGTCCTTCACCTTGCTTGTTGGGAACACAAAGTTTCTTTTCAGTTGCAAACTCCATTCCATATATATATATGGGAAGGTTCTAGCTCCAACTCGATTTTACAGTGAAAACTGCAGGAACTTCAAACCGGCACTAGGAAACAGACTGAGAAAGCAGAGAAAAAGTGTCTCCTGCAAACCGTTCCCTTGGTGCTAGATGAACGAATGTCTCTCCACTTGCTCAGTTCTGAGAGATAAGTGTGTGTGAAAGCCGTCCTTCACCTAGCTTGTTGGGAACACAAAGTTTCTTTTCAGTTGCAAACTCCATTCCATAATTATATATGGGGAGGTACTAGCTCCAACTCGGTTTTACAGTGAAAACTGCAGGAACTTCAAACCGGGACAAGGAAACAGACTGAGAAAGCAGAGAAAAGTGTCTCCTGCAACCCGTTCCATTGGTGCAAGTTGAACGTACGTGTCTCCACTTGCTCATTTCCGAGAGATAAGTGTGTGTGAAAGCCGTCCTTCACCTAGCTTGTTGGGAACACAAAGTTTCTTTTCAGTTGCAAACACCATTCCATACATATATATGGGGAGGTACTTGCTCCAACTCGGTTTTACAGTGAAAACTGCAGGAACTTCAAACCGGCACTAGGAAACAGACTGAGAAAGCAGAGAAAAATTTTCTCCTTCAACCCGTTCCATTGGTGCTAGATGAACGAACGTCTCTCCACTTGCTCAGTTCTGAGAGATAAGTGTGTGTGAAAGCCGTACTTCACCTAGCTTATTGGGAACACAAAGTTTCTTTTCAGTTGCAAACTCCATTCCATACATATATATGGGGAGGTACTAGCTCCAACACGGCTTTAAAGTGAAAACTGCAGGAACTTCAAACCGGCACTAGGAAACAGAGTGAGAAAGCAGAGAAAAAGTGTCTCATGCAACCCGTTCCCTTGGTGCAAGATGAACGAATGTCTCTCCACTTGCTCAGTTCTGAGAGTTAATTGTGTGTGAAAACCGTCCTTCAAATAGCTTGTTGGGAACAAAAAGGTTTTTTTCAGTTGCAAACTCCATTCCATACATATATATGTGGAGGTACTAGCTCAAACTCGGTTTTACAGTGAAAACTGCAGGAACTTCAAACCGGCACTTGGAAACAGACTGAGAAAGCAGAGAAAAAGTGTCTCTTGCAACACGTTCCCTTGGTGCTAGATGAACGAAAGTCTCTCCACTTGCTCAGTTCCGAGAGATAAGTGTGTTTGAAAGCCATTCTTCACCTAGCTTGATGGGAACACAAAGTTTCTTTTCAGTTGCAAACTCCATTCCATACATATATATGGGGAGGATCTAGCTCCAACTCGGTTTTACAGTGAAAACTGCAGGAACTTCAAACCGGCACTAGGAATCAGAGTGAGAAAGCAGAGAAAAAGTGTCTCCAGCAAACCATTCCCTTGGTGCTAAATGAACGAATGTCTCTCCACTTGCTCAGTTCTGAGAGATAAGTGTGTGTGAAAGACTTCCTTCAACTATCTTATTGGGAACACAAAGTTTCTTTTCAGTTGCTAACTCCACTCCATACATATAAATGGTGAGGTACTAGCTCCAACTCGGTTTTACAGTGAAAACTGCAGGATCTTCAAACCGGCACTAGGAAACAGACTGAGAAATCAGAAAAAAAGTGTCTCCTGCATCCCGTTCCCTTGGTGCTAGATGAACGAAAGTCTCTCCACTTGCTCAGTTCTGAGAGATAAGTGTGTGTGAAAGCCGTCCTTCACCTAGCTTGTTGGGACCACAAAGATTCTTTTCAGTTGCAAACACCATTCCATACATATATATGGGGAGGTACTAGCTCCTACTCAGTTTAACAGTGAAAACTGCAGGAACTTCAAACCGGCACTAGGAAACAGAATGAGAAAGCAGAGAAAAAGTGTTTCCTGCAACCCGTTCCCTTGGTGCTAGATGAACGAACGTCTCTCCACTTGCTCAGTTCTGAGAGATAAGTGTGTGTGAAAGCCGTCCTTCACCTAGCTTGTTGGGAACAGAAAGTTTCTTTTCATTTGCAAACACCATTCCATACATATATATGGGGAGGTACTAGCTCCAACTCGGTTTGACAGTGAAAACTGCAGGAACTTCAAACCGGCACTAGGAAACAGACTGACAAAGCAGAGAAAAAGTTTCTCCTGAAACCGGTTCCCTTTGTGCTAGATGAACGAACTTCTCTCCACTTGCTCTGTTCTGAGAGATAAGTGTGTGTGAAAGCCGTCCTTCAGCTTGCTTGTAGGGAACACAAAGTTTCTTTTCAGTTTCAAACTCCATTCCATACATATATATGGGGAGGTACTAGCTCCAACACGGCTTTAAAGTGAAAACTGCAGGAACTTCAAACCGGCACTAGGAAACAGAGTGAGAAAGCAGAGAAAAAGTGTCTCATGCAACCCGTTCCCTTGGTGCAAGATGAACGAATGTCTCTCCACTTGCTCAGTTCTGAGAGTTAATTGTGTGTGAAAACCGTCCTTCAAATAGCTTGTTGGGAACAAAAAGGTTTTTTTCAGTTGCAAACTCCATTCCATACATATATATGTGGAGGTACTAGCTCCAACTCGGTTTTACAGTGAAAACTGCAGGAACTTCAAACCGGCACTTGGAAACAGACTGAGAAAGCAGAGAAAAAGTGTCTCTTGCAACACGTTCCCTTGGTGCTAGATGAACGAAAGTCTCTCCACTTGCTCAGTTCCGAGAGATAAGTGTGTTTGAAAGCCATTCTTCACCTAGCTTGATGGGAACACAAAGTTTCTTTTCAGTTGCAAACTCCATTCCATACATATATATGGGGAGGATCTAGCTCCAACTCGGTTTTACAGTGAAAACTGCAGGAACTTCAAACCGGCACTAGGAATCAGAGTGAGAAAGCAGAGAAAAAGTGTCTCCAGCAAACCGTTCCCTTGGTGCTAAATGAACGAATGTCTCTCCACTTGCTCAGTTCTGAGAGATAAGTGTGTGTGAAAGACTTCCTTCAACTATCTTATTGGGAACACAAAGTTTCTTTTCAGTTGCTAACTCCACTCCATATATATAAATGGGGAGGTACTAGCTCCAACTCGATTTTACAGTGAAAACTGCAGGATCTTCAAACCGGCACTAGGAAACAGACTGAGAAATCAGAAAAAAAGTGTCTCCTGCATCCCGTTCCCTTGGTGCTAGATGAACGAACGTCTCTCCACTTGCTCAGTTCTGAGAGATAAGTGTGTGTGAAAGCCGTCCTTCACCTAGCTTGTTGGGACCACAAAGATTCTTTTCAGTTGCAAACACCATTCCATACATATATATGGGGAGGTACTAGCTCCTACTCAGTTTAACAGTGAAAACTGCAGGAACTTCAAACCGGCACTAGGAAACAGAATGAGAAAGCAGAGAAAAAGTGTTTCCTGCAACCCGTTCCCTTGGTGCTAGATGAACGAACGTCTCTCCACTTGCTCAGTTCTGAGAGATAAGTGTGTGTGAAAGCCGTCCTTCACCTTGCTTGTTGGGAACACAAAGTTTCTTTTCAGTTGCAAACTCCATTCCATATATATATATGGGAAGGTTCTAGCTCCAACTCGATTTTACAGTGAAAACTGCAGGAACTTCAAACCGGCACTAGGAAACAGACTGAGAAAGCAGAGAAAAAGTGTCTCCTGCAAACCGTTCCCTTGGTGCTAGATGAACGAATGTCTCTCCACTTGCTCAGTTCTGAGAGATAAGTGTGTGTGAAAGCCGTCCTTCACCTAGCTTGTTGGGAACACAAAGTTTCTTTTCAGTTGCAAACTCCATTCCATAATTATATATGGGGAGGTACTAGCTCCAACTCGGTTTTACAGTGAAAACTGCAGGAACTTCAAACCGGGACAAGGAAACAGACTGAGAAAGCAGAGAAAAGTGTCTCCTGCAACCCGTTCCATTGGTGCAAGTTGAACGTACGTGTCTCCACTTGCTCATTTCCGAGAGATAAGTGTGTGTGAAAGCCGTCCTTCACCTAGCTTGTTGGGAACACAAAGTTTCTTTTCAGTTGCAAACACCATTCCATACATATATATGGGGAGGTACTTGCTCCAACTCGGTTTTACAGTGAAAACTGCAGGAACTTCAAACCGGCACTAGGAAACAGACTGAGAAAGCAGAGAAAAATTTTCTCCTTCAACCCGTTCCATTGGTGCTAGATGAACGAACGTCTCTCCACTTGCTCAGTTCTGAGAGATAAGTGTGTGTGAAAGCCGTACTTCACCTAGCTTATTGGGAACACAAAGTTTCTTTTCAGTTGCAAACTCCATTCCATACATATATATGGGGAGGTAGAAGCTCCAACTCGGTTTTACAGTGAAAACTGCAGGAACTTCAAACCGGAACTAGGAAACAGTCTGAGAAAGCATAGAAAAAGTGTCTCCTGCAACCCGTTCCCTTGTTGCTAGATGAACGAACGTCTCTCCACTTGCTCAGTTCTGAGAGATAAGTGTGTGTGAAAGCCGTCCTTCACCTAGCTTGTTGGGAACACAAAGTTTCTTTTCAGTTGCAAACTCCATTCCATACATATATATGGGGAGGAAATAGCTCCAACTCGGTTTTACAGTGAAAACTGCAGGAACTTCAAAACGGCACTAGGAATCAGAGTGAGAAAGCAGAGAAAAAGTGTCCCCTGCAAACCGTTCCCTTGGTGCTAGATGAACGAATGTCTCTCCACTTGCTCAGTTCTGAGAGATAAGTGTGTGTGAAAGACTTCCTTCACCTCTCTTATTGGGAACACAAAGTTTCTTTTCTGTTGCTAACTCCACTCCATAAATATAAATGGGGAGGTACTAGCTCCAACGCTGTTTTACAGTGAAAACTGCAGGAACTTCAAACCGGCACTAGGAAACAGACTGAGAATGCAGAGAAAAAGTGTTTCCTGCAACCCGTTCCCTTGGGGCTAGATGAACGAACGTCTCTCCACTTGCTCAGTTCTGAGAGATAAGTGTGTGTGAAAGCCGTCCTTCACCTAGTTTGTTGGGAACAGAAAGTTTCTTTTCATTTGCAAACACCATTCCATACATATATATGGGGAGGTACTAGCTCCAACTCGGTTTGACAGTGAAAACTGCAGGAACTTCAAACCGGCACTAGGAAACAGACTGACAAAGCAGAGAAAAAGTTTCTCCTGAAACCCGTTCCCTTTGTGCTAGATGAACGAACGTCTCTCCACTTGCTCTGTTCTGTGAGATAAGTGTGTGTGAAAGCCGTCCTTCAGCTTGGTTGTAGGGAACACAAAGTTTCTTTTAAGTTGCAAACTCCATTCCATACATATATATGGGGAGGAACTAGCTCCAACTCGGTTTTACAGTGAAAACTGCAGGAACTTCAAACCGGCACTTGGAAACAGACTGAGAAAGCAGAGAAAAAGTGTCTCTTGCAACACGTTCCCTTGGTGCTAGATGAACGAACGTCTCTCCACTTGCTCAGTTCCGAGAGATAATTGTGTGTGAAAGCCATTCTTCACCTAGCTTGTTGGGAACACAAAGTTTCTTTTCAGTTGCAAACTCCATTCCATACATATATATGGGGAGGATCTAGCTCCAACTCGGTTTTACAGTGAAAACTGCAGGAACTTCAAACCGGCACTAGGAATCAGAGTGAGAAAGCAGAGAAAAAGTGTCTCCAGCAACCCGTTCCCTTGGTGCTAAATGAACGAATGTCTCTCCACTTGCTCAGTTCTGAGAGATAAGTGTGTGTGAAAGACTTCCTTCACCTATCTTATTGGGAACACAAAGTTTCTTTTCAGTTGCTAACTCCACTCCATACATATAAATGGGGAGGTACTAGCTCCAACTGTGTTTTACAGTGAAAACTGCAGGAACTTCAAACCGGCACAAGGAAAGAGACTGAGAAAGCAGAGAAAAGTGTTTCCTGCAACCCGTTCCATTGGTGCAAGTTGAACGTACGTGTCTCCACTTGCTCAGTTCCGAGAGATAAGTGTGTGTGAAAGCCGTCCTTCCCCTAGCTTGTTGGGAACACAAAGTTTCTTTTCAGTTGCAAACACCATTCCATACATATATATGGGGAGGTACTTGCTCCAACTCGGTTTTACAGTGAAAACCGCAGGAACTTCAAACCGGCACTAGGAAACAGACTGAGAAAGCAGAGAAAAATTGTCTCCTTCAACCCGTTCCATTGGTGCTAGATGAACGAACGTCTCTCCACTTGCTCAGTTCTGAGAGATAAGTGTGTGTGAAATCCGTCCTTCACCTAGCTTGTTGGGAACACAAAGTTTCTTTTCAGTTGCAAACTCCATTCCATACATATATATGGGGAGGTAGAAGCTCCAACTCGGTTTTACAGTGAAAACTGCAGGAACTTCAAACCGGAACTAGGAAACAGACTGAGAAAGCATAGAAAAATTGTCTCCTGCAACCCGTTCCCTTTTTGCTAGATGAACGAACGTCTCTCCACTTGCTCAGTTCTGAGAGATAAGTGTGTGTGAAAGCCGTCCTTCACCTAGCTTGTTGGGAACACAAAGTTTCTTTTCAGTTGCAAACTCCATTCCATACATATATATGGGGAGGAAATAGCTCCAACTCGGTTTTACAGTGAAAACTGCAGGAACTTCAAACCGGCACTAGGAATCAGAGTGAGAAAGCAGAGAAAAAGTGTCTCCTGCAACCCGTTCCCTTGGTGCTAGATGAACGAATGTCTCTCCACTTGCTCAGTTCTGAGAGATAAGTGTGTGTGAAAGACTTCCTTCACCTCTCTTAATGGGAACACAAAGTTTCTTTTCAGTTGCTAACTCCACTCAATATATATAAATGGGGAGGTACTAGCTCCAACTCGGTTTTACAGTGAAAACTGCAGGATCTTCAAACCGGCACTAGGAAACAGACTGAGAAATCAGAAAAAAAGTGTCTCCTGCATCCCGTTCCCTTGGTGCTAGATGAACGAACGTCTCTCCACTTGCTCAGTTCTGAGAGATAAGTGTGTGTGAAAGCCGTCCTTCACCTAGCTTGTTGGGAACAGAAAGTTTCTTTTCATTTGCAAACACCATTCCATACATATATATGGGTAGGTACTAGCTCCAACTCGGTTTGACAGTGAAAACTGCAGGAACTTCAAACCGGCACTAGGAAACAGACTGACAAAGCAGAGAAAAAGTTTCTCCTGAAACCCGTTCCCTTTGTGCTAGATGAACGAACGTCTCTCCACTTGCTCTGTTCTGTGAGATAAGTGTGTGTGAAAGCCGTCCTTCAGCTTGGTTGTAGGGAACACAAAGTTTCTTTTAAGTTGCAAACTCCATTCCATACATATATATGGGGAGGAACTAGCTCCAACTCGGTTTTACAGTGAAAACTGCAGGAACTTCAAACCGGGCACTTGGAAACAGACTGAGAAAGCAGAGAAAAAGTGTCTCTTGCAACACGTTCCCTTGGTGCTAGATGAACGAACGTCTCTCCACTTGCTCAGTTCCGAGAGATAATTGTGTGTGAAAGCCATTCTTCACCTAGCTTGTTGGGAACACAAAGTTTCTTTTCAGTTGCAAACTCCATTCCATACATATGTATGGGGAGGATCTAGCTCCAACTCGGTTTTACAGTGAAAACTGCAGGAACTTCAAACCGGCACTAGGAATCAGAGTGAGAAAGCAGAGAAAAAGTGTCTCCAGCAACCCGTTCCCTTGGTGCTAAATGAACGAATGTCTCTCCACTTGCTCAGTTCTGAGAGATAAGTGTGTGTGAAAGACTTCCTTCACCTATCTTATTGGGAACACAAAGTTTCTTTTCAGTTGCTAACTCCACTCCATACATATAAATGGGGAGGTACTAGCTCCAACTGGGTTTTACAGTGAAAACTGCAGGAACTTCAAACCGGCACTAGGAAACAGAATGAGAAAGCAGAGAAAAAGTGTTTCCTGCAACCCGTTCCCTTGGTGCTAGATGAACGAACGTCTCTCCACTTGCTCAGTTCTGAGAGATAAGTGTGTGTGAAAGCCGTCCTTCACCTTGCTTGTTGGGAACACAAAGTTTCTTTTCAGTTGCAAACTCCATTCCATATATATATATGGGAAGGTACTAGCTCCAACTCGATTTTACAGTGAAAACTGCAGGAACTTCAAACCGGCACTAGGAAACAGACTGAGAAAGCAGAGAAAAAGTGTCTCCTGCAAACCGTTCCCTTGGTGCTAGATGAACGAATGTCTCTCCACTTGCTCAGTTCCGAGAGATCAGTGTGTGTGAAAGCCGTCCTTCACCTAGCTTGTTGGGAACACAAAGTTTCTTTTCAGTTGCAAACTCCATTCCATACATATATATGGGGAGGTACTAGCTTCAACTCGGTTTGACAGTGAAAACTGCAGGAACTTCAAACCGGCACTAGGAAACAGACTGAGAAAGCAGAGAAATATTGTCTCCTTCAACCCGTTCCCTTGGTGCTAGATGAACGAACGTCTCTCCACTTGCTCAGTTCTGAGAGGTAAGTGTGTGTGAAAGCCTTCCTTCACCTAGCTTGTTGGGAACACAACGATTCTTTTCAGTTTCAAACTCCATTCCATACATATATATGGGGAGGTACTAGCTCCAACTCGGTTTTACAGTGAAAACTGCAGGAACTTCAAACCGGCACTAGGAAACAGAGTGAGAAAGCAGAGAAAAAGTGACTCATGAAACCCGTTCCCTTGGTGCAAGATGAACGAACGTCTCTCCACTTGCTCAGTTCTGAGAGTTAATTGTGTGTGAAAACCGTCCTTCAAAATGCTTGTTGGGAACAAAAAGGTTTTTTTCAGTTGCAAAATCCATTCCATACATATATATGGGGAGGTACTAGCTCCAACTCGGTTTTACAGTGAAAACTGCAGGAACTTCAAACCGGCACTTGGAAACAGACTGAGAAAGCAGAGAAAAAGTGTCTCCTGCAACACGTTCCCTTGGTGCTAAATGAACGAATGTCTCTCCACTTGCTCAGTTCTGAGAGATAAGTGTGTGTGAAAGACTTCCTTCACCTATCTTATTGGGAACACAAAGTTTCTTTTCAGTTGCTAACTCCACTCCATACATATAAATGGGGAGGTACTAGCTCCAACTGGGTTTTACAGTGAAAACTGCAGGAACTTCAAACCGGCACTAGGAAACAGAATGAGAAAGCAGAGAAAAAGTGTTTCCTGCAACCCGTTCCCTTGGTGCTAGATGAACGAACGTCTCTCCACTTGCTCAGTTCTGAGAGATAAGTGTGTGTGAAAGCCGTCCTTCACCTTGCTTGTTGGGAACACAAAGTTTCTTTTCAGTTGCAAACTCCATTCCATATATATATATGGGAAGGTACTAGCTCCAACTCGATTTTACAGTGAAAACTGCAGGAACTTCAAACCGGCACTAGGAAACAGACTGAGAAAGCAGAGAAAAAGTGTCTCCTGCAAACCGTTCCCTTGGTGCTAGATGAACGAATGTCTCTCCACTTGCTCAGTTCTGAGAGATAAGTGTGTGTGAAAGCCGTCCTTCACCTAGCTTGTTGGGAACACAAAGTTTCTTTTCAGTTGCAAACTCCATTCCATAAATATATATGGGGAGGTACTAGCTCCAACTCGGTTTTACAGTGAAAACTGCAGGAACTTCAAACCGGATAAGGAAACAGACTGAGAAAGCAGAGAAAAGTGTCTCCTGCAACCCGTTCCATTGGTGCAAGTTGAACGTACGTGTCTCCACTTGCTCAGTTCCGAGAGATAAGTGTGTGTGAAGGCCGTCCTTCACCTAGCTTGTTGGGAACACAAAGTTTCTTTTCAGTTGCAAACACCATTCCATACATATATATGGGGAGGTACTTGCTCCAACTCGGTTTTACAGTGAAAACTGCAGGAACTTCAAACCGGCACTAGGAAACAGACTGAGAACGCAGAGAAAAATTGTCTCCTTCAACACGTTCCATTGGTGCTAGATGAACGAACGTCTCTCCACTTGCTCAGTTCTGAGAGATAAGTGTGTGTGAAAGCCGTACTTCACCTAGCTTGTTGGGAACACAAAGTTTCTTTTCAGTTGCAAACTCCATTCCATACATATATATGGGTAGGTACTAGCTCCAACTCGGTTTTACAGTGAAAACTGCAGGAACTTCAAACCGGCACTAGGAAACAGACTGAGAAAGCAGAGAAAAAGTGTCTCCTGCAAACCGTTCCCTTGTTGCTAGATGAACGAACGTCTCTCCACTTGCTCAGTTCTGAGAGATAAGTGTGTGTGAAAGCCGTCCTTCACCTAGCTTGTTGGGAACACAAAGTTTCTTTTCAGTTGCAAACTCCATTCCATACATATATATGGGGAGGAAATAGCTCCAACTCGGTTTTACAGTGAAAACTGCAGGAACTTCAAATCGGCACTAGGAATCAGAGTGAGAAAGCAGAGAAAAAGTGTCTCCTGCAACCCGTTCCCTTGGTGCTAGATGAACGAATGTCTCTCCACTTGCTCAGTTCTGAGAGATAAGTGTGTGTGAAAGACTTCCTTCACCTCTCTTATTGGGAACACAAAGTTTCTTTTCTGTTGCTAACTCCACTCCATAAATATAAATGGGGAGGTACTAGCTCCAACGCTGTTTTACAGTGAAAACTGCAGGAACTTCAAACCGGCACTAGGAAACAGACTGAGAATGCAGAGAAAAAGTGTCTCCTGCAACCCGTTCCCTTGGGGCTAGATGAACGAACGTCTCTCCACTTGCTCAGTTCTGAGAGATAAGTGTGTGTGAAAGCCGTCCTTCACCTAGCTTGTTGGGAACAGAAAGTTTCTTTTCATTTGCAAACACCATTCCATACATATATATGGGGAGGTACTAGCTCCAACTCGGTTTGACAGTGAAAACTGCAGGAACTTCAAACCGGCACTAGGAAACAGACTGACAAAGCAGAGAAAAAGTTTCTCCTGAAACCCGTTCCCTTTGTGCTAGATGAACGAACTTCTCTCCACTTGCTCTGTTCTGAGAGATAAGTGTGTGTGAAAGCCGTCCTTCAGCTTGCTTGTAGGGAACACAAAGTTTCTTTTCAGTTTCAAACTCCATTCCATACATATATATGGGGAGGTACTAGCTCCAACACGGCTTTAAAGTGAAAACTGCAGGAACTTCAAACCGGCACTAGGAAACAGAGTGAGAAAGCAGAGAAAAAGTGTCTCATGCAACCCGTTCCCTTGGTGCAAGATGAACGAATGTCTCTCCACTTGCTCAGTTCTGAGAGTTAATTGTGTGTGAAAACCGTCCTTCAAATAGCTTGTTGGGAACAAAAAGGTTTTTTTCAGTTGCAAACTCCATTCCATACATATATATGTGGAGGTACTAGCTCCAACTCGGTTTTACAGTGAAAACTGCAGGAACTTCAAACCGGCACTTGGAAACAGACTGAGAAAGCAGAGAAAAAGTGTCTCTTGCAACACGTTCCCTTGGTGCTAGATGAACGAAAGTCTCTCCACTTGCTCAGTTCCGAGAGATAAGTGTGTTTGAAAGCCATTCTTCACCTAGCTTGTTGGGAACACAAAGTTTCTTTTCAGTTGCAAACTCCATTCCATACATATATATGGGGAGGATCTAGCTCCAACTCGGTTTTACAGTGAAAACTGCAGGAACTTCAAACCGGCACTAGGAATCAGAGTGAGAAAGCAGAGAAAAAGTGTCTCCAGCAAACCGTTCCCTTGGTGCTAAATGAACGAATGTCTCTCCACTTGCTCAATTCTGAGAGATAAATGTGTGTGAAAGAATTCCTTCAACTATCTTATTGGGAACACAAAGTTTCTTTTCAGTTGCTAACTCCACTCCATACATATAAATGGGGAGGTACTAGCTCCAAATCGGTTTTACAGTGAAAACTGCAGGATCTTCAAACCGGCACTAGGAAACAGACTGAGAAATCAGAAAAAAAGTGTCCCTGCAACACGTTCCCTTGGTGCTAGATGAACGAACGTCTCTCCACTTGCTCAGTTCTGAGAGATAAGTGTGTGTGAAAGCCGTCCTTCACCTAGCTTGTTGGGAACACAAAGTTTCTTTTCAGTTGCAAACTCCATTCCATATATATATATGGGAAGGTACTAGCTCCAACTCGATTTTACAGTGAAAACTGCAGGAACTTCAAACCGGCACTAGGAAACAGACTGAGAAAGCAGAGAAAAAGTGTCTCCTGCAAACCGTTCCCTTGGTGCTAGATGAACGAATGTCTCTCCACTTGCTCAGTTCTGAGAGATAAGTGTGTGTGAAAGCCGTCCTTCACCTAGCTTGTTGGGAACACAAAGTTTCTTTTCAGTTGCAAACTCCATTCCATAAATATATATGGGGAGGTACTAGCTCCAACTCGGTTTTACAGTGAAAACTGCAGGAACTTCAAACCGGATAAGGAAACAGACTGAGAAAGCAGAGAAAAGTGTCTCCTGCAACCCGTTCCATTGGTGCAAGTTGAACGTACGTGTCTCCACTTGCTCAGTTCCGAGAGATAAGTGTGTGTGAAGGCCGTCCTTCACCTAGCTTGTTGGGAACACAAAGTTTCTTTTCAGTTGCAAACACCATTCCATACATATATATGGGGAGGTACTTGCTCCAACTCGGTTTTACAGTGAAAACTGCAGGAACTTCAAACCGGCACTAGGAAACAGACTGAGAACGCAGAGAAAAATTGTCTCCTTCAACACGTTCCATTGGTGCTAGATGAACGAACGTCTCTCCACTTGCTCAGTTCTGAGAGATAAGTGTGTGTGAAAGCCGTACTTCACCTAGCTTGTTGGGAACACAAAGTTTCTTTTCAGTTGCAAACTCCATTCCATACATATATATGGGTAGGTACTAGCTCCAACTCGGTTTTACAGTGAAAACTGCAGGAACTTCAAACCGGCACTAGGAAACAGACTGAGAAAGCAGAGAAAAAGTGTCTCCTGCAAACCGTTCCCTTGTTGCTAGATGAACGAACGTCTCTCCACTTGCTCAGTTCTGAGAGATAAGTGTGTGTGAAAGCCGTCCTTCACCTAGCTTGTTGGGAACACAAAGTTTCTTTTCAGTTGCAAACTCCATTCCATACATATATATGGGGAGGAAATAGCTCCAACTCGGTTTTACAGTGAAAACTGCAGGAACTTCAAATCGGCACTAGGAATCAGAGTGAGAAAGCAGAGAAAAAGTGTCTCCTGCAACCCGTTCCCTTGGTGCTAGATGAACGAATGTCTCTCCACTTGCTCAGTTCTGAGAGATAAGTGAGTGTGAAAGACTTCCTTCACCTCTCTTATTGGGAACACAAAGTTTCTTTTCTGTTGCTAACTCCACTCCATAAATATAAATGGGGAGGTACTAGCTCCAACGCTGTTTTACAGTGAAAACTGCAGGAACTTCAAACCGGCACTAGGAAACAGACTGAGAATGCAGAGAAAAAGTGTCTCCTGCAACCCGTTCCCTTGGGGCTAGATGAACGAACGTCTCTCCACTTGCTCAGTTCTGAGAGATAAGTGTGTGTGAAAGCCGTCCTTCACCTAGCTTGTTGGGAACAGAAAGTTTCTTTTCATTTGCAAACACCATTCCATACATATATATGGGGAGGTACTAGCTCCAACTCGGTTTGACAGTGAAAACTGCAGGAAATTCAAACCGGCACTAGGAAACAGACTGACAAAGCAGAGAAAAAGTTTCTCCTGAAACCGATTCCCTTTGTGCTAGATGAACGAACTTCTCTCCACTTGCTCTGTTCTGAGAGATAAGTGTGTGTGAAAGCCGTCCTTCAGCTTGCTTGTAGGGAACACAAAGTTTCTTTTCAGTTTCAAACTCCATTCCATACATATATATGGGGAGGTACTAGCTCCAACACGGCTTTAAAGTGAAAACTGCAGGAACTTCAAACCGGCACTAGGAAACAGAGTGAGAAAGCAGAGAAAAAGTGTCTCATGCAACCCGTTCCCTTGGTGCAAGATGAACGAATGTCTCTCCACTTGCTCAGTTCTGAGAGTTAATTGTGTGTGAAAACCGTCCTTCAAATAGCTTGTTGGGAACAAAAAGGTTTTTTTCAGTTGCAAACTCCATTCCATACATATATATGTGGAGGTACTAGCTCCAACTCGGTTTTACAGTGAAAACTGCAGGAACTTCAAACCGGCACTTGGAAACAGACTGAGAAAGCTGAGAAAAAGTGTCTCTTGCAACACGTTCCCTTGGTGCTAGATGAACGAAAGTCTCTCCACTTGCTCAGTTCCGAGAGATAAGTGTGTTTGAAAGCCATTCTTCACCTAGCTTGATGGGAACACAAAGTTTCTTTTCAGTTGCAAACTCCATTCCATACATATATATGGGGAGGATCTAGCTCCAACTCCGTTTTACAGTGAAAACTGCAGGAACTTCAAACCGGCACTAGGAATCAGAGTGAGAAAGCAGAGAAAAAGTGTCTCCAGCAAACCGTTCCCTTGGTGCTAAATGAACGAATGTCTCTCCACTTGCTCAGTTCTGAGAGATAAGTGTGTGTGAAAGACTTCCTTCAACTATCTTATTGGGAACACAAAGTTTCTTTTCAGTTGCTAACTCCACTCCATACATATAAATGGGGAGGTACTAGCTCCAACTCGGTTTTACAGTGAAAACTGCAGGATCTTCAAACCGGCACTAGGAAACAGACTGAGAAATCAGAAAAAAAGTGTCTCCTGCATCCCGTTCCCGTGGTGCTAGATGAACGAACGTCTCTCCACTTGCTCAGTTCTGAGAGATAAGTGTGTGTGAAAGCCGTCCTTCACCTAGCTTGTTGGGACCACAAAGATTCTTTTCAGTTGCAAACACCATTCCATACATATATATGGGGAGGTACTAGCTCCTACTCAGTTTAACAGTGAAAACTGCAGGAACTTCAAACCGGCACTAGGAAACAGAATGAGAAAGCAGAGAAAAAGTGTTTCCTGCAACCCGTTCCCTTGGTGCTAGTTGAACGAACGTCTCTCCACTTGCTCAGTTCTGAGAGATAAGTGTGTGTGAAAGCCGTCCTTCACCTAGCTTGTTGGGAACAGAAAGTTTCTTTTCATTTGCAAACACCATTCCATACATATATATGGGGAGGTACTAGCTCCAACTCGGTTTGACAGTGAAAACTGCAGGAACTTCAAACCGGCACTAGGAAACAGACTGACAAAGCAGAGAAAAAGTTTCTCCTGAAACCGGTTCCCTTTGTGCTAGATGAACGAACTTCTCTCCACTTGCTCTGTTCTGAGAGATAAGTGTGTGTGAAAGCCGTCCTTCAGCTTGCTTGTAGGGAACACAAAGTTTCTTTTCAGTTTCAAACTCCATTCCATACATATATATGGGGAGGTACTAGCTCCAACACGGCTTTAAAGTGAAAACTGCAGGAACTTCAAACCGGCACTAGGAAACAGAGTGAGAAAGCAGAGAAAAAGTGTCTCATGCAACCCGTTCCCTTGGTGCAAGATGAACGAATGTCTCTCCACTTGCTCAGTTCTGAGAGTTAATTGTGTGTGAAAACCGTCCTTCAAATAGCTTGTTGGGAACAAAAAGGTTTTTTTCAGTTGCAAACTCCATTCCATACATATATATGTGGAGGTACTAGCTCCAACTCGGTTTTACAGTGAAAACTGCAGGAACTTCAAACCGGCACTTGGAAACAGACTGAATAAGCAGAGAAAAAGTGTCTCTTGCAACAAGTTCCCTTGGTGCTAGATGAACGAAAGTCTCTCCACTTGCTCAGTTCCGAGAGATAAGTGTGTTTGAAAGCCATTCTTCACCTAGCTTGATGGGAACACAAAGTTTCTTTTCAGTTGCAAACTCCATTCCATACATATATATTGGGAGGATCTAGCTCCAACTCGGTTTTACAGTGAAAACTGCAGGAACTTCAAACCGGCACTAGGAATCAGAGTGAGAAAGCAGAGAAAAAGTGTCTCCAGCAAACCGTTCCCTTGGTGCTAAATGAACGAATGTCTCTCCACTTGCTCAGTTCTGAGAGATAAGTGTGTGTGAAAGACTTCCTTCAACTATCTTATTGGGAACACAAAGTTTCTTTTCAGTTGCTAACTCCACTCCATATATATAAATGGGGACGTACTAGCTCCAACTCGGTTTTACAGTGAAAACTGCAGGATCTTCAAACCGGCACTAGGAAACAGACTGAGAAATTAGAAAAAAAGTGTCTCCTGCATCCCGTTCCCTTGGTGCTAGATGAACGAACGTCTCTCCACTTGCTCAGTTCTGAGAGATAAGTGTGTGTGAAAGCCGTCCTTCACCTAGCTTGTTGGGACCACAAAGATTCTTTTCAGTTGCAAACACCATTCCATACATATATATGGGGAGGTACTAGCTCCTACTCAGTTTAACAGTGAAAACTGCAGGAACTTCAAACCGGCACTAGGAAACAGAATGAGAAAGCAGAGAAAAAGTGTTTCCTGCAACCCGTTCCCTTGGTGCTAGATGAACGAACGTCTCTCCACTTGCTCAGTTCTGAGAGATAAGTGTGTGTGAAAGCCGTCCTTCACCTTGCTTGTTGGGAACACAAAGTTTCTTTTCAGTTGCAAACTCCATTCCATATATATATATGGGAAGGTTCTAGCTCCAACTCGATTTTACAGTGAATACTGCAGGAACTTCAAACCGGCACTAGGAAACAGACTGAGAAAGCAGAGAAAAAGTGTCTCCTGCAAACCGTTCCCTTGGTGCTAGATGAACGAATGTCTCTCCACTTGCTCAGTTCTGAGAGATAAGTGTGTGTGAAAGCCGTCCTTCACCTAGCTTGTTGGGAACACAAAGTTTCTTTTCAGTTGCAAACTCCATTCCATAATTATATATGGGGAGGTACTAGCTCCAACTCGGTTTTACAGTGAAAACTGCAGGAACTTCAAACCGGGACAAGGAAACAGACTGAGAAAGCAGAGAATAGTGTCTCCTGCAACCCGTTCCATTGGTGCAAGTTGAACGTACGTGTCTCCACTTGCTCATTTCCGAGAGATAAGTGTGTGTGAAAGCCGTCCTTCACCTAGCTTGTTGGGAACACAAAGTTTCTTTTCAGTTGCAAACACCATTCCATACATATATATGGGGAGGTACTTGCTCCAACTCGGTTTTACAGTGAAAACTGCAGGAACTTCAAACCGGCACTAGGAAACAGACTGAGAAAGCAGAGAAAAATTTTCTCCTTCAACCCGTTCCATTGGTGCTAGATGAACGAACGTCTCTCCACTTGCTCAGTTCTGAGAGATAAGTGTGTGTGAAAGCCGTACTTCACCTAGCTTGTTGGGAACACAAAGTTTCTTTTCAGTTGCAAACTCCATTCCATACATATATATGGGGAGGTAGAAGCTCCAACTCGGTTTTACAGTGAAAACTGCAGGAACTTCAAACCGGAACTAGGAAACAGACTGAGAAAGCATAGAAAAAGTGTCTCCTGCAACCCGTTCCCTTGTTGCTAGATGAACGAACGTCTCTCCACTTGCTCAGTTCTGAGAGATAAGTGTGTGTGAAAGCCGTCCTTCACCTAGCTTGTTGGGAACACAAAGTTTCTTTTCAGTTGCAAACTCCATTCCATACATATATATGGGGAGGAAATAGCTCCAACTCGGTTTTACAGTGAAAACTGCAGGAACTTCAAACCGGCACTAGGAATCAGAGTGAGAAAGCAGAGAAAAAGTGTCTCCTGCAACCCGTTCCCTTGGTGCTAGATGAACGAATGTCTCTCCACTTGCTCAGTTCTGAGAGATAAGTGTGTGTGAAAGACTTCCTTCACCTCTCTTATTGGGAACACAAAGTTTCTTTTCTGTTGCTAACTCCACTCCATAAATATAAATGGGGAGGTACTAGCTCCAACGCTGTTTTACAGTGAAAACTGCAGGAACTTCAAACCGGCACTAGGAAACAGACTGAGAATGCAGAGAAAAAGTGTCTCCTGCAACCCGTTCCCTTGGGGCTAGATGAACGAACGTCTCTCCACTTGCTCAGTTCTGAGAGATAAGTGTGTGTGAAAGCCGTCCTTCACCTAGCTTGTTGGGAACAGAAAGTTTCTTTTCATTTGCAAACACCATTCCATACATATATATGGGGAGGTACTAGCTCCAACTCGGTTTGACAGTGAAAACTGCAGGAACTTCAAACCGGCACTAGGAAACAGACTGACAAAGCAGAGAAAAAGTTTCTCCTGAAACCCGTTCCCTTTGTGCTAGATGAACGAACGTCTCTCCACTTGCTCTGTTCTGAGAGATAAGTGTGTGTGAAAGCCGTCCTTCAGCTTGCTTGTAGGGAACACAAAGTTTCTTTTCAGTTTCAAACTCCATTCCATACATATATATGGGGAGGTACTAGCTCCAACACGGCTTTAAAGTGAAAACTGCAGGAACTTCAAACCGGCACTAGGAAACAGAGTGAGAAAGCAGAGAAAAAGTGTCTCATGCAACCCGTTCCCTTGGTGCAAGATGAACGAATGTCTCTCCACTTGCTCAGTTCTGAGAGTTAATTGTGTGTGAAAACCGTCCTTCAAATAGCTTGTTGGGAACAAAAAGGTTTTTTTCAGTTGCAAACTCCATTCCATACATATATATGTGGAGGTACTAGCTCCAACTCGGTTTTACAGTGAAAACTGCAGGAACTTCAAACCGGCACTTGGAAACAGACTGAGAAAGCTGAGAAAAAGTGTCTCTTGCAACACGTTCCCTTGGTGCTAGATGAACGAAAGTCTCTCCACTTGCTCAGTTCCGAGAGATAAGTGTGTTTGAAAGCCATTCTTCACCTAGCTTGATGGGAACACAAAGTTTCTTTTCAGTTGCAAACTCCATTCCATACATATATATGGGGAGGATCTAGCTCCAACTCGGTTTTACAGTGAAAACTGCAGGAACTTCAAACCGGCACTAGGAATCAGAGTGAGAAAGCAGAGAAAAAGTGTCTCCAGCAAACCGTTCCCTTGGTGCTAAATGAACGAATGTCTCTCCACTTGCTCAGTTCTGAGAGATAAGTGTGTGTGAAAGACTTCCTTCAACTATCTTATTGGGAACACAAAGTTTCTTTTCAGTTGCTAACTCCACTCCATACATATAAATGGGGAGGTACTAGCTCCAACTCGGTTTTACAGTGAAAACTGCAGGATCTTCAAACCGGCACTAGGAAACAGACTGAGAAATCAGAAAAAAAGTGTCTCCTGCATCCCGTTCCCTTGGTGCTAGATGAACGAACGTCTCTCCACTTGCTCAGTTCTGAGAGATAAGTGTGTGTGAAAGCCGTCCTTCACCTAGCTTGTTGGGACCACAAAGATTCTTTTCAGTTGCAAACACCATTCCATACATATATATGGGGAGGTACTAGCTCCTACTCAGTTTAACAGTGAAAACTGCAGGAACTTCAAACCGGCACTAGGAAACAGAATGAGAAAGCAGAGAAAAAGTGTTTCCTGCAACCCGTTCCCTTGGTGCTAGATGAACGAACGTCTCTCCACTTGCTCAGTTCTGAGAGATAAGTGTGTGTGAAAGCCGTCCTTCACCTAGCTTGTTGGGAACAGAAAGTTTCTTTTCATTTGCAAACACCATTCCATACATATATATGGGGAGGTACTAGCTCCAACTCGGTTTGACAGTGAAAACTGCAGGAACTTCAAACCGGCACTAGGAAACAGACTGACAAAGCAGAGAAAAAGTTTCTCCTGAAACCGGTTCCCTTTGTGCTAGATGAACGAACTTCTCTCCACTTGCTCTGTTCTGAGAGATAAGTGTGTGTGAAAGCCGTCCTTCAGCTTGCTTGTAGGGAACACAAAGTTTCTTTTCAGTTTCAAACTCCATTCCATACATATATATGGGGAGGTACTAGCTCCAACACGGCTTTAAAGTGAAAACTGCAGGAACTTCAAACCGGCACTAGGAAACAGAGTGAGAAAGCAGAGAAAAAGTGTCTCATGCAACCCGTTCCCTTGGTGCAAGATGAACGAATGTCTCTCCACTTGCTCAGTTCTGAGAGTTAATTGTGTGTGAAAACCGTCCTTCAAATAGCTTGCTGGGAACAAAAAGGTTTTTTTCAGTTGCAAACTCCATTCCATACATATATATGTGGAGGTACTAGCTCCAACTCGGTTTTACAGTGAAAACTGCAGGAACTTCAAACCGGCACTTGGAAACAGACTGAGAAAGCAGAGAAAAAGTGTCTCTTGCAACACGTTCCCTTGGTGCTAGATGAACGAAAGTCTCTCCACTTGCTCAGTTCCGAGAGATAAGTGTGTTTGAAAGCCATTCTTCACCTAGCTTGATGGGAACACAAAGTTTCTTTTCAGTTGCAAACTCCATTCCATACATATATATTGGGAGGATCTAGCTCCAACTCGGTTTTACAGTGAAAACTGCAGGAACTTCAAACCGGCACTAGGAATCAGAGTGAGAAAGCAGAGAAAAAGTGTCTCCAGCAAACCGTTCCCTTGGTGCTAAATGAACGAATGTCTCTCCACTTGCTCAGTTCTGAGAGATAAGTGTGTGTGAAAGACTTCCTTCAACTATCTTATTGGGAACACAAAGTTTCTTTTCAGTTGCTAACTCCACTCCATATATATAAATGGGGAGGTACTAGCTCCAACTCGGTTTTACAGTGAAAACTGCAGGATCTTCAAACCGGCACTAGGAAACAGACTGAGAAATTAGAAAAAAAGTGTCTCCTGCATCCCGTTCCCTTGGTGCTAGATGAACGAACGTCTCTCCACTTGCTCAGTTCTGAGAGATAAGTGTGTGTGAAAGCCGTCCTTCACCTAGCTTGTTGGGACCACAAAGATTCTTTTCAGTTGCAAACACCATTCCATACATATATATGGGGAGGTACTAGCTCCTACTCAGTTTAACAGTGAAAACTGCAGGAACTTCAAACCGGCACTAGGAAACAGAATGAGAAAGCAGAGAAAAAGTGTTTCCTGCAACCCGTTCCCTTGGTGCTAGATGAACGAACGTCTCTCCACTTGCTCAGTTCTGAGAGATAAGTGTGTGTGAAAGCCGTCCTTCACCTTGCTTGTTGGGAACACAAAGTTTCTTTTCAGTTGCAAACTCCATTCCATATATATATATGGGAAGGTTCTAGCTCCAACTCGATTTTACAGTGAATACTGCAGGAACTTCAAACCGGCACTAGGAAACAGACTGAGAAAGCAGAGAAAAAGTGTCTCCTGCAACCCGTTCCATTGGTGCTAGATGAACGAACTTCTCTCCAGTTGCTCAGTTCTGAGAGATTAGTGTGTGTGAAAGCCGTCCTTCACCTAGCTTGTTGGGTACACAAAGTTTCTTTTCTGTTGCAAACTCCATTCCATACATATATATATGGGCAGGAACTAGCTCCAACTCTGTTTTACAGTGAAAACTGCAAGAACATCAAACCGGCACTAGGAATAAGAGTGAGAAAGCAGAGAAAAAGTGTCTCCTGCAACCCGTTCCCTTGGTGCTAGATGAACGAATGTCTCTCCACTTGCTCAGTTCTGAGAGATAAGTGTGTGTGAAAGACTTCCTTCACCTTTCTTATTCGTAACACAAAGTTTCTTTTCAGTTGCTAACTCCACTCCATACATATATATGGGGAGGTACTAGCTCCAACTCGGTTTTAAAGTGAAAACTACAGGAACTTCAAACCGGCTCTAGGATACAGACTGAGAAAGCAGAAAAAAAGTGTCTTCTGCAACCCGCTCCCTTGGTGCTAGATGAACGAACGTCTCTCCACTTGCTCAGTTCTGAGAGATAAGTGTGTGTGAAAGCCGTCCTTCACCTAGCTTGTTGGGAACACAAAGTTTCTTTTCAGTTGCAAACACCATTCCATACATATATATGGGTTGGTAATAGCTCCTACTCGTTCTGACAGTGAAAACTGCAGGAACTTCAAACCGGCACTAGGAAACAGACTGAGAAACCAGAGAAAATGTGTCTCCTGCAACCCGTTCCCTTGGTGCTAGATGAACGAACGTCTCTCCACTTGCTCAGTTCTGAGAGATAAGTGTGTGTGAAAGCCGACCTTCAACTTGCTTGATAGGAATACAATGTTTCTTTTCAGTTGCAAACTCCATTCCATATATATATATGGGAAGGTACTAGCTCCAACTCGGTTTTACAGTGAAAACTGCAGGAACTTCAAACCGGCACTAGGAAAAAGACTGAGAAAGCAGAGAAAAATTGTCTCCTGCAACCCGTTCCCTTGGTGCTAGATGAACGAATGTCTCTCCACTTGCTCAGTTCTGAGAGATAAGTGTGTGTGAAAGCCGTCCTTCAACTAGCTTGTTGGGAACACAAAGTTTCTTTTCAGTTGCAAACTCCATTCCATACATATATATGGGGAGGTACTAGCTCCAACACGGCTTTAAAGTGAAAACTGCAGGAACTTCAAACCGGCACTAGGAAACAGAGTGAGAAAGCAGAGAAAAAGTGTCTCATGCAACCCGTTCCCTTGGTGCAAGATGAACGAATGTCTCTCCACTTGCTCAGTTCTGAGAGTTAATTGTGTGTGAAAACCGTCCTTCAAATAGCTTGTTGGGAACAAAAAGGTTTTTTTCAGTTGCAAACTCCATTCCATACATATATATGTGGAGGTACTAGCTCCAACTCGGTTTTACAGTGAAAACTGCAGGAACTTCAAACCGGCACTTGGAAACAGACTGAATAAGCAGAGAAAAAGTGTCTCTTGCAACAAGTTCCCTTGGTGCTAGATGAACGAAAGTCTCTCCACTTGCTCAGTTCCGAGAGATAAGTGTGTTTGAAAGCCATTCTTCACCTAGCTTGATGGGAACACAAAGTTTCTTTTCAGTTGCAAACTCCATTCCATACATATATATTGGGAGGATCTAGCTCCAACTCGGTTTTACAGTGAAAACTGCAGGAACTTCAAACCGGCACTAGGAATCAGAGTGAGAAAGCAGAGAAAAAGTGTCTCCAGCAAACCGTTCCCTTGGTGCTAAATGAACGAATGTCTCTCCACTTGCTCAGTTCTGAGAGATAAGTGTGTGTGAAAGACTTCCTTCAACTATCTTATTGGGAACACAAAGTTTCTTTTCAGTTGCTAACTCCACTCCATATATATAAATGGGGAGGTACTAGCTCCAACTCGGTTTTACAGTGAAAACTGCAGGATCTTCAAACCGGCACTAGGAAACAGACTGAGAAATTAGAAAAAAAGTGTCTCCTGCATCCCGTTCCCTTGGTGCTAGATGAACGAACGTCTCTCCACTTGCTCAGTTCTGAGAGATAAGTGTGTGTGAAAGCCGTCCTTCACCTAGCTTGTTGGGACCACAAAGATTCTTTTCAGTTGCAAACACCATTCCATACATATATATGGGGAGGTACTAGCTCCTACTCAGTTTAACAGTGAAAACTGCAGGAACTTCAAACCGGCACTAGGAAACAGAATGAGAAAGCAGAGAAAAAGTGTTTCCTGCAACCCGTTCCCTTGGTGCTAGATGAACGAACGTCTCTCCACTTGCTCAGTTCTGAGAGATAAGTGTGTGTGAAAGCCGTCCTTCACCTTGCTTGTTGGGAACACAAAGTTTCTTTTCAGTTGCAAACTCCATTCCATATATATATATGGGAAGGTTCTAGCTCCAACTCGATTTTACAGTGAATACTGCAGGAACTTCAAACCGGCACTAGGAAACAGACTGAGAAAGCAGAGAAAAAGTGTCTCCTGCAAACCGTTCCCTTGGTGCTAGATGAACGAATGTCTCTCCACTTGCTCAGTTCTGAGAGATAAGTGTGTGTGAAAGCCGTCCTTCACCTAGCTTGTTGGGAACACAAAGTTTCTTTTCAGTTGCAAACTCCATTCCATAATTATATATGGGGAGGTACTAGCTCCAACTCGGTTTTACAGTGAAAACTGCAGGAACTTCAAACCGGGACAAGGAAACAGACTGAGAAAGCAGAGAATAGTGTCTCCTGCAACCCGTTCCATTGGTGCAAGTTGAACGTACGTGTCTCCACTTGCTCATTTCCGAGAGATAAGTGTGTGTGAAAGCCGTCCTTCACCTAGCTTGTTGGGAACACAAAGTTTCTTTTCAGTTGCAAACACCATTCCATACATATATATGGGGAGGTACTTGCTCCAACTCGGTTTTACAGTGAAAACTGCAGGAACTTCAAACCGGCACTAGGAAACAGACTGAGAAAGCAGAGAAAAATTTTCTCCTTCAACCCGTTCCATTGGTGCTAGATGAACGAACGTCTCTCCACTTGCTCAGTTCTGAGAGATAAGTGTGTGTGAAAGCCGTACTTCACCTAGCTTGTTGGGAACACAAAGTTTCTTTTCAGTTGCAAACTCCATTCCATACATATATATGGGGAGGTAGAAGCTCCAACTCGGTTTTACAGTGAAAACTGCAGGAACTTCAAACCGGAACTAGGAAACAGACTGAGAAAGCATAGAAAAAGTGTCTCCTGCAACCCGTTCCCTTGTTGCTAGATGAACGAACGTCTCTCCACTTGCTCAGTTCTGAGAGATAAGTGTGTGTGAAAGCCGTCCTTCACCTAGCTTGTTGGGAACACAAAGTTTCTTTTCAGTTGCAAACTCCATTCCATACATATATATGGGGAGGAAATAGCTCCAACTCGGTTTTACAGTGAAAACTGCAGGAACTTCAAACCGGCACTAGGAATCAGAGTGAGAAAGCAGAGAAAAAGTGTCTCCTGCAACCCGTTCCCTTGGTGCTAGATGAACGAATGTCTCTCCACTTGCTCAGTTCTGAGAGATAAGTGTGTGTGAAAGACTTCCTTCACCTCTCTTATTGGGAACACAAAGTTTCTTTTCTGTTGCTAACTCCACTCCATAAATATAAATGGGGAGGTACTAGCTCCAACGCTGTTTTACAGTGAAAACTGCAGGAACTTCAAACCGGCACTAGGAAACAGACTGAGAATGCAGAGAAAAAGTGTCTCCTGCAACCCGTTCCCTTGGGGCTAGATGAACGAACGTCTCTCCACTTGCTCAGTTCTGAGAGATAAGTGTGTGTGAAAGCCGTCCTTCACCTAGCTTGTTGGGAACAGAAAGTTTCTTTTCATTTGCAAACACCATTCCATACATATATATGGGGAGGTACTAGCTCCAACTCGGTTTGACAGTGAAAACTGCAGGAACTTCAAACCGGCACTAGGAAACAGACTGACAAAGCAGAGAAAAAGTTTCTCCTGAAACCCGTTCCCTTTGTGCTAGATGAACGAACGTCTCTCCACTTGCTCTGTTCTGTGAGATAAGTGTGTGTGAAAGCCGTCCTTCAGCTTGGTTGTAGGGAACACAAAGTTTCTTTTAAGTTGCAAACTCCATTCCATACATATATATGGGGAGGAACTAGCTCCAACTCGGTTTTACAGTGAAAACTGCAGGAACTTCAAACCGGCACTTGGAAACAGACTGAGAAAGCAGAGAAAAAGTGTCTCTTGCAACACGTTCCCTTGGTGCTAGATGAACGAACGTCTCTCCACTTGCTCAGTTCCGAGAGATAATTGTGTGTGAAAGCCATTCTTCACCTAGCTTGTTGGGAACACAAAGTTTCTTTTCAGTTGCAAACTCCATTCCATACATATATATGGGGAGGATCTAGCTCCAACTCGGTTTTACAGTGAAAACTGCAGGAACTTCAAACCGGCACTAGGAATCAGAGTGAGAAAGCAGAGAAAAAGTGTCTCCAGCAACCCGTTCCCTTGGTGCTAGATGAACGAATGTCTCTCCACTTGCTCAGTTCTGAGAGATAAGTGTGTGTGAAAGACTTCCTTCACCTCTCTTATTGGGAACACAAAGTTTCTTTTCTGTTGCTAACTCCACTCCATAAATATAAATGGGGAGGTACTAGCTCCAACGCTGTTTTACAGTGAAAACTGCAGGAACTTCAAACCGGCACTAGGAAACAGACTGAGAATGCAGAGAAAAAGTGTCTCCTGCAACCCGTTCCCTTGGGGCTAGATGAACGAACGTCTCTCCACTTGCTCAGTTCTGAGAGATAAGTGTGTGTGAAAGCCGTCCTTCACCTAGCTTGTTGGGAACAGAAAGTTTCTTTTCATTTGCAAACACCATTCCATACATATATATGGGGAGGTACTAGCTCCAACTCGGTTTGACAGTGAAAACTGCAGGAACTTCAAACCGGCACTAGGAAACAGACTGACAAAGCAGAGAAAAAGTTTCTCCTGAAACCGGTTCCCTTTGTGCTAGATGAACGAACTTCTCTCCACTTGCTCTGTTCTGAGAGATAAGTGTGTGTGAAAGCCGTCCTTCAGCTTGCTTGTAGGGAACACAAAGTTTCTTTTCAGTTTCAAACTCCATTCCATACATATATATGGGGAGGTACTAGCTCCAACACGGCTTTAAAGTGAAAACTGCAGGAACTTCAAACCGGCACTAGGAAACAGAGTGAGAAAGCAGAGAAAAAGTGTCTCATGCAACCCGTTCCCTTGGTGCAAGATGAACGAATGTCTCTCCACTTGCTCAGTTCTGAGAGTTAATTGTGTGTGAAAACCGTCCTTCAAATAGCTTGTTGGGAACAAAAAGGTTTTTTTCAGTTGCAAACTCCATTCCATACATATATATGTGGAGGTACTAGCTCCAACTCGGTTTTACAGTGAAAACTGCAGGAACTTCAAACCGGCACTTGGAAACAGACTGAGAAAGCTGAGAAAAAGTGTCTCTTGCAACACGTTCCCTTGGTGCTAGATGAACGAAAGTCTCTCCACTTGCTCAGTTCCGAGAGATAAGTGTGTTTGAAAGCCATTCTTCACCTAGCTTGATGGGAACACAAAGTTTCTTTTCAGTTGCAAACTCCATTCCATACATATATATGGGGAGGATCTAGCTCCAACTCGGTTTTACAGTGAAAACTGCAGGAACTTCAAACCGGCACTAGGAATCAGAGTGAGAAAGCAGAGAAAAAGTGTCTCCAGCAAACCGTTCCCTTGGTGCTAAATGAACGAATGTCTCTCCACTTGCTCAGTTCTGAGAGATAAGTGTGTGTGAAAGCCGTCCTTCAACTAGCTTGTTGGGAACACAAAGTTTCTTTTCAGTTGCAAACTCCATTCCATACATATATATGGGGAGGTACTAGCTCCAACACGGCTTTAAAGTGAAAACTGCAGGAACTTCAAACCGGCACTAGGAAACAGAGTGAGAAAGCAGAGAAAAAGTGTCTCATGCAACCCGTTCCCTTGGTGCAAGATGAACGAATGTCTCTCCACTTGCTCAGTTCTGAGAGTTAATTGTGTGTGAAAACCGTCCTTCAAATAGCTTGTTGGGAACAAAAAGGTTTTTTTCAGTTGCAAACTCCATTCCATACATATATATGTGGAGGTACTAGCTCCAACTCGGTTTTACAGTGAAAACTGCAGGAACTTCAAACCGGCACTTGGAAACAGACTGAATAAGCAGAGAAAAAGTGTCTCTTGCAACAAGTTCCCTTGGTGCTAGATGAACGAAAGTCTCTCCACTTGCTCAGTTCCGAGAGATAAGTGTGTTTGAAAGCCATTCTTCACCTAGCTTGATGGGAACACAAAGTTTCTTTTCAGTTGCAAACTCCATTCCATACATATATATTGGGAGGATCTAGCTCCAACTCGGTTTTACAGTGAAAACTGCAGGAACTTCAAACCGGCACTAGGAATCAGAGTGAGAAAGCAGAGAAAAAGTGTCTCCAGCAAACCGTTCCCTTGGTGCTAAATGAACGAATGTCTCTCCACTTGCTCAGTTCTGAGAGATAAGTGTGTGTGAAAGACTTCCTTCAACTATCTTATTGGGAACACAAAGTTTCTTTTCAGTTGCTAACTCCACTCCATATATATAAATGGGGAGGTACTAGCTCCAACTCGGTTTTACAGTGAAAACTGCAGGATCTTCAAACCGGCACTAGGAAACAGACTGAGAAATTAGAAAAAAAGTGTCTCCTGCATCCCGTTCCCTTGGTGCTAGATGAACGAACGTCTCTCCACTTGCTCAGTTCTGAGAGATAAGTGTGTGTGAAAGCCGTCCTTCACCTAGCTTGTTGGGACCACAAAGATTCTTTTCAGTTGCAAACACCATTCCATACATATATATGGGGAGGTACTAGCTCCTACTCAGTTTAACAGTGAAAACTGCAGGAACTTCAAACCGGCACTAGGAAACAGAATGAGAAAGCAGAGAAAAAGTGTTTCCTGCAACCCGTTCCCTTGGTGCTAGATGAACGAACGTCTCTCCACTTGCTCAGTTCTGAGAGATAAGTGTGTGTGAAAGCCGTCCTTCACCTTGCTTGTTGGGAACACAAAGTTTCTTTTCAGTTGCAAACTCCATTCCATATATATATATGGGAAGGTTCTAGCTCCAACTCGATTTTACAGTGAATACTGCAGGAACTTCAAACCGGCACTAGGAAACAGACTGAGAAAGCAGAGAAAAAGTGTCTCCTGCAAACCGTTCCCTTGGTGCTAGATGAACGAATGTCTCTCCACTTGCTCAGTTCTGAGAGATAAGTGTGTGTGAAAGCCGTCCTTCACCTAGCTTGTTGGGAACACAAAGTTTCTTTTCAGTTGCAAACTCCATTCCATAATTATATATGGGGAGGTACTAGCTCCAACTCGGTTTTACAGTGAAAACTGCAGGAACTTCAAACCGGGACAAGGAAACAGACTGAGAAAGCAGAGAATAGTGTCTCCTGCAACCCGTTCCATTGGTGCAAGTTGAACGTACGTGTCTCCACTTGCTCATTTCCGAGAGATAAGTGTGTGTGAAAGCCGTCCTTCACCTAGCTTGTTGGGAACACAAAGTTTCTTTTCAGTTGCAAACACCATTCCATACATATATATGGGGAGGTACTTGCTCCAACTCGGTTTTACAGTGAAAACTGCAGGAACTTCAAACCGGCACTAGGAAACAGACTGAGAAAGCAGAGAAAAATTTTCTCCTTCAACCCGTTCCATTGGTGCTAGATGAACGAACGTCTCTCCACTTGCTCAGTTCTGAGAGATAAGTGTGTGTGAAAGCCGTACTTCACCTAGCTTGTTGGGAACACAAAGTTTCTTTTCAGTTGCAAACTCCATTCCATACATATATATGGGGAGGTAGAAGCTCCAACTCGGTTTTACAGTGAAAACTGCAGGAACTTCAAACCGGAACTAGGAAACAGACTGAGAAAGCATAGAAAAAGTGTCTCCTGCAACCCGTTCCCTTGTTGCTAGATGAACGAACGTCTCTCCACTTGCTCAGTTCTGAGAGATAAGTGTGTGTGAAAGCCGTCCTTCACCTAGCTTGTTGGGAACACAAAGTTTCTTTTCAGTTGCAAACTCCATTCCATACATATATATGGGGAGGAAATAGCTCCAACTCGGTTTTACAGTGAAAACTGCAGGAACTTCAAACCGGCACTAGGAATCAGAGTGAGAAAGCAGAGAAAAAGTGTCTCCTGCAACCCGTTCCCTTGGTGCTAGATGAACGAATGTCTCTCCACTTGCTCAGTTCTGAGAGATAAGTGTGTGTGAAAGACTTCCTTCACCTCTCTTATTGGGAACACAAAGTTTCTTTTCTGTTGCTAACTCCACTCCATAAATATAAATGGGGAGGTACTAGCTCCAACGCTGTTTTACAGTGAAAACTGCAGGAACTTCAAACCGGCACTAGGAAACAGACTGAGAATGCAGAGAAAAAGTGTCTCCTGCAACCCGTTCCCTTGGGGCTAGATGAACGAACGTCTCTCCACTTGCTCAGTTCTGAGAGATAAGTGTGTGTGAAAGCCGTCCTTCACCTAGCTTGTTGGGAACAGAAAGTTTCTTTTCATTTGCAAACACCATTCCATACATATATATGGGGAGGTACTAGCTCCAACTCGGTTTGACAGTGAAAACTGCAGGAACTTCAAACCGGCACTAGGAAACAGACTGACAAAGCAGAGAAAAAGTTTCTCCTGAAACCCGTTCCCTTTGTGCTAGATGAACGAACGTCTCTCCACTTGCTCTGTTCTGTGAGATAAGTGTGTGTGAAAGCCGTCCTTCAGCTTGGTTGTAGGGAACACAAAGTTTCTTTTAAGTTGCAAACTCCATTCCATACATATATATGGGGAGGAACTAGCTCCAACTCGGTTTTACAGTGAAAACTGCAGGAACTTCAAACCGGCACTTGGAAACAGACTGAGAAAGCAGAGAAAAAGTGTCTCTTGCAACACGTTCCCTTGGTGCTAGATGAACGAACGTCTCTCCACTTGCTCAGTTCCGAGAGATAATTGTGTGTGAAAGCCATTCTTCACCTAGCTTGTTGGGAACACAAAGTTTCTTTTCAGTTGCAAACTCCATTCCATACATATATATGGGGAGGATCTAGCTCCAACTCGGTTTTACAGTGAAAACTGCAGGAACTTCAAACCGGCACTAGGAATCAGAGTGAGAAAGCAGAGAAAAAGTGTCTCCAGCAACCCGTTCCCTTGGTGCTAGATGAACGAATGTCTCTCCACTTGCTCAGTTCTGAGAGATAAGTGTGTGTGAAAGACTTCCTTCACCTCTCTTATTGGGAACACAAAGTTTCTTTTCTGTTGCTAACTCCACTCCATAAATATAAATGGGGAGGTACTAGCTCCAACGCTGTTTTACAGTGAAAACTGCAGGAACTTCAAACCGGCACTAGGAAACAGACTGAGAATGCAGAGAAAAAGTGTCTCCTGCAACCCGTTCCCTTGGGGCTAGATGAACGAACGTCTCTCCACTTGCTCAGTTCTGAGAGATAAGTGTGTGTGAAAGCCGTCCTTCACCTAGCTTGTTGGGAACAGAAAGTTTCTTTTCATTTGCAAACACCATTCCATACATATATATGGGGAGGTACTAGCTCCAACTCGGTTTGACAGTGAAAACTGCAGGAACTTCAAACCGGCACTAGGAAACAGACTGACAAAGCAGAGAAAAAGTTTCTCCTGAAACCGGTTCCCTTTGTGCTAGATGAACGAACTTCTCTCCACTTGCTCTGTTCTGAGAGATAAGTGTGTGTGAAAGCCGTCCTTCAGCTTGCTTGTAGGGAACACAAAGTTTCTTTTCAGTTTCAAACTCCATTCCATACATATATATGGGGAGGTACTAGCTCCAACACGGCTTTAAAGTGAAAACTGCAGGAACTTCAAACCGGCACTAGGAAACAGAGTGAGAAAGCAGAGAAAAAGTGTCTCATGCAACCCGTTCCCTTGGTGCAAGATGAACGAATGTCTCTCCACTTGCTCAGTTCTGAGAGTTAATTGTGTGTGAAAACCGTCCTTCAAATAGCTTGTTGGGAACAAAAAGGTTTTTTTCAGTTGCAAACTCCATTCCATACATATATATGTGGAGGTACTAGCTCCAACTCGGTTTTACAGTGAAAACTGCAGGAACTTCAAACCGGCACTTGGAAACAGACTGAGAAAGCTGAGAAAAAGTGTCTCTTGCAACACGTTCCCTTGGTGCTAGATGAACGAAAGTCTCTCCACTTGCTCAGTTCCGAGAGATAAGTGTGTTTGAAAGCCATTCTTCACCTAGCTTGATGGGAACACAAAGTTTCTTTTCAGTTGCAAACTCCATTCCATACATATATATGGGGAGGATCTAGCTCCAACTCGGTTTTACAGTGAAAACTGCAGGAACTTCAAACCGGCACTAGGAATCAGAGTGAGAAAGCAGAGAAAAAGTGTCTCCAGCAAACCGTTCCCTTGGTGCTAAATGAACGAATGTCTCTCCACTTGCTCAGTTCTGAGAGATAAGTGTGTGTGAAAGCCGTCCTTCAACTAGCTTGTTGGGAACACAAAGTTTCTTTTCAGTTGCAAACTCCATTCCATACATATATATGGGGAGGTACTAGCTCCAACACGGCTTTAAAGTGAAAACTGCAGGAACTTCAAACCGGCACTAGGAAACAGAGTGAGAAAGCAGAGAAAAAGTGTCTCATGCAACCCGTTCCCTTGGTGCAAGATGAACGAATGTCTCTCCACTTGCTCAGTTCTGAGAGTTAATTGTGTGTGAAAACCGTCCTTCAAATAGCTTGTTGGGAACAAAAAGGTTTTTTTCAGTTGCAAACTCCATTCCATACATATATATGTGGAGGTACTAGCTCCAACTCGGTTTTACAGTGAAAACTGCAGGAACTTCAAACCGGCACTTGGAAACAGACTGAATAAGCAGAGAAAAAGTGTCTCTTGCAACAAGTTCCCTTGGTGCTAGATGAACGAAAGTCTCTCCACTTGCTCAGTTCCGAGAGATAAGTGTGTTTGAAAGCCATTCTTCACCTAGCTTGATGGGAACACAAAGTTTCTTTTCAGTTGCAAACTCCATTCCATACATATATATTGGGAGGATCTAGCTCCAACTCGGTTTTACAGTGAAAACTGCAGGAACTTCAAACCGGCACTAGGAATCAGAGTGAGAAAGCAGAGAAAAAGTGTCTCCAGCAAACCGTTCCCTTGGTGCTAAATGAACGAATGTCTCTCCACTTGCTCAGTTCTGAGAGATAAGTGTGTGTGAAAGACTTCCTTCAACTATCTTATTGGGAACACAAAGTTTCTTTTCAGTTGCTAACTCCACTCCATATATATAAATGGGGAGGTACTAGCTCCAACTCGGTTTTACAGTGAAAACTGCAGGATCTTCAAACCGGCACTAGGAAACAGACTGAGAAATTAGAAAAAAAGTGTCTCCTGCATCCCGTTCCCTTGGTGCTAGATGAACGAACGTCTCTCCACTTGCTCAGTTCTGAGAGATAAGTGTGTGTGAAAGCCGTCCTTCACCTAGCTTGTTGGGACCACAAAGATTCTTTTCAGTTGCAAACACCATTCCATACATATATATGGGGAGGTACTAGCTCCTACTCAGTTTAACAGTGAAAACTGCAGGAACTTCAAACCGGCACTAGGAAACAGAATGAGAAAGCAGAGAAAAAGTGTTTCCTGCAACCCGTTCCCTTGGTGCTAGATGAACGAACGTCTCTCCACTTGCTCAGTTCTGAGAGATAAGTGTGTGTGAAAGCCGTCCTTCACCTTGCTTGTTGGGAACACAAAGTTTCTTTTCAGTTGCAAACTCCATTCCATATATATATATGGGAAGGTTCTAGCTCCAACTCGATTTTACAGTGAATACTGCAGGAACTTCAAACCGGCACTAGGAAACAGACTGAGAAAGCAGAGAAAAAGTGTCTCCTGCAAACCGTTCCCTTGGTGCTAGATGAACGAATGTCTCTCCACTTGCTCAGTTCTGAGAGATAAGTGTGTGTGAAAGCCGTCCTTCACCTAGCTTGTTGGGAACACAAAGTTTCTTTTCAGTTGCAAACTCCATTCCATAATTATATATGGGGAGGTACTAGCTCCAACTCGGTTTTACAGTGAAAACTGCAGGAACTTCAAACCGGGACAAGGAAACAGACTGAGAAAGCAGAGAATAGTGTCTCCTGCAACCCGTTCCATTGGTGCAAGTTGAACGTACGTGTCTCCACTTGCTCATTTCCGAGAGATAAGTGTGTGTGAAAGCCGTCCTTCACCTAGCTTGTTGGGAACACAAAGTTTCTTTTCAGTTGCAAACACCATTCCATACATATATATGGGGAGGTACTTGCTCCAACTCGGTTTTACAGTGAAAACTGCAGGAACTTCAAACCGGCACTAGGAAACAGACTGAGAAAGCAGAGAAAAATTTTCTCCTTCAACCCGTTCCATTGGTGCTAGATGAACGAACGTCTCTCCACTTGCTCAGTTCTGAGAGATAAGTGTGTGTGAAAGCCGTACTTCACCTAGCTTGTTGGGAACACAAAGTTTCTTTTCAGTTGCAAACTCCATTCCATACATATATATGGGGAGGTAGAAGCTCCAACTCGGTTTTACAGTGAAAACTGCAGGAACTTCAAACCGGAACTAGGAAACAGACTGAGAAAGCATAGAAAAAGTGTCTCCTGCAACCCGTTCCCTTGTTGCTAGATGAACGAACGTCTCTCCACTTGCTCAGTTCTGAGAGATAAGTGTGTGTGAAAGCCGTCCTTCACCTAGCTTGTTGGGAACACAAAGTTTCTTTTCAGTTGCAAACTCCATTCCATACATATATATGGGGAGGAAATAGCTCCAACTCGGTTTTACAGTGAAAACTGCAGGAACTTCAAACCGGCACTAGGAATCAGAGTGAGAAAGCAGAGAAAAAGTGTCTCCTGCAACCCGTTCCCTTGGTGCTAGATGAACGAATGTCTCTCCACTTGCTCAGTTCTGAGAGATAAGTGTGTGTGAAAGACTTCCTTCACCTCTCTTATTGGGAACACAAAGTTTCTTTTCTGTTGCTAACTCCACTCCATAAATATAAATGGGGAGGTACTAGCTCCAACGCTGTTTTACAGTGAAAACTGCAGGAACTTCAAACCGGCACTAGGAAACAGACTGAGAATGCAGAGAAAAAGTGTCTCCTGCAACCCGTTCCCTTGGGGCTAGATGAACGAACGTCTCTCCACTTGCTCAGTTCTGAGAGATAAGTGTGTGTGAAAGCCGTCCTTCACCTAGCTTGTTGGGAACAGAAAGTTTCTTTTCATTTGCAAACACCATTCCATACATATATATGGGGAGGTACTAGCTCCAACTCGGTTTGACAGTGAAAACTGCAGGAACTTCAAACCGGCACTAGGAAACAGACTGACAAAGCAGAGAAAAAGTTTCTCCTGAAACCCGTTCCCTTTGTGCTAGATGAACGAACGTCTCTCCACTTGCTCTGTTCTGTGAGATAAGTGTGTGTGAAAGCCGTCCTTCAGCTTGGTTGTAGGGAACACAAAGTTTCTTTTAAGTTGCAAACTCCATTCCATACATATATATGGGGAGGAACTAGCTCCAACTCGGTTTTACAGTGAAAACTGCAGGAACTTCAAACCGGCACTTGGAAACAGACTGAGAAAGCAGAGAAAAAGTGTCTCTTGCAACACGTTCCCTTGGTGCTAGATGAACGAACGTCTCTCCACTTGCTCAGTTCCGAGAGATAATTGTGTGTGAAAGCCATTCTTCACCTAGCTTGTTGGGAACACAAAGTTTCTTTTCAGTTGCAAACTCCATTCCATACATATATATGGGGAGGATCTAGCTCCAACTCGGTTTTACAGTGAAAACTGCAGGAACTTCAAACCGGCACTAGGAATCAGAGTGAGAAAGCAGAGAAAAAGTGTCTCCAGCAACCCGTTCCCTTGGTGCTAGATGAACGAATGTCTCTCCACTTGCTCAGTTCTGAGAGATAAGTGTGTGTGAAAGACTTCCTTCACCTCTCTTATTGGGAACACAAAGTTTCTTTTCTGTTGCTAACTCCACTCCATAAATATAAATGGGGAGGTACTAGCTCCAACGCTGTTTTACAGTGAAAACTGCAGGAACTTCAAACCGGCACTAGGAAACAGACTGAGAATGCAGAGAAAAAGTGTCTCCTGCAACCCGTTCCCTTGGGGCTAGATGAACGAACGTCTCTCCACTTGCTCAGTTCTGAGAGATAAGTGTGTGTGAAAGCCGTCCTTCACCTAGCTTGTTGGGAACAGAAAGTTTCTTTTCATTTGCAAACACCATTCCATACATATATATGGGGAGGTACTAGCTCCAACTCGGTTTGACAGTGAAAACTGCAGGAACTTCAAACCGGCACTAGGAAACAGACTGACAAAGCAGAGAAAAAGTTTCTCCTGAAACCGGTTCCCTTTGTGCTAGATGAACGAACTTCTCTCCACTTGCTCTGTTCTGAGAGATAAGTGTGTGTGAAAGCCGTCCTTCAGCTTGCTTGTAGGGAACACAAAGTTTCTTTTCAGTTTCAAACTCCATTCCATACATATATATGGGGAGGTACTAGCTCCAACACGGCTTTAAAGTGAAAACTGCAGGAACTTCAAACCGGCACTAGGAAACAGAGTGAGAAAGCAGAGAAAAAGTGTCTCATGCAACCCGTTCCCTTGGTGCAAGATGAACGAATGTCTCTCCACTTGCTCAGTTCTGAGAGTTAATTGTGTGTGAAAACCGTCCTTCAAATAGCTTGTTGGGAACAAAAAGGTTTTTTTCAGTTGCAAACTCCATTCCATACATATATATGTGGAGGTACTAGCTCCAACTCGGTTTTACAGTGAAAACTGCAGGAACTTCAAACCGGCACTTGGAAACAGACTGAGAAAGCTGAGAAAAAGTGTCTCTTGCAACACGTTCCCTTGGTGCTAGATGAACGAAAGTCTCTCCACTTGCTCAGTTCCGAGAGATAAGTGTGTTTGAAAGCCATTCTTCACCTAGCTTGATGGGAACACAAAGTTTCTTTTCAGTTGCAAACTCCATTCCATACATATATATGGGGAGGATCTAGCTCCAACTCGGTTTTACAGTGAAAACTGCAGGAACTTCAAACCGGCACTAGGAATCAGAGTGAGAAAGCAGAGAAAAAGTGTCTCCAGCAAACCGTTCCCTTGGTGCTAAATGAACGAATGTCTCTCCACTTGCTCAGTTCTGAGAGATAAGTGTGTGTGAAAGACTTCCTTCAACTATCTTATTGGGAACACAAAGTTTCTTTTCAGTTGCTAACTCCACTCCATACATATAAATGGGGAGGTACTAGCTCCAACTCGGTTTTACAGTGAAAACTGCAGGATCTTCAAACCGGCACTAGGAAACAGACTGAGAAATCAGAAAAAAAGTGTCTCCTGCATCCCGTTCCCTTGGTGCTAGATGAACGAACGTCTCTCCACTTGCTCAGTTCTGAGAGATAAGTGTGTGTGAAAGCCGTCCTTCACCTAGCTTGTTGGGACCACAAAGATTCTTTTCAGTTGCAAACACCATTCCATACATATATATGGGGAGGTACTAGCTCCTACTCAGTTTAACAGTGAAAACTGCAGGAACTTCAAACCGGCACTAGGAAACAGAATGAGAAAGCAGAGAAAAAGTGTTTCCTGCAACCCGTTCCCTTGGTGCTAGATGAACGAACGTCTCTCCACTTGCTCAGTTCTGAGAGATAAGTGTGTGTGAAAGCCGTCCTTCACCTAGCTTGTTGGGAACAGAAAGTTTCTTTTCATTTGCAAACACCATTCCATACATATATATGGGGAGGTACTAGCTCCAACTCGGTTTGACAGTGAAAACTGCAGGAACTTCAAACCGGCACTAGGAAACAGACTGACAAAGCAGAGAAAAAGTTTCTCCTGAAACCGGTTCCCTTTGTGCTAGATGAACGAACTTCTCTCCACTTGCTCTGTTCTGAGAGATAAGTGTGTGTGAAAGCCGTCCTTCAGCTTGCTTGTAGGGAACACAAAGTTTCTTTTCAGTTTCAAACTCCATTCCATACATATATATGGGGAGGTACTAGCTCCAACACGGCTTTAAAGTGAAAACTGCAGGAACTTCAAACCGGCACTAGGAAACAGAGTGAGAAAGCAGAGAAAAAGTGTCTCATGCAACCCGTTCCCTTGGTGCAAGATGAACGAATGTCTCTCCACTTGCTCAGTTCTGAGAGTTAATTGTGTGTGAAAACCGTCCTTCAAATAGCTTGCTGGGAACAAAAAGGTTTTTTTCAGTTGCAAACTCCATTCCATACATATATATGTGGAGGTACTAGCTCCAACTCGGTTTTACAGTGAAAACTGCAGGAACTTCAAACCGGCACTTGGAAACAGACTGAGAAAGCAGAGAAAAAGTGTCTCTTGCAACACGTTCCCTTGGTGCTAGATGAACGAAAGTCTCTCCACTTGCTCAGTTCCGAGAGATAAGTGTGTTTGAAAGCCATTCTTCACCTAGCTTGATGGGAACACAAAGTTTCTTTTCAGTTGCAAACTCCATTCCATACATATATATGGGGAGGATCTAGCTCCAACTCGGTTTTACAGTGAAAACTGCAGGAACTTCAAACCGGCACTAGGAATCAGAGTGAGAAAGCAGAGAAAAAGTGTCTCCAGCAAACCGTTCCCTTGGTGCTAAATGAACGAATGTCTCTCCACTTGCTCAGTTCTGAGAGATAAGTGTGTGTGAAAGACTTCCTTCAACTATCTTATTGGGAACACAAAGTTTCTTTTCAGTTGCTAACTCCACTCCATATATATAAATGGGGAGGTACTAGCTCCAACTCGGTTTTACAGTGAAAACTGCAGGATCTTCAAACCGGCACTAGGAAACAGACTGAGAAATTAGAAAAAAAGTGTCTCCTGCATCCCGTTCCCTTGGTGCTAGATGAACGAACGTCTCTCCACTTGCTCAGTTCTGAGAGATAAGTGTGTGTGAAAGCCGTCCTTCACCTAGCTTGTTGGGACCACAAAGATTCTTTTCAGTTGCAAACACCATTCCATACATATATATGGGGAGGTACTAGCTCCTACTCAGTTTAACAGTGAAAACTGCAGGAACTTCAAACCGGCACTAGGAAACAGAATGAGAAAGCAGAGAAAAAGTGTTTCCTGCAACCCGTTCCCTTGGTGCTAGATGAACGAACGTCTCTCCACTTGCTCAGTTCTGAGAGATAAGTGTGTGTGAAAGCCGTCCTTCACCTTGCTTGTTGGGAACACAAAGTTTCTTTTCAGTTGCAAACTCCATTCCATATATATATATGGGAAGGTTCTAGCTCCAACTCGATTTTACAGTGAATACTGCAGGAACTTCAAACCGGCACTAGGAAACAGACTGAGAAAGCAGAGAAAAAGTGTCTCCTGCAACCCGTTCCATTGGTGCTAGATGAACGAACTTCTCTCCAGTTGCTCAGTTCTGAGAGATTAGTGTGTGTGAAAGCCGTCCTTCACCTAGCTTGTTGGGTACACAAAGTTTCTTTTCTGTTGCAAACTCCATTCCATACATATATATATGGGCAGGAACTAGCTCCAACTCTGTTTTACAGTGAAAACTGCAAGAACATCAAACCGGCACTAGGAATAAGAGTGAGAAAGCAGAGAAAAAGTGTCTCCTGCAACCCGTTCCCTTGGTGCTAGATGAACGAATGTCTCTCCACTTGCTCAGTTCTGAGAGATAAGTGTGTGTGAAAGACTTCCTTCACCTTTCTTATTCGTAACACAAAGTTTCTTTTCAGTTGCTAACTCCACTCCATACATATATATGGGGAGGTACTAGCTCCAACTCGGTTTTAAAGTGAAAACTACAGGAACTTCAAACCGGCTCTAGGATACAGACTGAGAAAGCAGAAAAAAAGTGTCTTCTGCAACCCGCTCCCTTGGTGCTAGATGAACGAACGTCTCTCCACTTGCTCAGTTCTGAGAGATAAGTGTGTGTGAAAGCCGTCCTTCACCTAGCTTGTTGGGAACACAAAGTTTCTTTTCAGTTGCAAACACCATTCCATACATATATATGGGTTGGTAATAGCTCCTACTCGTTCTGACAGTAAAAACTGCAGGAACTTCAAACCGGCACTAGGAAACAGACTGAGAAACCAGAGAAAATGTGTCTCCTGCAACCCGTTCCCTTGGTGCTAGATGAACGAACGTCTCTCCACTTGCTCAGTTCTGAGAGATAAGTGTGTGTGAAAGCCGACCTTCAACTTGCTTGATGGGAATACAATGTTTCTTTTCAGTTGCAAACTCCATTCCATATATATATATGGGAAGGTACTAGCTCCAACTCGGTTTTACAGTGAAAACTGCAGGAACTTCAAACCGGCACTAGGAAAAAGACTGAGAAAGCAGAGAAAAATTGTCTCCTGCAACCCGTTCCCTTGGTGCTAGATGAACGAATGTCTCTCCACTTGCTCAGTTCTGAGAGATAAGTGTGTGTGAAAGCCGTCCTTCAACTAGCTTGTTGGGAACACAAAGTTTCTTTTCAGTTGCAAACTCCATTCCATACATATATATGGGGAGGTACTAGCTCCAACTCGGTTTTACAGTGAAAACTGCAGGAACTTCAAACCGGCACAAGGAAACAGACTGAGAAAGCAGAGAAATATTGTCTCCTGCAACCCGTTCCCTTGGTGCTAGATGAACGAACGTCTCTCCACTTGCTCAGTTCTGAAAGATAAGTGTGTGTGAAAGCCGTCCTTCAACTAGATTGTTGGGAACACAAATTTTCTTTGCAGTTGCAAACTCCATTCCATAAATATATATGGGGAGGTAGTAGCTCCAACACGTTTTTACAGTGAAAACTGCAGGAACTTCAAACCGGCACTAGGAAACAGACTGAGAAAGCAGAGAAAAAGTGTCTCCTGCAACCCGTTCCCTTGGTGATAGATGAACGAACGTCTCTCCACTTGCTCAGTTCTGAGAGATAAGTGTGTGTGAAAGCCGTCCTTCACCTAGCTTGTTGGGAAAACAAAGTTTCTTTTCAGTTGCAAACTCCATTCCATCCATATATATGGGGACTTACAAGCTCCAACTCGGTTTTACAGTGAAAACTGCAGGAAACTTCAAACCGGCACTAGGAAACAGACTGAGAAAGCAGAGAAAAAGTGTCTCTTGCAACCCGTTCCCTTGGTGCTAGATGAACGAACGTCTCTCCACTTGCTCAGTTCTGAGAGATTAGTGTGTGTGAAAGCCGTCTTTCACCTAGCTTGTTGGGAACACAAAGTTTCTTTTCAGTTGCAAACACCTTTCCATACATATATATGGGGAGGTACTAGCTCCAACTCGGTTTTACAGTGAAAACTGCAGGAACTTCCAACCGGCATTAGTAAATATACTGAGAAAGCAGAGAAAAAGTGCCCCCTGCAACCCGTTCCATTGGTGCTAGATGAACGAACGTCTCTCCACTTGCTCAGTTCCGAGAGATAAGTGTGTGTGAAAGCCGTCCTTCATCTAGCTTGTTGGGAACACAAAGTTTCTTTTCAGTTGCAAACTCTAATCCATACATATATATGGGGAGGTACTAGCTCCAACTCGGTTTGACAGTGAAAACGGCAGGAACTTCAAACCGGCACTAGGAAACAGACTGAGAAAGCAGAGAAAAGTGTCTCCTGCAACACGTTTCTTTGTGCTAGATGAACGAACGTCTCTCAAATTGCTCAGTTCTGAGAGCTATGTGTGTGTGAATGCCGTCCTTCACCAAGCTTGTTGGGAACACAAAGTTTCTTTTAAGTTGCAAACTCCATTCCATACATATATATGGGGAAGTACTAGCTCCAACTCGGTTTTACAGTGAAAACTGCAGGAACTTCTAACCGGCACTAGGAAACAGACTGAGAAAGCAGAGAAAAAGTGTCTCCTGCAACCCGTTCCATTGGTGCTAGATGAACGAACGTCTCTCCACTTGCTCAGTTCTGAGAGAAAATTGTGTGTGAAAGCCGTCCTTCACCTAGCTTGTTGTGAACACAAAGTTTCTTTACAGTTGCAAACTCCATTCCATACATATATATGGGGAGGTACTAGCTCCAACTCGGTTTTACAGTGAAAACTGCAGGATCTTCAAACCGGCACTAGGAAACAGAATGAGAAAGCAGAGAAAAAGTGTCTCATGCATTCCGTTCCCTTGGTGCTAGATGAACGAACTTCTCTCCACTTGCTCAGTTCCGAGAGATAAGTGTGTGTGTTAAAGCCTTCCTTCACCTACCTTGTGGGAACACAAAGTTTCTTTTCATTTGCAAACTCCATTCCATACATATATATGGGGAGGTACTAGCTCCAACTCGGTTTAAAGTGAAAACTGAAGGAACTTCAAACCGGCACTAGGAAACAGACTGAGAAAGTGGAGAAACTGTGTCTCCTTCAACCCGTTCACTTCATGCTAGATGAACGAAAGTCTCTCCAGTTGCTAAGTTCCGAGAGATAATTGTGTGTGAAAGCCGTCCTTCACCTATCTTGTTGGGAAAACAACGATTCTTTTCAGTTGCAAAGTCCATTCCATACATATATATGCGGAGTTACTAGCTCCAACTCCGTTTTACGGTGAAAACTGCAGGAACTTCAAACCGGCACTTGCAAACAGACTGAGAAAGCAGAGAATAAGTGTCTCCTGCAAACCGTTCCCTTGGTGCTAGATGAACGAACGTCTCTCCACTTGCTCATTTCCGAGAGATAATTGTGAGTGAAAGCCGTCCTTCACCTAGCCTGTTGGTAACACAAAGTTTCTTTTCAGTTGCAAACACCATTCCATACATATATATGGGCTGGTACTAGCTCCAACTCGGTCTGACAGTGAAAACTGCAGGAACTTCAAACCGGCACTAGGAAACAGAATGAGAAAGCAGAGAAATAGTGTCCCCTGCAACCCGTTCCCTTGGTGCTAGATGAACGAACGTCTCTCCACTTGCTCAGTTCTGAGAGATAAGTGTGTGTGAAAGCCGTCCTTCACCTATCTTGTTGGGAACACAAAGTTTCTTTTCAGTTGCAAACTCCATTCCATCCATATATATGGGGACTTACAAGCTCCAACTCGGTTTTACAGTGAAAACTGCAGGAACTTCAAACCGGCACTAGGAAACAGACTGAGAAAGCAGAGAAAAAGTGTCTCTTGCAACCCGTTCCCGTGGTGCTAGATGAACGAACGTCTCTCCACTTGCTCAGTTCCGAGAGATAAGTGTGTGTGAAAGCCGTCCTTCACCTAGCTTCTTGAGAACACAAAGTTTCTTTTCAGTTGCAAACACCATTCCATACATATATATGGGGAGGTACTTGCTCCAAATCGGTTTTACAGTGAAAACTGCAGGAACTTCAAACCGGCCCTAGGAAACAGACTGAGAAAGCAGAGAAAAAGTGTCTCCTGCAACCCGTTCCCTTGGTGCTTGATGAACGAACGTCTCTCCAATTGCTCAGTTCTGAGAGTTAAGTGTGTGTGAAAGCCGTCCTTCATCTAGCTTGTTGGGAACACAAAGCTCCTTTTCAGTTGCAAACTCCATTCCATACATATACATGGGGAGGTAGTAGCTCCAACTCGGTTTTACAGTGAAAATTGCAGGAACTTTAAACCGGCACTAGGAAACAGACTGAGAAAGCAGAGAAAAAGTGTCTCCTGCAACCCGTTTCTTTGTGCTAGATGAACGAACGTCTCTCCAACTGCTCAGTTCTGAGAGCTATGTGTGTCTGAAAGCCGTCATTCACCAAGCTTGTTGGGAACACAAAGTTTCTTTTTAGTTGCAAAAACCATTCCATACATATATATGGGGAGGTACTAGCTCCAAATCGATTTTACAGTGAAAACTGCAGGAACTTCAAACCGGCAGTAGTAAACAGACTGAGAAAGCAGAGAAATAGTGTCTCTTGCAACCCGTTCCATTGGTGCTAGATGAACGAACGTCTCTCCACTTGCTCAGTTCCGAGAGATAAGTGTGTGTGAAAGCCGTCCTTCACCTAGCTTCTTGAGAACACAAAGTTTCTTTTCAGTTGCAAACACCATTCCATACATATATATGGGGAGGTAGTAGCTCCAACACGTTTTTACAGTGAAAACTGCAGGAACTTCAAACCGGCACTAGGAAACAGACTGAGAAAGCAGAGAAAAAGTGTCTCCTGCAACCCGTTCCCTTGGTGCTAGATGAACGAACGTCTCTCCACTTGCTCATTTCCGAGAGATAATTGTGAGTGAAAGCCGTCCTTCACCTAGCTTGTTGGTAACACAAAGTTTCTTTTCAGTTGCAAACACCATTCCATACATATATATGGGCTGGTACTAGCTCCAACTCGGTCTGACAGTGAAAACTGCAGGAACTTCAAACCGGCACTAGGAAACAGAATGAGAAAGCAGAGAAATAGTGTCCCCTGCAACCCGTTCCCTTGGTGCTAGATGAACGAACGTCTCTCCACTTGCTCAGTTCTGAGAGATAAGTGTGTGTGAAAGCCGTCCTTCACCAAACTTGTTGGGAACACAAAGTTTCTTTTCAGTTGCAAACACCATTCCATACATATATATGGGGAGGTACATGCTCCAAATCTGTTTTACAGTGAAAACTGCAGGAACTTCAAACCGGCCCTAGGAAACAGACTGAGAAAGCAGAGAAAAAGTGTCTCCTGCAACCCGTTCCCTTGGTGCTTGATGAACGAACGTCTCTCCAATTGCTCAGTTCCGAGAGTTAAGTGTGTGTGAAAGCCGTCCTTCATCTAGCTTGTTGGGAACACAAAGCTCCTTTTCAGTTGCAAACTCCATTCCATACATATATATGGGGAGGTAGTAGCTCCAACTCGGTTTTACAGTGAAAATTGCAGGAACTTTAAACCGGCACTATGAAACAGACTGAGAAAGCAGAGAAAAAGTGACTCCTGCAACCCGTTTCTTTGTGCTAGATGAACGAACGTCTCTCCAACTGCTCAGTTCTGAGAGCTATGTGTGTCTGAAAGCCGTCATTCACCAAGCTTGTTGGGAACACAAAGTTTCTTTTTAGTTGCAAAAACCATTCCATACATATATATGGGGAGGTACTAGCTCCAACTCGATTTTACAGTGAAAACTGCAGGAACTTCAAACCGGCAGTAGTAAACAGACTGAGAAAGCAGAGAAAAAGTGTCTCTTGCAACCCGTTCCATTGGTGGTAGATGAACGAACGTCTCTCCACTTGCTCAGTTCCGAGAGATAAGTGTGTGTGAAAGCCGTCCTTCACCTAGCTTCTTGAGAACACAAAGTTTCTTTTCAGTTGCAAACACCATTCCATACATATATATGGGGAGGTAGTAGCTCCAACACGTTTTTACAGTGAAAACTGCAGGAACTTCAAACCGGCACTAGGAAACAGACTGAGAAAGCAGAGAAAAAGTGTCTCCTGCAACCCGTTCCCTTGGTGCTTGATGAACGAACGTCACTCCAATTGCTCAGTTCTGAGAGATTAGTGTGTGTGAAAGCCGTCCTTCACCTAGCTTGTTGGGTACACAAAGTTTCTTTTCTGTTGCAAACTCCATTCCATACATATATATATGGGCAGGAACTAGCTCCAACTCTGTTTTACAGTGAAAACTGCAAGAACATCAAACCGGCACTAGGAATAAGAGTGAGAAAGCAGAGAAAAAGTGTCTCCTGCAACCCGTTCCCTTGGTGCTAGATGAACGAATGTCTCTCCACTTGCTCAGTTCTGAGAGATAAGTGTGTGTGAAAGACTTCCTTCACCTTTCTTATTCGTAACACAAAGTTTCTTTTCAGTTGCTAACTCCACTCCATACATATATATGGGGAGGTACTAGCTCCAACTCGGTTTTAAAGTGAAAACTACAGGAACTTCAAACCGGCTCTAGGATACAGACTGAGAAAGCAGAAAAAAAGTGTCTTCTGCAACCCGCTCCCTTGGTGCTAGATGAACGAACGTCTCTCCACTTGCTCAGTTCTGAGAGATAAGTGTGTGTGAAAGCCGTCCTTCACCTAGCTTGTTGGGAACACAAAGTTTCTTTTCAGTTGCAAACACCATTCCATACATATATATGGGTTGGTAATAGCTCCTACTCGGTCTGACAGTGAAAACTGCAGGAACTTCAAACCGGCACTAGGAAACAGACTGAGAAACCAGAGAAAATGTGTCTCCTGCAACCCGTTCCCTTGGTGCTAGATGAACGAACGTCTCTCCACTTGCTCAGTTCTGAGAGATAAGTGTGTGTGAAAGCCGACCTTCAAATTGCTTGATGGGAATACAATGTTTCTTTTCAGTTGCAAACTCCATTCCATATATATATATGGGAAGGTACTAGCTCCAACTCGGTTTTACAGTGAAAACTGCAGGAACTTCAAACCGGCACTAGGAAAAAGACTGAGAAAGCAGAGAAAAATTGTCTCCTGCAACCCGTTCCCTTGGTGCTAGATGAACGAATGTCTCTCCACTTGCTCAGTTCTGAGAGATAAGTGTGTGTGAAAGCCGTCCTTCAACTAGCTTGTTGGGAACACAAAGTTTCTTTTCAGTTGCAAACTCCATTCCATACATATATATGGGGAGGTACTAGCTCCAACTCGGTTTTACAGTGAAAACTGCAGGAACTTCAAACCGGCACAAGGAAACAGACTGAGAAAGCAGAGAAATATTGTCTCCTGCAACCCGTTCCCTTGGTGCTAGATGAACGAACGTCTCTCCACTTGCTCAGTTCTGAAAGATAAGTGTGTGTGAAAGCCGTCCTTCAACTAGATTGTTGGGAACACAAATTTTCTTTGCAGTTGCAAACTCCATTCCATAAATATATATGGGGAGGTAGTAGCTCCAACACGTTTTTACAGTGAAAACTGCAGGAACTTCAAACCGGCACTAGGAAACAGACTGAGAAAGCAGAGAAAAAGTGTCTCCTGCAACCCGTTCCCTTGGTGATAGATGAACGAACGTCTCTCCACTTGCTCAGTTCTGAGAGATAAGTGTGTGTGAAAGCCGTCCTTCACCTAGCTTGTTGGGAACACAAAGTTTCTTTTCAGTTGCAAACTCCATTCCATCCATATATATGGGGACTTACAAGCTCCAACTCGGTTTTACAGTGAAAACTGCAGGAAACTTCAAACCGGCACTAGGAAACAGACTGAGAAAGCAGAGAAAAAGTGTCTCTTGCAACCCGTTCCCTTGGTGCTAGATGAACGAACGTCTCTCCACTTGCTCAGTTCTGAGAGATTAGTGTGTGTGAAAGCCGTCTTTCACCTAGCTTGTTGGGAACACAAAGTTTCTTTTCAGTTGCAAACACCTTTCCATACATATATATGGGGAGGTACTAGCTCCAACTCGGTTTTACAGTGAAAACTGCAGGAACTTCCAACCGGCATTAGTAAATATACTGAGAAAGCAGAGAAAAAGTGCCCCCTGCAACCCGTTCCATTGGTGCTAGATGAACGAACGTCTCTCCACTTGCTCAGTTCCGAGAGATAAGTGTGTGTGAAAGCCGTCCTTCATCTAGCTTGTTGGGAACACAAAGTTTCTTTTCAGTTGCAAACTCTAATCCATACATATATATGGGGAGGTACTAGCTCCAACTCGGTTTGACAGTGAAAACGGCAGGAACTTCAAACCGGCACTAGGAAACAGACTGAGAAAGCAGAGAAAAGTGTCTCCTGCAACACGTTTCTTTGTGCTAGATGAACGAACGTCTCTCAAATTGCTCAGTTCTGAGAGCTATGTGTGTGTGAATGCCGTCCTTCACCAAGCTTGTTGGGAACACAAAGTTTCTTTTAAGTTGCAAACTCCATTCCATACATATATATGGGGAAGTACTAGCTCCAACTCGGTTTTACAGTGAAAACTGCAGGAACTTCTAACCGGCACTAGGAAACAGACTGAGAAAGCAGAGAAAAAGTGTCTCCTGCAACCCGTTCCATTGGTGCTAGATGAACGAACGTCTCTCCACTTGCTCAGTTCTGAGAGAAAATTGTGTGTGAAAGCCGTCCTTCACCTAGCTTGTTGTGAACACAAAGTTTCTTTACAGTTGCAAACTCCATTCCATACATATATATGGGGAGGTACTAGCTCCAACTCGGTTTTACAGTGAAAACTGCAGGATCTTCAAACCGGCACTAGGAAACAGAATGAGAAAGCAGAGAAAAAGTGTCTCATGCATTCCGTTCCCTTGGTGCTAGATGAACGAACTTCTCTCCACTTGCTCAGTTCCGAGAGATAAGTGTGTGTGTTAAAGCCTTCCTTCACCTACCTTGTGGGAACACAAAGTTTCTTTTCATTTGCAAACTCCATTCCATACATATATATGGGGAGGTACTAGCTCCAACTCGGTTTAAAGTGAAAACTGAAGGAACTTCAAACCGGCACTAGGAAACAGACTGAGAAAGTGGAGAAACTGTGTCTCCTTCAACCCGTTCACTTCATGCTAGATGAACGAAAGTCTCTCCAGTTGCTAAGTTCCGAGAGATAATTGTGTGTGAAAGCCGTCCTTCACCTATCTTGTTGGGAAAACAAAGATTCTTTTCAGTTGCAAAGTCCATTCCATACATATATATGCGGAATTACTAGCTCCAACTCCGTTTTACGGTGAAAACTGCAGGAACTTCAAACCGGCACTTGCAAACAGACTGAGAAAGCAGAGAATAAGTGTCTCCTGCAAACCGTTCCCTTGGTGCTAGATGAACGAACGTCTCTCCACTTGCTCATTTCCGAGAGATAATTGTGAGTGAAAGCCGTCCTTCACCTAGCCTGTTGGTAACACAAAGTTTCTTTTCAGTTGCAAACACCATTCCATACATATATATGGGCTGGTACTAGCTCCAACTCGGTCTGACAGTGAAAACTGCAGGAACTTCAAACCGGCACTAGGAAACAGAATGAGAAAGCAGAGAAATAGTGTCCCCTGCAACCCGTTCCCTTGGTGCTAGATGAACGAACGTCTCTCCACTTGCTCAGTTCTGAGAGATAAGTGTGTGTGAAAGCCGTCCTTCACCTAACTTGTTGGGAACACAAAGTTTCTTTTCAGTTGCAAACTCCATTCCATCCATATATATGGGGACTTACAAGCTCCAACTCGGTTTTACAGTGAAAACTGCAGGAACTTCAAACCGGCACTAGGAAACAGACTGAGAAAGCAGAGAAAAAGTGTCTCTTGCAACCCGTTCCCGTGGTGCTAGATGAACGAACGTCTCTCCACTTGCTCAGTTCCGAGAGATAAGTGTGTGTGAAAGCCGTCCTTCACCTAGCTTCTTGAGAACACAAAGTTTCTTTTCAGTTGCAAACACCATTCCATACATATATATGGGGAGGTACTTGCTCCAAATCGGTTTTACAGTGAAAACTGCAGGAACTTCAAACCGGCCCTAGGAAACAGACTGAGAAAGCAGAGAAAAAGTGTCTCCTGCAACCCGTTCCCTTGGTGCTTGATGAACGAACGTCTCTCCAATTGCTCAGTTCTGAGAGTTAAGTGTGTGTGAAAGCCGTCCTTCATCTAGCTTGTTGGGAACACAAAGCTCCTTTTCAGTTGCAAACTCCATTCCATACATATACATGGGGAGGTAGTAGCTCCAACTCGGTTTTACAGTGAAAATTGCAGGAACTTTAAACCGGCACTAGGAAACAGACTGAGAAAGCAGAGAAAAAGTGTCTCCTGCAACCCGTTTCTTTGTGCTAGATGAACGAACGTCTCTCCAACTGCTCAGTTCTGAGAGCTATGTGTGTCTGAAAGCCGTCATTCACCAAGCTTGTTGGGAACACAAAGTTTCTTTTTAGTTGCAAAAACCATTCCAAACATATATATGGGGAGGTACTAGCTCCAAATCGATTTTACAGTGAAAACTGCAGGAACTTCAAACCGGCAGTAGTAAACAGACTGAGAAAGCAGAGAAAAAGTGTCTCTTGCAACCCGTTCCATTGGTGCTAGATGAACGAACGTCTCTCCACTTGCTCAGTTCCGAGAGATAAGTGTGTGTGAAAGCCGTCCTTCACCTAGCTTCTTGAGAACACAAAGTTTCTTTTCAGTTGCAAACACCATTCCATACATATATATGGGGAGGTAGTAGCTCCAACACGTTTTTACAGTGAAAACTGCAGGAACTTCAAACCGGCACTAGGAAACAGACTGAGAAAGCAGAGAAAAAGTGTCTCCTGCAACCCGTTCCCTTGGTGCTAGATGAACGAACGTCTCTCCACTTGCTCATTTCCGAGAGATAATTGTGAGTGAAAGCCGTCCTTCACCTAGCTTGTTGGTAACACAAAGTTTCTTTTCAGTTGCAAACACCATTCCATACATATATATGGGCTGGTACTAGCTCCAACTCGGTCTGACAGTGAAAACTGCAGGAACTTCAAACCGGCACTAGGAAACAGAATGAGAAAGCAGAGAAATAGTGTCCCCTGCAACCCGTTCCCTTGGTGCTAGATGAACGAACGTCTCTCCACTTGCTCAGTTCTGAGAGATAAGTGTGTGTGAAAGCCGTCCTTCACCAAACTTGTTGGGAACACAAAGTTTCTTTTCAGTTGCAAACACCATTCCATACATATATATGGGGAGGTACATGCTCCAAATCTGTTTTACAGTGAAAACTGCAGGAACTTCAAACCGGCCCTAGGAAACAGACTGAGAAAGCAGAGAAAAAGTGTCTCCTGCAACCCGTTCCCTTGGTGCTTGATGAACGAACGTCTCTCCAATTGCTCAGTTCCGAGAGTTAAGTGTGTGTGAAAGCCGTCCTTCATCTAGCTTGTTGGGAACACAAAGCTCCTTTTCAGTTGCAAACTCCATTCCATACATATATATGGGGAGGTAGTAGCTCCAACTCGGTTTTACAGTGAAAATTGCAGGAACTTTAAACCGGCACTATGAAACAGACTGAGAAAGCAGAGAAAAAGTGACTCCTGCAACCCGTTTCTTTGTGCTAGATGAACGAACGTCTCTCCAACTGCTCAGTTCTGAGAGCTATGTGTGTCTGAAAGCCGTCATTCACCAAGCTTGTTGGGAACACAAAGTTTCTTTTTAGTTGCAAAAACCATTCCATACATATATATGGGGAGGTACTAGCTCCAACTCGATTTTACAGTGAAAACTGCAGGAACTTCAAACCGGCAGTAGTAAACAGACTGAGAAAGCAGAGAAAAAGTGTCTCTTGCAACCCGTTCCATTGGTGCTAGATGAACGAACGTCTCTCCACTTGCTCAGTTCCGAGAGATAAGTGTGTGTGAAAGCCGTCCTTCACCTAGCTTCTTGAGAACACAAAGTTTCTTTTCAGTTGCAAACACCATTCCATACATATATATGGGGAGGTAGTAGCTCCAACACGTTTTTACAGTGAAAACTGCAGGAACTTCAAACCGGCACTAGGAAACAGACTGAGAAAGCAGAGAAAAAGTGTCTCCTGCAACCCGTTCCCTTGGTGCTTGATGAACGAACGTCACTCCAATTGCTCAGTTCCGAGAGTTAAGTGTGTGTGAAAGCAGTCCTTCATCTAGCTTGTTGGGAACACAAAGCTCCTTTTCAGTTGCAAACTCCATTCCATACATATATATGGGGATGTAGTAGCTCCAACTCGGTTTTACAGTGAAAATTGCAGGAACTTAAACAGGCACTAGGAAACAGACTGAGAAAGCAGAGAAAAAGTGTCTCCTGCAACCCGTTTTTTTGTGCTAGATGAACGAACGTCTCTCCAATTGCTCAGTTCTGAGAGCTATGTGTGTCTGAAAGCCGTCATTCAACAAGCTTGTTGGGAACACAAAGTTTCTTTTCAGTTGCAAACTCCATTCCATACATATATATGGGGAAGTACTAGCTCCAACTCGGTTTTACAGTGAAAAATGCAGGAAATTCAAACCGGCACTAGGAAACAGACTGAGAAAGCAGAGAAAAACTGTCTCCTGCAACCCGTTCCCTTGGTGCTAGATGAACGAATGTCTCTCCAATTGCTCAGTTCTGAGAGATAAGTGTGTTTGAAAGCCGTCCATCACCTAGCTTGTTGGGAACACAAAGTTTCTTTTCAGTTGCAAATTTCATTCCATACTTATATATGGGGACTTCCTAACTCCAACTCGGTTTTACAGTGAAAACTGCAGGAACTTCAAAACGGCACTAGGAAACAGACTGAGGAAGCAGAGAAAAAGTGACTCCTGCAACCCGTTCCCTTGGTGCTAGATGAACGAAAGTCTCTCCACTTGCTCATTTCAGAGAGATAAGTGTGTGTGAAAGCCGTCCTTCACCTAGCTTGTTGGGAACACAAAGTTTCTTTTCAGTTGCAAACCCCATTCCATAAATATATATGGCGAGGTACTAGCTCCAACTCGGTTTTACAGTGAAAACTGCAGGAACTTCAAATCGGCATTAGTAAACAGACTGAGAAAGCAGAGAAAAAGTGTCTCTTGCAACCCGTTCCCTTGGTCCTAGATGAACGAAAGTCTCTCCACTTGCTCAGTTCCGAGAGGTAAGTGTGTGTGAAAGCCGTCCTTCACCTAGCTTCTTGAGAACACAAAGTTTCTTTTCAGTTGCAAACAACATTCCATACATATATATGCGGAGGTACTAGCTCCAAATCGGTTTTACAGTGAAAACTGCAGGAAATTCATACCGGCCCTAGGAAACAGACTGAGAAAGCAGAGAAAAAGTGTCTCCTGCAACCCGTTCCCTTGGTGCTTGATGAACGAACGTCTCTCCACTTGCTCAGTTCCGAGAGTTAAGTGTGTGTGAAAGCCGTCCTTCATCTAGCTTGTTGGGAACACAAAGCTCCTTTTCAGTTGCAAACTTCTTTCCATACATATATATGGGGAGGTAGTAGCTCCAACTCGGTTTTACAGTGAAAATTGCAGGAACTTTAAACCGGCACTAGGAAACAGACTGAGAAAGCAGAGAAAAATGCCTCCTGCAAACCGTTCCCTTGGTGCTAGATGAACGAACGTCTCTCCACTTGCTCAGTTCTGAGAGATAAGTGAGTGTGAAAGCCGTCCTTCACCTAGCTTGTTGGGAACACAAAGTTTCTTTTCAGTTGCAAACTCCATTCCATACATATATATGGGGACTTACTAGCTCCAACTCGGGTTTACAGTGAAAACTGCAGGAACTTCAAACCGGCACTAGGAAACAGAATGAGAAAGCAGAGAAATAGTGTCCCCTGCAACCCGTTCCCTTGGTGCAAGATGAACGAACGTCTCTCCACTTGCTCAGTTCTGAGAGATAAGTGTGTGTGAAAGCCGTCCTTCACCAAACTTGTTGGGAACACAAAGTTTCTTTTCAGTTGCAAACTCCATTCCATCCATATATATGGGGACTTACAAGCTCCAACTCGGTTTTACAGTGAAAACTGCAGGAACTTCAAACCGGCACTAGGAAACAGACTGAGAAAGCAGAGAAAAAGTGTCTCTTGCAACCCGTTCCCGTGGTGCTAGATGAACGAACGTCTCTCCACTTGCTCAGTTCCGAGAGATAAGTGTGTGTGAAAGCCGTCCTTCACCTAGCTTCTTGAGAACACAAAGTTTCTTTTCAGTTGCAAACACCATTCCATACATATATATGGGGAGGTACTTGCTCCAAATCTGTTTTACAGTGAAAACTGCAGGAACTTCAAACCGGCCCTAGGAAACAGACTGAGAAAGCAGAGAAAAAGTGTCTCCTGCAACCCGTTCCCTTGGTGCTTGATGAACGAACGTCTCTCCAATTGCTCAGTTCCGAGAGTTAAGTGTGTGTGAAAGCCGTCCTTCATCTAGCTTGTTGGGAACACAAAGCTCCTTTTCAGTTGCAAACTCCATTCCATACATATATATGGGGAGGTAGTAGCTCCAACTCGGTTTTACAGTGAAAATTGCAGGAACTTTAAACCGGCACTATGAAACAGACTGAGAAAGCAGAGAAAAAGTGACTCCTGCAACCCGTTTCTTTGTGCTAGATGAACGAACGTCTCTCCAACTGCTCAGTTCTGAGAGCTATGTGTGTCTGAAAGCCGTCATTCACAAGCTTGTTGGGAACACAAAGTTTCTTTTTAGTTGCAAAAACCATTCCATACATATATATGGGGAGGTACTAGCTCCAACTCGATTTTACAGTGAAAACTGCAGGAACTTCAAACCGGCAGTAGTAAACAGACTGAGAAAGCAGAGAAAAAGTGTCTCTTGCAACCCGTTCCATTGGTGCTAGATGAACGAACGTCTCTCCACTTGCTCAGTTCCGAGAGATAAGTGTGTGTGAAAGCCGTCCTTCAACTAGCTTCTTGAGAACACAAAGTTTCTTTTCAGTTGCAAACACCATTCCATACATATATATGGGGAGGTAGTAGCTCCAACACGTTTTTACAGTGAAAACTGCAGGAACTTCAAACCGGCACTAGGAAACAGACTGAGAAAGCAGAGAAAAAGTGTCTCCTGCAACCCGTTCCCTTGGTGCTTGATGAACGAACGTCACTCCAATTGCTCAGTTCCGAGAGTTAAGTGTGTGTGAAAGCAGTCCTTCATCTAGCTTGTTGGGAACACAAAGCTCCTTTTCAGTTGCAAACTCCATTCCATACATATATATGGGGATGTAGTAGCTCCAACTCGGTTTTACAGTGAAAATTGCAGGAACTTAAACAGGCACTAGGAAACAGACTGAGAAAGCAGAGAAAAAGTGTCTCCTGCAACCCGTTTCTTTGTGCTAGATGAACGAACGTCTCTCCAATTGCTCAGTTCTGAGAGCTATGTGTGTCTGAAAGCCGTCATTCAACAAGCTTGTTGGGAACACAAAGTTTCTTTTCAGTTGCAAACTCCATTCCATACATATATATGGGGAAGTACTAGCTCCAACTCGGTTTTACAGTGAAAAATGCAGGAAATTCAAACCGGCACTAGGAAACAGACTGAGAAAGCAGAGAAAAACTGTCTCCTGCAACCCGTTCCCTTGGTGCTAGATGAACGAATGTCTCTCCAATTGCTCAGTTCTGAGAGATAAGTGTGTGTGAAAGCCGTCCATCACCTAGCTTGTTGGGAACACAAAGTTACTTTTCAGTTGCAAATTTCATTCCATACTTATATATGGGGACTTCCTAACTCCAACTCGGTTTTACAGTGAAAACTGCAGGAACTTCAAAACGGCACTAGGAAACAGACTGAGGAAGCAGAGAAAAAGTGACTCCTGCAACCCGTTCCCTTGGTGCTAGATGAACGAAAGTCTCTCCACTTGCTCATTTCAGAGAGATAAGTGTGTGTGAAAGCCGTCCTTCACCTAGCTTGTTGGGAACACAAAGCTCCTTTTCAGTTGCAAACTTCTTTCCATACATATATATGGGGAGGTAGTAGCTCCAACTCGGTTTTACAGTGAAAATTGCAGGAACTTTAAACCGGCACTAGGAAACAGACTGAGAAAGCAGAGAAAAATGCCTCCTGCAAACCGTTCCCTTGGTGCTAGATGAACGAACGTCTCTCCACTTGCTCAGTTCTGAGAGATAAGTGAGGGTGAAAGCCGTCCTTCACCTAGCTTGTTGGGAACACAAAGTTTCTTTTCAGTTGCAAACTCCATTCCATACATATATATGGGGACTTACTAGCTCCAACTCGGGTTTACAGTGAAAACTGCAGGAACTTCAAACCGGCACTAGGAAACAGACTGAGAAAGCAGAGAAAATGTGTCTCCTGCAACCCGTTCCCTTGGTGCTAGAAGAACGAATGTCTCTCCACTTGCTCAGTTCTGATAGATAATTGTGTGTGAATGCCGTCCTTCCACTAGCTTGTTGGGAACACAAAGTTTCTTTTCAGTTGCAAACTCCATTCCATACATATATATGGGGAGGTACTATCTCCAACTCGGTTTTACAGTGAAAACTGCAGGAACTTCAAACCGGCACAAGGAAACAGACTGAGAAAGCAGAGAAATATTGTCTCCTGCAACCCGTTCCCTTGGTGCTAGATGAACGAACGTCTCTCCACTTGCTCAGTTTTGAGAGATAAGTGTGTGTGAAAGCCGTCCTTCACCTAGCTTGTTGGGAACACAAAGTTTCTTTTCAGTTGCAAACACCAATCCATACATATATATGGGGACTTACAAGCTCCAACTCGGTTTTACAGTGAAAACTGCAGGAACTTCAAACCGGCACTAGGAAACAGACTGAGAAAGCAGAGAAAAAGTGTCTCTTGCAACCCGTTCCCGTGGTGCTAGATGAACGAACGTCTCTCCACTTGCTCAGTTCCGAGAGATAAGTGTGTGTGAAAGCCGTCCTTCACCTAGCTTCTTGAGAACACAAAGTTTCTTTTCAGTTGCAAACACCATTCCATACATATATATGGGGAGGTACTTGCTCCAAATCTGTTTTACAGTGAAAACTGCAGGAACTTCAAACCGGCCCTAGGAAACAGACTGAGAAAGCAGAGAAAAAGTGTCTCCTGCAACCCGTTCCCTTGGTGCTTGATGAACGAACGTCTCTCCAATTGCTCAGTTCCGAGAGTTAAGTGTGTGTGAAAGCCGTCCTTCATCTAGCTTGTTGGGAACACAAAGCTCCTTTTCAGTTGCAAACTCCATTCCATACATATATATGGGGAGGTAGTAGCTCCAACTCGGTTTTACAGTGAAAATTGCAGGAACTTTAAACCGGCACTATGAAACAGACTGAGAAAGCAGAGAAAAAGTGACTCCTGCAACCCGTTTCTTTGTGCTAGATGAACGAACGTCTCTCCAACTGCTCAGTTCTGAGAGCTATGTGTGTCTGAAAGCCGTCATTCACAAGCTTGTTGGGAACACAAAGTTTCTTTTTAGTTGCAAAAACCATTCCATACATATATATGGGGAGGTACTAGCTCCAACTCGATTTTACAGTGAAAACTGCAGGAACTTCAAACCGGCAGTAGTAAACAGACTGAGAAAGCAGAGAAAAAGTGTCTCTTGCAACCCGTTCCATTGGTGCTAGATGAACGAACGTCTCTCCACTTGCTCAGTTCCGAGAGATAAGTGTGTGTGAAAGCCGTCCTTCAACTAGCTTCTTGAGAACACAAAGTTTCTTTTCAGTTGCAAACACCATTCCATACATATATATGGGGAGGTAGTAGCTCCAACACGTTTTTACAGTGAAAACTGCAGGAACTTCAAACCGGCACTAGGAAACAGACTGAGAAAGCAGAGAAAAAGTGTCTCCTGCAACCCGTTCCCTTGGTGCTTGATGAACGAACGTCACTCCAATTGCTCAGTTCCGAGAGTTAAGTGTGTGTGAAAGCAGTCCTTCATCTAGCTTGTTGGGAACACAAAGCTCCTTTTCAGTTGCAAACTCCATTCCATACATATATATGGGGATGTAGTAGCTCCAACTCGGTTTTACAGTGAAAATTGCAGGAACTTAAACAGGCACTAGGAAACAGACTGAGAAAGCAGAGAAAAAGTGTCTCCTGCAACCCGTTTCTTTGTGCTAGATGAACGAACGTCTCTCCAATTGCTCAGTTCTGAGAGCTATGTGTGTCTGAAAGCCGTCATTCAACAAGCTTGTTGGGAACACAAAGTTTCTTTTCAGTTGCAAACTCCATTCCATACATATATATGGGGAAGTACTAGCTCCAACTCGGTTTTACAGTGAAAAATGCAGGAAATTCAAACCGGCACTAGGAAACAGACTGAGAAAGCAGAGAAAAACTGTCTCCTGCAACCCGTTCCCTTGGTGCTAGATGAACGAATGTCTCTCCAATTGCTCAGTTCTGAGAGATAAGTGTGTGTGAAAGCCGTCCATCACCTAGCTTGTTGGGAACACAAAGTTACTTTTCAGTTGCAAATTTCATTCCATACTTATATATGGGGACTTCCTAACTCCAACTCGGTTTTACAGTGAAAACTGCAGGAACTTCAAAACGGCACTAGGAAACAGACTGAGGAAGCAGAGAAAAAGTGACTCCTGCAACCCGTTCCCTTGGTGCTAGATGAACGAAAGTCTCTCCACTTGCTCATTTCAGAGAGATAAGTGTGTGTGAAAGCCGTCCTTCACCTAGCTTGTTGGGAACACAAAGCTCCTTTTCAGTTGCAAACTTCTTTCCATACATATATATGGGGAGGTAGTAGCTCCAACTCGGTTTTACAGTGAAAATTGCAGGAACTTTAAACCGGCACTAGGAAACAGACTGAGAAAGCAGAGAAAAATGCCTCCTGCAAACCGTTCCCTTGGTGCTAGATGAACGAACGTCTCTCCACTTGCTCAGTTCTGAGAGATAAGTGAGGGTGAAAGCCGTCCTTCACCTAGCTTGTTGGGAACACAAAGTTTCTTTTCAGTTGCAAACTCCATTCCATACATATATATGGGGACTTACTAGCTCCAACTCGGGTTTACAGTGAAAACTGCAGGAACTTCAAACCGGCACTAGGAAACAGACTGAGAAAGCAGAGAAAATGTGTCTCCTGCAACCCGTTCCCTTGGTGCTAGAAGAACGAATGTCTCTCCACTTGCTCAGTTCTGATAGATAATTGTGTGTGAAAGCCGTCCTTCAACTAGCTTGTTGGGAACACAAAGTTTCTTTTCAGTTGCAAACTCCATTCCATACATATATATGGGGAGGTACTATCTCCAACTCGGTTTTACAGTGAAAACTGCAGGAACTTCAAACCGGCACAAGGAAACAGACTGAGAAAGCAGAGAAATATTGTCTCCTGCAACCCGTTCCCTTGGTGCTAGATGAACGAACGTCTCTCCACTTGCTCAGTTTTGAGAGATAAGTGTGTGTGAAAGCCGTCCTTCACCTAGCTTGTTGGGAACACAAAGTTTCTTTTCAGTTGCAAACACCAATCCATACATATATATGGGGAGGTACTAGCTCCAACTCGGTCTGACAGTGAAAACTGCAGGAACTTCAAACCGGCACTAGGAAAAAGACTGAGAAAGCAGAGAAAAAGTGTCTCCTGCAACCCATTCCCTTGGTGCTAGATGAACGAAAGTCTCTCCACTTGCTCAGTTCTGAGAGATAAGTGTGTGTGAAAGCCGACCTTCACCTTGCTTGATGGGAATACAATGTTTCTTTTCAGTTGCAAACTCCATTCCATATATATATATGGGAAGGTACTAGCTCCAACTCGGATTTACAGTGAAAACTGCAGGAACTTCAAACCGGCACTAGGAAACAGACTGAGAATGCAGAGAAAATGTGTCTCCTGCAACCCGTTCCCTTGGTGCTAGAAGAACGAATGTCTCTCCACTTGCTCAGTTCTGATAGATTAGTGTGTGTGAAAGCCGTCCTTCAACTAGCTTGTTGGGAACACAAAGTTTCTTTTCAGTTGCAAACTCCATTCCATACATATATATGGGGAGGTACTAGCTCCAACTCGGTTTTACAGTGAAAACTGCAGGAACTTCAAACCAGCACAAGGAAACAGACTGAGAATGCAGAGAAAAAGTGTCTCCTGCAACCCGTTCCCTTGGTGCTAGATGAACGAACGTCTCTCCACTTGCTCAGTTCTGAGAGATAAGTGTGTGTGAAAGCCGTCCTTCACCTAGCTTTTTGGGAACACAAAGTGTCTTTTCAGTTGCAAACACCAATCCATACATATATATGGGGAGGTACTAGCTCCAAATCGGTTTGACAGTGAAAACTGCAGGAACTTCAAACCGGCACTAGGAAACAGACTGAGAAAGCAGAGAAAAAGTGTCTCTTGCAACCCGTTCCCTTGGTGTTAGATGAACGAACGTCTCTCCACTTGCTCAGTTCCGAGAGATAATTGTGTGTGAAAGCCGTCCTTCATCTAGCTTGTTGGGAACACAAAGTTTCTTTTCAGTTGCAAACCCCATTCCATACATAAATATGGGGAGGTACTAGCTCCAACTCGGTTTTACAGTGAAAACTGCAGGAACTTCAAACCGGCATTAGTAAACAGACTGAGAAAGCAGAGAAAAAGTGTCTCCTGCAACCCGTTCCATTGGTGCTAGATGAACGAACGTCGCTCAAATTGCTCAGTTCTGAGAGCTATGTGTGTGTGAAAGCCGTCATTCACCAAGCTTGTTGGGAACACAAAGTTTCTTTTCAGTTGCAAACTCCATTCCATTCATATATATGGGGAAGTACTAGCTTCAACTCGGTTTTACAGTGAAAAATGCAGGAACTTCAAACCGGCACTAGGAAACAGACTGAGAAAGCAGAGAAAAAGTGTCTCCTGCAACCCGTTCCCTTGGTGCTAGATGAACGAACGTCTCTCCACTTGCTCAGTTCTGAGAGATAAATGTGTGTGAAAGACGTCCTTCACCTAGCTTGTTGGGAACACAAAGTTTCTTTTCAGTTGCAAATTTCATTCCATATTTATATATGGGGACTTCCTAACTCCAACTCGGTTTTACAGTGAAAACTGCAGGAACTTCAAACCGGCACTAGGAAACAGACTGAGAAAGCAGAGAAAAATTGGCTCCTGCAACCATTTCACATCGTGCTAGATGAACGAACGTCTCTCCACTTGCTCAGTTCTGAGAGATAAGTGTGTGTGAAAGCCGTCCTTCACCTAGCTTGTTGGGAACACAAAGTTTCTTTTCAGTTGCAAACCCCATTCCATACATATATATGGGGAGGTACTAGCTCCAACTCGGTTTTACAGTGAAAACTGCAGGAACTTCAAACCGGCATTAGTAAACAGACTGAGAAAGCAGAGAAAAAGTGTCTCTTGCAACCCGTTCCCGTGGTGCTAGATGAACGAACGTCTCTCCACTTGCTCAGTTCCGAGAGATATGTGTGTGTGAAAGCCGTCCTTCACCTAGCTTCTTGAGAACACAAAGTTTCTTTTCAGTTGCAAACAACATTCCATACATATATATGGGGAGGTACTAGCTCCAAATCGGTTTTACAGTGAAAACTGCAGGAACTTCAAACCGGCCCTAGGAAAGAGACTGAGAAAGCACAGAAAAAGTGTCTCCTGCAACCCTTTCCCTTGGTGCTTGATGAACGAACGTCTCTCCGCTTGCTCAGTTCCGAGAGTTAAGTGTGTGTGAAAGCCGTCCTTCATCTAGCTTGTTGGGAACACAAAGCTCCTTTTCAGTTGCAAACTCCATTCCATACATATATATGGGGAGGTACTAGCTCCAACTCGGTTTTACAGTGAAAATTGCAGGAACTTTAAACCGGCACTAGGAAACAGACTGAGAAAGCAGAGAAAAATTGACTCCTGCAACCCGTTACTTTGTGCTAGATGAACGAACGTCGCTCCAATTGCTCAGTTCTGAGAGCTATGTGTGTGTGAAAGCCGTCATTCACCAAGCTTGTTGGGAACACAAAGTTTCTTTTCAGTTGCAAACTCCATTCCATACATATATATGGGGAAGTACTAGCTCCAACTCGGTTTTACAGTGAAAAATGCAGGAACTTCAAACCGGCACTAGGAAACAGACTGAGAAACAGAGAAAAAGTGGCTCCTGCAACCATTTCACATCGTGCTAGATGAACGAAAGTCTCTCCACTTGCTCAGTTCCGAGAGATAAGTGTGTGTGAAAGCCGTCCTTCAAACACCTTGTTGGGAACACAAAGATTCTTTTCAGTTGCAAACTCCATTCCATACATATATATGGGGAGGCACTAGCTCCAACTAGGTTTTACAGTGAAAACTGCAGGAACTTCAAACCGGCACAAGGAAACAGACTGAGAAGCAGAGAAAAAGTTTCTCCTGCAAGCCGTTCCCTTGGTGCTAGATGAACGAATGTCTCTCCACTTGCTCAGTTCTGATAGATAATTGTGTGTGAAAGCCGTCCTTCAACTAGCTTGTTGGGAACACAAAGTTTCTTTTCAGTTGCAAACTCCATTCCATACATATATATGGGGAGGTACTATCTCCAACTCGGTTTTACAGTGAAAACTGCAGGAACTTCAAACCGGCACAAGGAAACAGACTGAGAAAGCAGAGAAATATTGTCTCCTGCAACCCGTTCCCTTGGTGCTAGATGAACGAACGTCTCTCCACTTGCTCAGTTTTGAGAGATAAGTGTGTGTGAAAGCCGTCCTTCACCTAGCTTGTTGGGAACACAAAGTTTCTTTTCAGTTGCAAACACCAATCCATACATATATATGGGGAGGTACTAGCTCCAACTCGGTCTGACAGTGAAAACTGCAGGAACTTCAAACCGGCACTAGGAAAAAGACTGAGAAAGCAGAGAAAAAGTGTCTCCTGCAACCCATTCCCTTGGTGCTAGATGAACGAAAGTCTCTCCACTTGCTCAGTTCTGAGAGATAAGTGTGTGTGAAAGCCGACCTTCACCTTGCTTGATGGGAATACAATGTTTCTTTTCAGTTGCAAACTCCATTCCATATATATATATGGGAAGGTACTAGCTCCAACTCGGATTTACAGTGAAAACTGCAGGAACTTCAAACCGGCACTAGGAAACAGACTGAGAATGCAGAGAAAATGTGTCTCCTGCAACCCGTTCCCTTGGTGCTAGAAGAACGAATGTCTCTCCACTTGCTCAGTTCTGATAGATTAGTGTGTGTGAAAGCCGTCCTTCAACTAGCTTGTTGGGAACACAAAGTTTCTTTTCAGTTGCAAACTCCATTCCATACATATATATGGGGAGGTACTAGCTCCAACTCGGTTTTACAGTGAAAACTGCAGGAACTTCAAACCAGCACAAGGAAACAGACTGAGAATGCAGAGAAAAAGTGTCTCCTGCAACCCGTTCCCTTGGTGCTAGATGAACGAACGTCTCTCCACTTGCTCAGTTCTGAGAGATAAGTGTGTGTGAAAGCCGTCCTTCACCTAGCTTTTTGGGAACACAAAGTGTCTTTTCAGTTGCAAACACCAATCCATACATATATATGGGGAGGTACTAGCTCCAAATCGGTTTGACAGTGAAAACTGCAGGAACTTCAAACCGGCACTAGGAAACAGACTGAGAAAGCAGAGAAAAAGTGTCTCTTGCAACCCGTTCCCTTGGTGTTAGATGAACGAACGTCTCTCCACTTGCTCAGTTCCGAGAGATAATTGTGTGTGAAAGCCGTCCTTCATCTAGCTTGTTGGGAACACAAAGTTTCTTTTCAGTTGCAAACCCCATTCCATACATAAATATGGGGAGGTACTAGCTCCAACTCGGTTTTACAGTGAAAACTGCAGGAACTTCAAACCGGCATTAGTAAACAGACTGAGAAAGCAGAGAAAAAGTGTCTCCTGCAACCCGTTCCATTGGTGCTAGATGAACGAACGTCGCTCAAATTGCTCAGTTCTGAGAGCTATGTGTGTGTGAAAGCCGTCATTCACCAAGCTTGTTGGGAACACAAAGTTTCTTTTCAGTTGCAAACTCCATTCCATTCATATATATGGGGAAGTACTAGCTTCAACTCGGTTTTACAGTGAAAAATGCAGGAACTTCAAACCGGCACTAGGAAACAGACTGAGAAAGCAGAGAAAAAGTGTCTCCTGCAACCCGTTCCCTTGGTGCTAGATGAACGAACGTCTCTCCACTTGCTCAGTTCTGAGAGATAAATGTGTGTGAAAGACGTCCTTCACCTAGCTTGTTGGGAACACAAAGTTTCTTTTCAGTTGCAAATTTCATTCCATATTTATATATGGGGACTTCCTAACTCCAACTCGGTTTTACAGTGAAAACTGCAGGAACTTCAAACCGGCACTAGGAAACAGACTGAGAAAGCAGAGAAAAATTGGCTCCTGCAACCATTTCACATCGTGCTAGATGAACGAACGTCTCTCCACTTGCTCAGTTCTGAGAGATAAGTGTGTGTGAAAGCCGTCCTTCACCTAGCTTGTTGGGAACACAAAGTTTCTTTTCAGTTGCAAACCCCATTCCATACATATATATGGGGAGGTACTAGCTCCAACTCGGTTTTACAGTGAAAACTGCAGGAACTTCAAACCGGCATTAGTAAACAGACTGAGAAAGCAGAGAAAAAGTGTCTCTTGCAACCCGTTCCCGTGGTGCTAGATGAACGAACGTCTCTCCACTTGCTCAGTTCCGAGAGATATGTGTGTGTGAAAGCCGTCCTTCACCTAGCTTCTTGAGAACACAAAGTTTCTTTTCAGTTGCAAACAACATTCCATACATATATATGGGGAGGTACTAGCTCCAAATCGGTTTTACAGTGAAAACTGCAGGAACTTCAAACCGGCCCTAGGAAAGAGACTGAGAAAGCACAGAAAAAGTGTCTCCTGCAACCCTTTCCCTTGGTGCTTGATGAACGAACGTCTCTCCGCTTGCTCAGTTCCGAGAGTTAAGTGTGTGTGAAAGCCGTCCTTCATCTAGCTTGTTGGGAACACAAAGCTCCTTTTCAGTTGCAAACTCCATTCCATACATATATATGGGGAGGTACTAGCTCCAACTCGGTTTTACAGTGAAAATTGCAGGAACTTTAAACCGGCACTAGGAAACAGACTGAGAAAGCAGAGAAAAATTGACTCCTGCAACCCGTTACTTTGTGCTAGATGAACGAACGTCGCTCCAATTGCTCAGTTCTGAGAGCTATGTGTGTGTGAAAGCCGTCATTCACCAAGCTTGTTGGGAACACAAAGTTTCTTTTCAGTTGCAAACTCCATTCCATACATATATATGGGGAAGTACTAGCTCCAACTCGGTTTTACAGTGAAAAATGCAGGAACTTCAAACCGGCACTAGGAAACAGACTGAGAAACAGAGAAAAAGTGGCTCCTGCAACCATTTCACATCGTGCTAGATGAACGAAAGTCTCTCCACTTGCTCAGTTCCGAGAGATAAGTGTGTGTGAAAGCCGTCCTTCAAACACCTTGTTGGGAACACAAAGATTCTTTTCAGTTGCAAACTCCATTCCATACATATATATGGGGAGGCACTAGCTCCAACTAGGTTTTACAGTGAAAACTGCAGGAACTTCAAACCGGCACAAGGAAACAGACTGAGAAGCAGAGAAAAAGTTTCTCCTGCAAGCCGTTCCCTTGGTGCTAGATGAACGAATGTCTCTCCACTTGCTCAGTTCTGAGAGATAAGTGTGTGTGAAAGCCGACCTTCAACTAGCTTGTTGGGAACACAAAGTTTCTTTTCAGTTGCAAACTCCATTCCATACATATATATGGGGAAGTACTAGCTTCAACTCGGTTTTACAGTGAAAAATGCAGGAACTTCAAATCGGCACTAGGAAACAGACTGAGAAAGCAGAGAATAAGTGTCTCCTGCAACCCGTTCCCTTGGTGCTAGATGAACGAACGTCTCTCCACTTGCTCAGTTCTGAGAGATAAGTGTGTGTGAAAGCCGTCCTTCACCTAGCTTGTTGGGAACACAAAGTTTCTTTTCAGTTGCAAATTTCATTCCATACTTATATATGGGGATTTCCTAACTCCAACTCGGTTTTACACTGAAAACTGCAGGAACTTCAAACCGGCACTAGGAAACAGACTGAGAAAGCAGAGAAAAAGTGGCTCCTGCAACCATTTCACATCGTGCTAGATGAACGAACGTCTCTCCACTTGCTCAGTTCTGAGAGATATGTGTGTGTGAAAGCCGTCCTTCACCTAGCTTGTTGGGAACACAAAGTTTCTTTTCAGTTGCAAACTCCATTCCATACATATATATGGGGAGGTACTAGCTCCAACTAGGTTTTACAGTGAAAACTGCAGGAACTTCAAACCGGCACTAGGAAACAGACTGAGAAAGGAGAGAAAAAGTGTTTCCTGCAACCCGTTCCCTTGGTGCTAGATGAACGAAAGTCTCTGCAATTGCTCAGTTCTGAGAGATAATTGAGTGTGAAAGCCGTCCTTCACCTAGCTTGTTGGGAACACAAAGTTTCTTTTCAGTTGCAAACTCCATTCCATACATATATATGGGGACTTACTAGCTCCAACTCGGTTTTACAGTGAAAACTGCAGGAAATTCAAACCGGCACTAGGAAACAGACTGAGAAAGCAGAGAAAAAGTGTCTCCTGCAACCCGTTCCCTTGGTGCTAAATGAACGAACGTCTCTCCACTTGCTCAGTTCTGAGAGATAAGTGTGTGTGAAAGCCGTCCTTCACCTAGCTTGTTGGGAACACAAAGATTCTTTTCAGTTGCAAACTCCATTCCATACATATAAATGGGGAGGTACTAGCTCCAACTCGGTTTTACAGTGAAAACTGCAGGAACTTCAAACCGGCACTAGGAAAGAGACTGAGAATGCAGAGAAAAAGTGTCTCCTGCAACCCGTTCCCTTGGTGCTAGATGAACGAACGTCTCTCCACTTGCTCAGTTCCGAGAGATAAGTGTGTGTGTTAAAGCCGTCCTTCACTTACCTCGTGGGAACTCAAAGTTTCTATTCAGTTTCAAACTCCATTCCATACATATATATGGGGAGGTACTAGCTCCAACTCGGTTTTACAGTGAAAACTGCAGGAACTTCTAACCGGCACTAGGAAAAAGACTGAGAAAGCGGAGAAAATGTGTCTCCTGCAACCCGTTCACTTCGTGCTAGATGAACGAACGTCTCTCCACTTGCTCAGTTCCGAGAGATAAGTGTGTGTGAAAGCCGTCCTTCAAACACCTTGTTGGGAACACAAAGATTCTTTTCAGTTGCAAACTCCATTCCATACATATATATGGGGAGGCACTAGCTCCAACTAGGTTTTACAGTGAAAACTGCAGGAACTTCAAACCGGCACAAGGAAACAGACTGAGAAGCAGAGAAAAAGTTTCTCCTGCAAGCCGTTCCCTTGGTGCTAGATGAACGAATGTCTCTCCACTTGCTCAGTTCTGAGAGATAAGTGTGTGTGAAAGCCGACCTTCAACTAGCTTGTTGGGAACACAAAGTTTCTTTTCAGTTGCAAACTCCATTCCATACATATATATGGGGAAGTTCTAGCTTCAACTCGGTTTTACAGTGAAAAATGCAGGAACTTCAAATCGGCACTAGGAAACAGACTGAGAAAGCAGAGAATAAGTGTCTCCTGCAACCCGTTCCCTTGGTGCTAGATGAACGAACGTCTCTCCACTTGCTCAGTTCTGAGAGATAAGTGTGTGTGAAAGCCGTCCTTCACCTAGATTTTTGGGAACACAAAGTTTCTTTTCAGTTGCAAATTTCATTCCATACTTATATATGGGGATTTCCTAACTCCAACTCGGTTTTACACTGAAAACTGCAGGAACTTCAAACCGGCACTAGGAAACAGACTGAGAAAGCAGAGAAAAAGTGGCTCCTGCAACCATTTCACATCGTGCTAGATGAACGAACGTCTCTCCACTTGCTCAGTTCTGAGAGATATGTGTGTGTGAAAGTCGTCCTTCACCTAGCTTGTTGTTAACACAAAGTTTCTTTTCAGTTGCAAACCCCAATCCATACATATATATGGGGAGGTACTAGCTCCAACTCGGTTTTACAGTGAAAACTGCAGGAACTTCAAACCGGCATTAGGAAACAGACTGAGAATTCGGAGAAAAAGTGTCTCCTGCAACCCGTTCACTTCGTGCTAGATGAACGAACGTCGCTCCAATTGCTCAGTTCTGAGAGCTATGTGTGTTTGAAAGCCGTCATTCACAAATCTTGTTGGGAACACAAAGTTTCTTTTCAGTTGCAAACTCCATTCCATACATATATATGGGGAGGTACTAGCTCCAACTAGGTTTTACAGTGAAAACTGCAGGAACTTCAAACCGGCACTAGGAAACAGACTGAGAAAGGAGAGAAAAAGTGTTTCCTGCAACCCGTTCCCTTGGTGCTAGATGAACGAAAGTCTCTGCAATTGCTCAGTTCTGAGAGATAATTGAGTGTGAAAGCCGTCCTTCACCTAGCTTGTTGGGAACACAAAGTTTCTTTTCAGTTGCAAACTCCATTCCATACATATATATGGGGAGGTACTAGCTCCAACTAGGTTTTACAGTGAAAACTGCAGGAACTTCAAACCGGCACTAGGAAACAGACTGAGAAAGCAGAGAAAAAGTGTCTCCTGCAACCCGTTCCCTTGGTGCTAAATGAACGAACGTCTCTCCACTTGCTCAGTTCTGAGAGATAATTGTGTGTGAAAGCCGTCCTTCACCTAGCTTGTTGGGAACACAAAGATTCTTTTCAGTTGCAAACTCCATTCCATACATATAAATGGGGAGGTACTAGCTCCAACTCGGTTTTACAGTGAAAACTGCAGGAACTTCAAACCGGCACTAGGAAAGAGACTGAGAATGCAGAGAAAAAGTGTCTCCTGCAACCCGTTCCCTTGGTGCTAGATGAACGAACGTCTCTCCACTTGCTCAGTTCCGAGAGATAAGTGTGTGTGTTAAAGCCGTCCTTCACTTACCTTGTGGGAACACAAAGTTTCTATTCAGTTTCAAACTCCATTCCATACATATATATGGGGAGGTACTAGCTCCAACTCGGTTTTACAGTGAAAACTGCAGGAACTTCAAACCGGCACTAGGAAAAAGACTGAGAAAGCGGAGAAAATGTGTCTCCTGCAACCCGTTCACTTCGTGCTAGATGAACGAACGTCTCTCCACTTGCTCAGTTCCGAGAGATAAGTGTGTGTGAAAGCCGTCCTTCAAACACCTTGTTGGGAACACAAAGATTCTTTTCAGTTGCAAACTCCATTCCATACATATATATGGGGAGGCACTAGCTCCAACTAGGTTTTACAGTGAAGACTGCAGGAACTTCAAACCGGCACAAGGAAACACACTGAGAAGCAGAGAAAAAGTTTCTCCTGCAAGCCGTTCCCTTGGTGCTAAATGAACGAATGTCTCTCCACTTGCTCAGTTCTGAGAGATAAGTGTGTGTGAAAGCCGACCTTCAACTAGCTTGTTGGGAACACAAAGTTTCTTTTCAGTTGCAAACTCCATTCCATACATATATATGGGGAAGTACTAGCTTCAAATCGGTTTTACAGTGAAAAATGCAGGAACTTCAAATCGGCACTAGGAAACAGACTGAGAAAGCAGAGAATAAGTGTCTCCTGCAACCCGTTCCCTTGGTGCTAGATGAACGAACGTCTCTCCACTTGCTCAGTTCTGAGAGATAAGTGTGTGTGAAAGCCGTCCTTCACCTAGCTTTTTGGGAACACAAAGTTTCTTTTCAGTTGCAAATTTCGTTCCATACTTATATATGGGGATTTCCTAACTCCAACTCGGTTTTACACTGAAAACTGCAGGAACTTCAAACCGGCACTAGGAAACAGACTGAGAAAGCAGAGAAAAAGTGGCTCCTGCAACCATTTCACATCGTGCTAGATGAACGAACGTCTCTCCACTTGCTCAGTTCTGAGAGATATGTGTGTGTGAAGTCGTCCTTCACCTAGCTTGTTGGGAACACAAAGTTTCTTTTCAGTTGCAAACCCCAATCCATACATATATATGGGGAGGTACTAGCTCCAACTCGGTTTTACAGTGAAAACTGCAGGAACTTCAAACCGGCATTAGGAAACAGACTGAGAAATCGGAGAAAAAGTGTCTCCTGCAACCCGTTCAGTTCGTGCTAGATGAACGAACGTCGCTCCAATTGCTCAGTTCTGAGAGATAAGTGTGTGTGAAAGCCGTCATTCACCAAGCTTGTTGGGAACACAAAGTTTCTTTTCAGTTGCAAACTCCATTCCATACATATATATGGGGAGGTACTAGCTCCAACTAGGTTTTACAGTGAAAACTGCAGGAACTTCAAACCGGCACTAGGAAACAGACTGAGAAAGGAGAGAAAAAGTGTTTCCTGCAACCCGTTCCCTTGGTGCTAGATGAACGAAAGTCTCTGCAATTGCTCAGTTCTGAGAGATAATTGAGTGTGAAAGCCGTCCTTCACCTAGCTTGTTGGGAACACAAAGTTTCTTTTCAGTTGCAAACTCCATTCCATACATATATATGGGGACTTACTAGCTCCAACTCGGTTTTACAGTGAAAACTGCAGGAACTTCAAACCGGCACTAGGAAACAGACTGAGAAAGCAGAGAAAAAGTGTCTCCTGCAACCCGTTCCCTTGGTGCTAAATGAACGAACGTCTCTCCACTTGCTCAGTTCTGAGAGATAAGTGTGTGTGAAAGCCGTCTTTCACCTAGCTTGTTGGGAACACAAAGATTCTTTTCAGTTGCAAACTCCATTCCATACATATATATGGGGAGGTACTAGCTCCAACTCGGTTTTACAGTGAAAACTGCAGGAACTTCAAACCGGCACTAGGAAAAAGACTGAGAAAGCGGAGAAAATGTATCTCCTGCAACCCGTTCACTTCGTGCTAGATGAACGAACGTCTCTCCACTTGCTCAGTTCCGAGAGATAAGTGTGTGTGAAAGCCGTCCTTCAAACACCTTGTTGGGAACACAAAGATTCTTTTCAGTTGCAAACTCCATTCCATACATATATATGGGGAGGCACTAGCTCCAACTAGGTTTTACAGTGAAAACTGCAGGAACTTCAAACCGGGACAAGGAAACAGACTGAGAAGCAGAGAAAAAGTTTCTCCTGCAAGCCGTTCCCTTGGTGCTAGATGAACGAATGTCTCTCCACTTGCTCAGTTCTGAGAGATAAGTGTGTGTGAAAGCCGACCTTCAACTAGCTTGTTGGGAACACAAAGTTTCTTTTCAGTTGCAAACTCCATTCCATACATATATATGGGGAAGTACTAGCTTCAACTCGGTTTTACAGTGAAAAATGCAGGAACTTCAAATCGGCACTAGGAAACAGACTGAGAAAGCAGAGAATAAGTGTCTCCTGCAACCCGTTCCCTTGGTGCTAGATGAACGAACGTCTCTCCACTTGCTCAGTTCTGAGAGATATGTGTGTGTGAAAGCCGTCCTTCACCTAGCTTTTTGGGAACACAAAGATTCTTTTCAGTTGCAAACCCCAATCCATACATATATATGGGGAGGTACAAGCTCCAACTCGGTTTTACAGTGAAAACTGCAGGAACTTCAAACCGGCATTAGGAAACAGACTGAGAAATCGGAGAAAAAGTGTCTCCTGCAACCCGTTCACTTCGTGCTAGATGAACGAACGTCGCTCCAATTGCTCAGTTCTGAGAGCTATGTGTGTGTGAAAGCCGTCATTCACCAAGCTTGTTGGGAACACAAAGTTTCTTTTCAGTTGCAAACTCCATTCCATACATATATATGGGGAGGTACTAGCTCCAACTAGGTTTTACAGTGAAAACTGCAGGAACTTCAAACCGGCACTAGGAAACAGACTGAGAAAGGAGAGAAAAAGTGTCTCCTGCAACCCGTTCCCTTGGTGCTAGATGAACGAAAGTCTCTGCAATTGCTCAGTTCTGAGAGATAATTGAGTGTGAAAGCCGTCCTTCACCTAGCTTGTTGGGAACACAAAGTTTCTTTTCAGTTGCAAACTCCATTCCATACATATATATGGGGAGGTACTAGCTCCAACTAGGTTTTACAGTGAAAACTGCAGGAACTTCAAACCGGCACTAGGAAACAGACTGAGAAAGCAGAGAAAAAGTGTCTCCTGCAACCCGTTCCCTTGGTGCTAAATGAACGAACGTCTCTCCACTTGCTCAGTTCTGAGAGATAATTGTGTGTGAAAGCCGTCCTTCACCTAGCTTGTTGGGAACACAAAGATTCTTTTCAGTTGCAAACTCCATTCCATACATATAAATGGGGAGGTACTAGCTCCAACTCGGTTTTACAGTGAAAACTGCAGGAACTTCAAACCGGCACTAGGAAAGAGACTGAGAATGCAGAGAAAAAGTGTCTCCTGCAACCCGTTCCCTTGGTGCTAGATGAACGAACGTCTCTCCACTTGCTCAGTTCCGAGAGATAAGTGTGTGTGTTAAAGCCGTCCTTCACTTACCTTGTGGGAACACAAAGTTTCTATTCAGTTTCAAACTCCATTCCATACATATATATGGGGAGGTACTAGCTCCAACTCGGTTTTACAGTGAAAACTGCAGGAACTTCAAACCGGCACTAGGAAAAAGACTGAGAAAGCGGAGAAAATGTGTCTCCTGCAACCCGTTCACTTCGTGCTAGATGAACGAACGTCTCTCCACTTGCTCAGTTCCGAGAGATAAGTGTGTGTGAAAGCCGTCCTTCAAACACCTTGTTGGGAACACAAAGATTCTTTTCAGTTGCAAACTCCATTCCATACATATATATGGGGAGGCACTAGCTCCAACTAGGTTTTACAGTGAAAACTGCAGGAACTTCAAACCGGCACAAGGAAACAGACTGAGAAGCAGAGAAAAAGTTTCTCCTGCAAGCCGTTCCCTTGGTGCTAGATGAACGAATGTCTCTCCACTTGCTCAGTTCTGAGAGATAAGTGTGTGTGAAAGCCGACCTTCAACTAGCTTGTTGGGAACACAAAGTTTCTTTTCAGTTGCAAACTCCATTCCATACATATATATGGGGAAGTACTAGCTTCAAATCGGTTTTACAGTGAAAAATGCAGGAACTTCAAATCGGCACTAGGAAACAGACTGAGAAAGCAGAGAATAAGTGTCTCCTGCAACCCGTTCCCTTGGTGCTAGATGAACGAACGTCTCTCCACTTGCTCAGTTCTGAGAGATAAGTGTGTGTGAAAGCCGTCCTTCACCCAGCTTTTTGGGAACACAAAGTTTCTTTTCAGTTGCAAATTTCGTTCCATACTTATATATGGGGATTTCCTAACTCCAACTCGGTTTTACACTGAAAACTGCAGGAACTTCAAACCGGCACTAGGAAACAGACTGAGAAAGCAGAGAAAAAATGGCTCCTGCAACCATTTCACATCGTGCTAGATGAACGAACGTCTCTCCACTTGCTCAGTTCTGAGAGATATGTGTGTGTGAAGTCGTCCTTCACCTAGCTTGTTGGGAACACAAAGTTTCTTTTCAGTTGCAAACCCCAATCCATACATATATATGGGGAGGTACTAGCTCCAACTCGGTTTTACAGTGAAAACTGCAGGAACTTCAAACCGGCACTAGGAAACAGACTGAGAAATCGGAGAAAAAGTGTCTCCTGCAACCCGTTCAGTTCGTGCTAGATGAACGAACGTCGCTCCAATTGCTCAGTTCTGAGAGCTATGTGTGTGTGAAAGCCGTCATTCACCAAGCTTGTTGGGAACACAAAGTTTCTTTTCAGTTGCAAACTCCATTCCATACATATACATGGGGAGGTACTAGCTCCAACTAGGTTTTACAGTGAAAACTGCAGGAACTTCAAACCGGCACTAGGAAACAGACTGAGAAAGGAGAGAAAAAGTGTTTCCTGCAACCCGTTCCCTTGGTGCTAGATGAACGAAAGTCTCTGCAATTGCTCAGTTCTGAGAGATAATTGAGTGTGAAAGCCGTCCTTCACCTAGCTTGTTGGGAACACAAAGTTTCTTTTCAGTTGCAAACTCCATTCCATACATATATATGGGGACTTACTAGCTCCAACTCGGTTTTACAGTGAAAACTGCAGGAACTTCAAACCGGCACTAGGAAACAGACTGAGAAAGCAGAGAAAAAGTGTCTCCTGCAACCCGTTCCCTTGGTGCTAAATGAACGAACGTCTCTCCACTTGCTCAGTTCTGAGAGATAAGTGTGTGTGAAAGCCGTCCTTCACCTAGCTTGTTGGGAACACAAAGATTCTTTTCAGTTGCAAACTCCATTCCATACATATATATGGGGAGGTACTAGCTCCAACTCGGTTTTACAGTGAAAACTGCAGGAACTTCAAACCGGCACTAGGAAAAAGACTGAGAAAGCGGAGAAAATGTGTCTCCTGCAACCCGTTCACTTCGTGCTAGATGAACGAACGTCTCTCCACTTGCTCAGTTCCGAGAGATAAGTGTGTGTGAAAGCCGTCCTTCAAACAACTTGTTGGGAACACAAAGATTCTTTTCAGTTGCAAACTCCATTCCATACATATATATGGGGAGGCACTAGCTCCAACTAGGTTTTACAGTGAAAACTGCAGGAACTTCAAACCGGCACAAGGAAACAGACTGAGAAGCAGAGAAAAAGTTTCTCCTGCAAGCCGTTCCCTTGGTGCTAGATGAACGAATGTCTCTCCACTTGCTCAGTTCTGAGAGATAAGTGTGTGTGAAAGCCGACCTTCAACTAGCTTGTTGGGAACACAAAGTTTCTTTTCAGTTGCAAACTCCATTCCATACATATATATGGGGAAGTACTAGCTTCAACTCGGTTTTACAGTGAAAAATGCAGGAACTTCAAATCGGCACTAGGAAACAGACTGAGAAAGCAGAGAATAAGTGTCTCCTGCAACCCGTTCCCTTGGTGCTAGATGAACGAACGTCTCTCCACTTGCTCAGTTCTGAGAGATAAGTGTGTGTGAAAGCCGTCCTTCACCTAGCTTTTTGGGAACACAAAGTTTCTTTTCAGTTGCAAACCCCAATCCATACATATATATGGGGAGGTACTAGCTCCAACTCGGTTTTACAGTGAAAACTGCAGGAACTTCAAACCGGCATTAGGAAACAGACTGAGAAATCGGAGAAAAAGTGTCTCCTGCAACCCGTTCACTTCGTGCTAGATGAACGAACGTCGCTCCAATTGCTCAGTTCTGAGAGCTATGTGTGTGTGAAAGCCGTCATTCACCAAGCTTGTTGGGAACACAAAGTTTCTTTTCAGTTGCAAACTCCATTCCATACATATATATGGGGAGGTACTAGCTCCAACTAGGTTTTACAGTGAAAACTGCAGGAACTTCAAACCGGCACTAGGAAACAGACTGAGAAAGGAGAGAAAAAGTGTTTCCTGCAACCCGTTCCCTTGGTGCTAGATGAACGAAAGTCTCTGCAATTGCTCAGTTCTGAGAGATATTTGAGTGTGAAAGCCGTCCTTCACCTAGCTTGTTGGGAACACAAAGTTTCTTTTCAGTTGCAAACTCCATTCCATACATATATATGGGGACTTACTAGCTCCAACTCGGTTTTACAGTGAAAACTGCAGGAACTTCAAACCGGCACTAGGAAACAGACTGAGAAAGCAGAGAAAAAGTGTCTCCTGCAAACCGTTCCCTTGGTGCTAAATGAACGAACGTCTCTCCACTTGCTCAGTTCTGAGAGATAAGTGTGTGTGAAAGCCGTCCTTCACCTAGCTTGTTGGGAACACAAAGATTCTTTTCAGTTGCAAACTCCATTCCATACATATAAATGGGGAGGTACTAGCTCCAACTCGGTTTTACAGTGAAAACTGCAGGAACTTCAAACCGGCACTAGGAAAGAGACTGAGAATGCAGAGAAAAAGTGTCTCCTGCAACCCGTTCCCTTGGTGCTAGATGAACGAACGTCTCTCCACTTGCTCAGTTCCGAGAGATAAGTGTGTGTGTTAAAGCCGTCCTTCACTTACCTTGTGGGAACACAAAGTTTCTATTCAGTTTCAAACTCCATTCCATACATATATATGGGGAGGTACTAGCTCCAACTCGGTTTTACAGTGAAAACTGCAGGAACTTCAAACCGGCACTAGGAAAAAGACTGAGAAAGCGGAGAAAATGTGTCTCCTGCAACCCGTTCACTTCGTGCTAGATGAACGAACGTCTCTCCACTTGCTCAGTTCCGAGAGATAAGTGTGTGTGAAAGCCGTCCTTCAAACACCTTGTTGGGAACACAAAGATTCTTTTCAGTTGCAAACTCCATTCCATACATATATATGGGGAGGCACTAGCTCCAACTAGGTTTTACAGTGAAAACTGCAGGAACTTCAAACCGGCACAAGGAAACAGACTGAGAAGCAGAGAAAAAGTTTCTCCTGCAAGCCGTTCCCTTGGTGCTAGATGAACGAATGTCTCTCCACTTGCTCAGTTCTGAGAGATAAGTGTGTGTGAAAGCCGAACTTCAACTAGCTTGTTGGGAACACAAAGTTTCTTTTCAGTTGCAAACTCCATTCCATACATATTTATGGGGAAGTACTAGCTTCAACTCGGTTTTACAGTGAAAAATGCAGGAACTTCAAATCGGCATTAGGAAACAGACTGAGAAAGCAGAGAATAAGTGTCTCCTGCAACCCGTTCCCTTGGTGCTAGATGAACGAACGTCTCTCCACTTGCTCAGTTCTGAGAGATAAGTGTGTGTGAAAGCCGTCCTTCACCTAGCTTTTTGGGAACACAAAGTTTCTTTTCAGTTGCAAATTTCATTCCATACTTATATATGGGGATTTCCTAACTCCAACTCGGTTTTACACTGAAAACTGCAGGAACTTCAAACCGGCACTAGGAAACAGACTGAGAAAGCAGAGAAAAAGTGGCTCCTGCAACCATTTCACATCGTGCTAGATGAACGAACGTCTCTCCACTTGCTCAGTTCTGAGAGATATGTGTGTGTGAAAGTCGTCCTTCACCTAGCTTGTTGGGAACACAAAGTTTCTTTTCAGTTGCAAACCCCAATCCATACATATATATGGGGAGGTACTAGCTCCAACTCGGTTTGACAGTGAAAACTGCAGGAACTTCAAACCGGCATTAGGAAACAGACTGAGAAATCGGAGAAAAAGTGTCTCCTGCAACCCGTTCACTTCGTGCTAGATGAACGAACGTCGCTCCAATTGCTCAGATCTGAGAGCTATGTGTATGTGAAAGCCGTCATTCACCAAGCTTGTTGGGAACACAAAGTTTCTTTTCAGTTGCAAACTCCATTCCATACATATATATGGGGAAGTACTAGCTCCAACTCGGTTTTACAGTGAAAAATGCAGGAACTTCAAACCGGCACTAGGAAACAGACTGAGAAAGCAGAGAAAAAGTGGCTCCTGCAACCATTTCACATCGTGCTAGATGAACGAAAGTCTCTCCACTTGCTCAGTTCCGTGAGATAAGTGTGTGTGAAAGCCGTCCTTCAAACACCTTGTTGGGAACACAAAGATTCTTTTCAGTTGCAAACTCCATTCCATACATATACATGGGGAGGTACTAGCTCCAACTAGGTTTTACAGTGAAAACTGCAGGAACTTCAAACCGGCACTAGGAAACAGACTGAGAAAGGAGAGAAAAAGTGTTTCCTGCAACCCGTTCCCTTGGTGCTAGATGAACGAAAGTCTCTGCAATTGCTCAGTTCTGAGAGATAATTGAGTGTGAAAGCCGTCCTTCACCTAGCTTGTTGGGAACACAAAGTTACTTTTCAGTTGCAAACTCCATTCCATACATATATATGGGGACTTACTAGCTCCAACTCGGTTTTACAGTGAAAACTGCAGGAACTTCAAACCGGCACTAGGAAACAGACTGAGAAAGCAGAGAAAAAGTGTCTCCTGCAACCCGTTCCCTTGGTGCTAAATGAACGAACGTCTCTCCACTTGCTCAGTTCTGAGAGATAAGTGTGTGTGAAAGCCGTCCTTCACCTAGCTTGTTGGGAACACAAAGATTCTTTTCAGTTGCAAACTTAATTCCATACATATAAATGGGGAGGAACTAGCTCCAACTCGGTTTTACAGTGAAAACTGCAGGAACTTCAAACCGGCACTAGGAAACAGACTGAGAATTCAGAGAAAAAGTGTCTCCTGCAACCCGTTCCCTTGGTGCTAGATGAACGAACGTCTCTCCACTTGCTCAGTTCCGAGAGATAAGTGTGTGTGTTAAAGCCGTCCTTCACTTACCTTGTGGGAACACAAAGTTTCTATTCAGTTTCAAACTCCATTCCATACATATATATGGGGAGGTACTAGCTCCAACTCGGTTTTACAGTGAAAACTGCAGGAACTTCAAACCGGCACTAGGAAAAAGACTGAGAAAGCGGAGAAAATGTGTCTCCTGCAACCCGTTCACTTCATGCTAGATGAACGAACGTCTCTCCACTTGCTCAGTTCTGAGAGATAAGTGTGTGTGAAAGCGGTACTTCACCTAACTTGTTGGGAACACAAAGTTTCTTTTCAGTTGCAAACTCCATTCCATCCATATATATGGGGACTTACAAGCTCCAACTCAGTTTTACAATGAAAACTGCAGGAACTTCAAACCGGCACTAGGAAACAGACTGAGAAAGCAGAGAAAAAGTGTCTCCTGCAACCCGTTCCCTTGGTGCTAGATGAACGAACGTCTCTCCACTTGCTCAGTTCTGAGAGATATGTGTGTGTGAAAGCCGTCCTTCACCTAGCTTGTTGGGAACACAAAGTTTCTTTTCAGTTGCCAACTCCATTCCATACATATATATGGGGAGGTACTAGCTCCAACTCGGTTTTACAGTGAAAACTGCAGGAACTTCCAACCGGCATTAGTAAACATACTGAGAAAGGAGAGAAAAAGTGACTCCTGCAACCCGTCCAATTGGTGCTAGATGAACGAACGTCTCTCCACTTGCTCAGTTCTGAGAGATAAGTGTGTGTGAAAGCCGTCCTTCACCTAGCTTTTTGGGAACACAAAGTGTCATTTCAGTTGCAAACACCATTCCATACATATATATGGGGAGGTACTAGCTCCAACTCGTTTTGACAGTGAAAACTGCAGGAAATTCAAACCGGCACTAGGAAACAGACTGAGAAAGCAGAGAAAAAGTGTCTCCTGCAACCCGTTCCCTTGGTGCTAGATGAACGAACGTCTCTCCACTTGCTCAGTTCCGAGAGTTAATTGTGTGTGAAAGCCGCCCTTCATCTAGCTTGTTGGGAACACAAAGTTTCTTTTCAGTTGCAAACTCAATTCCATACATATATATGGGGAGGTACAAGCTCCAACTCGGTTTGACAGTGAAAACGGCAGGAACTTCAAACCGGCACTAGGAAACAGACTGAGAAACAGAGAAAAGTGTTTCCTGCAACCCGTTTCTTTGTGCTAGATGAACGAACGTCTCTCAAATTGCTCAGTTCTGAGAGCTATGTGTTTGTGAAAGCCGTCCTTCACTAAGCTTGTTGGGAACACAAAGTTTCTTTTAAGTTGCAAACTCCATTTCATACATATATATGGGGAAGTACTAGCTCCAACTCTGTTTTACAGTGAAAACTGCAGGAACTTCTAACCGGCACTAGGAAACAGACTGAGAAAGCAGAGAAAAAGTGTCTCCTGCAACCCGTTCCATTGGTGCTAGATGAACGAACGTCTCTCCACTTGCTCAGTTCTGAGAGATAATTGTGTGTGAAAGCCGTCCTTCACATAGCTTGTTGTGAACACAGAGTTTCTTTACAGTTGCAAACTCCATTCCATACATATATATGGGTAGGTACTAGCTCCAACTCGGTTTTACAGTGAAAACTGCAGGATCTTCAAACCGGCACTAGGAAACAGACTGAGAAAGCGGAGAAACTGTGTCTCCTGCAACCCGTTCACATCGTGCTAGATGAACGAAAGTCTCTCCACTTGCTCATTTCCGAGAGATAAGTGTGTGTGAAAGCCGTCCTTCACCTAGCTTGTTGGGAACACAAAGTTTCTTTTCAGTTGCAAACACCATTCCATACATATATATGGGCTGGTTCTAACTCCAACTCGGTCTGACAGTGAAATCTGCAGGAACTTCAAACCGGCACTAGGAAACAGACTGAGAAAGCAGAGAAAAAGTGTCTCCTGCAACCCGTTCCCTTGGTGCTAGATGAACGAAAGTCTCTCCACTAGCTCGGTTCTGAGAGATAAGTGTGTGTGAAAGCCGACCTTCACCTTGCTTGATGGGAATACAATATTTCTTTTCAGTTGCAAACTCCATTCCATATGTATATATGGGAAGGTACTAGCTCCAAATCGGTTTTACAGTGAAAACTGCAGGAACTTCAAACCGGCACTAGGAAACAGACTGAGAAAGCAGAAAAAAAGTGTCTCCTGCAACCCGTTCCCTTGGTGCTAGATGAACGAATGTCTCTTCACATGCTCAGTTCTGAGAGATAAGTGTGTGTGAAAGCCGTTCTTCACCTAGCTTGTTGGGAACACAAAGTTTCTTTTCAGTTGCAAACTCCATTCCATACATATTTATGGGGAAGTACTAGCTTCAACTCGGTTTTACAGTGAAAAATGCAGGAACTTCAAATCGGCATTAGGAAACAGACTGAGAAAGCAGAGAATAAGTGTCTCCTGCAACCCGTTCCCTTGGTGCTAGATGAACGAACGTCTCTCCACTTGCTCAGTTCTGAGAGATAAGTGTGTGTGAAAGCCGTCCTTCACCTAGCTTTTTGGGAACACAAAGTTTCTTTTCAGTTGCAAATTTCATTCCATACTTATATATGGGGATTTCCTAACTCCAACTCGGTTTTACACTGAAAACTGCAGGAACTTCAAACCGGCACTAGGAAACAGACTGAGAAAGCAGAGAAAAAGTGGCTCCTGCAACCATTTCACATCGTGCTAGATGAACGAACGTCTCTCCACTTGCTCAGTTCTGAGAGATATGTGTGTGTGAAAGTCGTCCTTCACCTAGCTTGTTGGGAACACAAAGTTTCTTTTCAGTTGCAAACCCCAATCCATACATATATATGGGGAGGTACTAGCTCCAACTCGGTTTGACAGTGAAAACTGCAGGAACTTCAAACCGGCATTAGGAAACAGACTGAGAAATCGGAGAAAAAGTGTCTCCTGCAACCCGTTCACTTCGTGCTAGATGAACGAACGTCGCTCCAATTGCTCAGATCTGAGAGCTATGTGTATGTGAAAGCCGTCATTCACCAAGCTTGTTGGGAACACAAAGTTTCTTTTCAGTTGCAAACTCCATTCCATACATATATATGGGGAAGTACTAGCTCCAACTCGGTTTTACAGTGAAAAATGCAGGAACTTCAAACCGGCACTAGGAAACAGACTGAGAAAGCAGAGAAAAAGTGGCTCCTGCAACCATTTCACATCGTGCTAGATGAACGAAAGTCTCTCCACTTGCTCAGTTCCGTGAGATAAGTGTGTGTGAAAGCCGTCCTTCAAACACCTTGTTGGGAACACAAAGATTCTTTTCAGTTGCAAACTCCATTCCATACATATACATGGGGAGGTACTAGCTCCAACTAGGTTTTACAGTGAAAACTGCAGGAACTTCAAACCGGCACTAGGAAACAGACTGAGAAAGGAGAGAAAAAGTGTTTCCTGCAACCCGTTCCCTTGGTGCTAGATGAACGAAAGTCTCTGCAATTGCTCAGTTCTGAGAGATAATTGAGTGTGAAAGCCGTCCTTCACCTAGCTTGTTGGGAACACAAAGTTACTTTTCAGTTGCAAACTCCATTCCATACATATATATGGGGACTTACTAGCTCCAACTCGGTTTTACAGTGAAAACTGCAGGAACTTCAAACCGGCACTAGGAAACAGACTGAGAAAGCAGAGAAAAAGTGTCTCCTGCAACCCGTTCCCTTGGTGCTAAATGAACGAACGTCTCTCCACTTGCTCAGTTCTGAGAGATAAGTGTGTGTGAAAGCCGTCCTTCACCTAGCTTGTTGGGAACACAAAGATTCTTTTCAGTTGCAAACTTAATTCCATACATATAAATGGGGAGGAACTAGCTCCAACTCGGTTTTACAGTGAAAACTGCAGGAACTTCAAACCGGCACTAGGAAACAGACTGAGAATTCAGAGAAAAAGTGTCTCCTGCAACCCGTTCCCTTGGTGCTAGATGAACGAACGTCTCTCCACTTGCTCAGTTCCGAGAGATAAGTGTGTGTGTTAAAGCCGTCCTTCACTTACCTTGTGGGAACACAAAGTTTCTATTCAGTTTCAAACTCCATTCCATACATATATATGGGGAGGTACTAGCTCCAACTCGGTTTTACAGTGAAAACTGCAGGAACTTCAAACCGGCACTAGGAAAAAGACTGAGAAAGCGGAGAAAATGTGTCTCCTGCAACCCGTTCACTTCATGCTAGATGAACGAACGTCTCTCCACTTGCTCAGTTCTGAGAGATAAGTGTGTGTGAAAGCGGTACTTCACCTAACTTGTTGGGAACACAAAGTTTCTTTTCAGTTGCAAACTCCATTCCATCCATATATATGGGGACTTACAAGCTCCAACTCAGTTTTACAATGAAAACTGCAGGAACTTCAAACCGGCACTAGGAAACAGACTGAGAAAGCAGAGAAAAAGTGTCTCCTGCAACCCGTTCCCTTGGTGCTAGATGAACGAACGTCTCTCCACTTGCTCAGTTCTGAGAGATATGTGTGTGTGAAAGCCGTCCTTCACCTAGCTTGTTGGGAACACAAAGTTTCTTTTCAGTTGCCAACTCCATTCCATACATATATATGGGGAGGTACTAGCTCCAACTCGGTTTTACAGTGAAAACTGCAGGAACTTCCAACCGGCATTAGTAAACATACTGAGAAAGGAGAGAAAAAGTGACTCCTGCAACCCGTCCAATTGGTGCTAGATGAACGAACGTCTCTCCACTTGCTCAGTTCTGAGAGATAAGTGTGTGTGAAAGCCGTCCTTCACCTAGCTTTTTGGGAACACAAAGTGTCATTTCAGTTGCAAACACCATTCCATACATATATATGGGGAGGTACTAGCTCCAACTCGTTTTGACAGTGAAAACTGCAGGAAATTCAAACCGGCACTAGGAAACAGACTGAGAAAGCAGAGAAAAAGTGTCTCCTGCAACCCGTTCCCTTGGTGCTAGATGAACGAACGTCTCTCCACTTGCTCAGTTCCGAGAGTTAATTGTGTGTGAAAGCCGCCCTTCATCTAGCTTGTTGGGAACACAAAGTTTCTTTTCAGTTGCAAACTCAATTCCATACATATATATGGGGAGGTACAAGCTCCAACTCGGTTTGACAGTGAAAACGGCAGGAACTTCAAACCGGCACTAGGAAACAGACTGAGAAACAGAGAAAAGTGTTTCCTGCAACCCGTTTCTTTGTGCTAGATGAACGAACGTCTCTCAAATTGCTCAGTTCTGAGAGCTATGTGTTTGTGAAAGCCGTCCTTCACTAAGCTTGTTGGGAACACAAAGTTTCTTTTAAGTTGCAAACTCCATTTCATACATATATATGGGGAAGTACTAGCTCCAACTCTGTTTTACAGTGAAAACTGCAGGAACTTCTAACCGGCACTAGGAAACAGACTGAGAAAGCAGAGAAAAAGTGTCTCCTGCAACCCGTTCCATTGGTGCTAGATGAACGAACGTCTCTCCACTTGCTCAGTTCTGAGAGATAATTGTGTGTGAAAGCCGTCCTTCACATAGCTTGTTGTGAACACAGAGTTTCTTTACAGTTGCAAACTCCATTCCATACATATATATGGGTAGGTACTAGCTCCAACTCGGTTTTACAGTGAAAACTGCAGGATCTTCAAACCGGCACTAGGAAACAGACTGAGAAAGCGGAGAAACTGTGTCTCCTGCAACCCGTTCACATCGTGCTAGATGAACGAAAGTCTCTCCACTTGCTCATTTCCGAGAGATAAGTGTGTGTGAAAGCCGTCCTTCACCTAGCTTGTTGGGAAAACAAAGTTTCTTTTCAGTTGCAAACACCATTCCATACATATATATGGGCTGGTTCTAACTCCAACTCGGTCTGACAGTGAAATCTGCAGGAACTTCAAACCGGCACTAGGAAACAGACTGAGAAAGCAGAGAAAAAGTGTCTCCTGCAACCCGTTCCCTTGGTGCTAGATGAACGAAAGTCTCTCCACTAGCTCGGTTCTGAGAGATAAGTGTGTGTGAAAGCCGACCTTCACCTTGCTTGATGGGAATACAATATTTCTTTTCAGTTGCAAACTCCATTCCATATGTATATATGGGAAGGTACTAGCTCCAAATCGGTTTTACAGTGAAAACTGCAGGAACTTCAAACCGGCACTAGGAAACAGACTGAGAAAGCAGAAAAAAAGTGTCTCCTGCAACCCGTTCCCTTGGTGCTAGATGAACGAATGTCTCTTCACATGCTCAGTTCTGAGAGATAAGTGTGTGTGAAAGCCGTTCTTCACCTAGCTTGTTGGGAACACAAAGTTTCTTTTCAGTTGCAAACGCCATTCCATACATATATATGGGGAGGTAATAGCTCCAAATCGGTTTTACAGTGAAAACTGCAGGAACTTCAAACCGGCACTAGGAAACAGACTGAGAAAGCTGAGAAAAAGTTTCTCCTGCAACCCGTTCCCTTGGTGCTAGATGAACGAACGTCTCTCCAATTGCTCAGTTCTGAGACATATGTGTGTGTGAAAGCCGTCCTTCAACTAGCTTGTTGGGAACACAAAGTTTCTTTTCAGTTGCAAACTCCATTCCATACATATATATGGGGACTTACTAGCTCCAACTCGGTTTTACAGTGAAAACTTCAGGAACTTCAAACCGGCACTAGGAAACAGACTGAGAAAGCAGAGAAAAAGTGGCTCCTGCAACCATTTCATATCGTGCTAGATGAACGAAAGTCTCTCCACTTGCTCAGTTCCGAGAGATAAGTGTGTGTGAAAGCCGTCCTTCAACCATCTTGTTGGGACCACAAAGATTCTTTTCAGTTGCAAACTCCATTCCATACATATATATGGGGAGGTACTAGCTCCAACACGGTTTTACAGTGAAAACTGCAGGAACTTCAAACCGGCACTAGGAAACAGACTGAGAAAGCGGTGAAAAGTGTCTCATGCCACCCGTTCACTTCGTGCTAGATGAACGAACGTCTTTCCACTTGCTCAGGTCCGAGAGATAAGTGTGTGTGAAAGCCGTCCTTCACGTAGCTTGTTGGGAACACAAAGATTCTTTTCAGTTGCAAACTCCATTCCATACATATATATGGGGAGGTACTAACTCCAACTCAGTTTTACAGTGAAAACTGCAGGAACTTCAAACCGGCACAAGGAAACAGACTGAGAAAGCAGAGAAAAAGTTTCTACTGCAAGCCGTTCCCTTGGTGATAGATGAACGAATGTCTCTCCACTTGCTCAGTTCTGAGAGATAAGTGTGTGTGAAATCCGTCCTTCAACTAGCTTGTTGGGAACACAAAGTTTCTTTTCAGTTGGAAACTCCATTCCATACATATATATGGGGAGGTACAATCTCCAACACGGTTTTACAGTGAAAACTGCAGGAACTTCAAACCGGCTCTAGGAAACAGACTGAGAAATCAGAGAAAAAGTGTCCCCTGCATCCAGTTCCCTTGGTGCTAGATGAACGAACGTCTCTCCACTTGCTCAGTTCTGAGAGATATGTGTGTGTGAAAGCCGTCCTTCACCTAGCTTGTTGGGAACACAAAGTTTCTTTGCAGTTGCAAACTCCATTCCATACATATATATGGGGAGGTAGAAGCTCCAACACGTTTTTACAGTGAAAACTGCAGGAACTTCAAACCGGCACTAGGAAACAGACTGAGAAATCAGAGAAAAAGTGTCTCATTCAAACCGTTCCCTTGGTGCTAGATGAACGAACGTCTCTCCACTTGCTCAGTTCTGAGAGATAAGTGTGTAGAAAGCCGTCCTTCACCTAGCTTGTTGGGAACACAAAGTTTCTTTTCAGTTGCAAACTTCATTCCATACATATATATGGGGACTTCCTAGCTCCAACTCGGTTTTACAGTGAAAACTGCAGGAACTTCAAACCGGCACTAGGAAACAGACTGAGAAAGCAGAGAAAAAATGTCTCCTGCAACCCGTTCCCTTGGTGCTAGATGAACGAACGTCTCTCCACTTGCTCATTTCTGAGAGATAAGTGTGTGTGAAAGCCGTCCTTCACCTAGCTTGTTGGGAACACAAAGTTTCTTTTCAGTTGCAAACCACATTCCATACATATATATGGGGAGGTACTAGCTCCAACTCGGTTTTACAGTGAAAACTGCAGGAACTTCAAACCGGCCCTAGGAAACAGACTGAGAAAGCAGAGAAAAAGTTTCTCCTGCAACCCGTTCCCTTGGTGCTTGATGAACGAACGTCTCTCCAATTGCTCAGTTCCGAGAGTTAAGTGTGTGTGAAAGCCGTCCTTCATCTAGCTTGTTGGGAACACAAATCTCCTTTTCAGTTGCAAACTCCATTCCATACTTATATATGGGGAGTTAGTAGCTCCAACTCGGTTTTATAGTGAAAATTGCAGGAACTTTAAACCGGCACTAGGAAACAGACTGAGAAAGCAGAGAAACAGTGTCTCATGCAACCCGTTTCTTTGGGCTAGATGAACGAACGTCGCTCCAATTGCTCAGTTCTGAGAGCTATGTGTGTGTGAAAGCCGTCATTCACCAAGCTTGTTGGGAACACAAAATTTCTTTTCAGATGCAAACTCCATTCCATACATATATATGGGGAAGTACTAGCTCCAACTCGGTTTTACAGTGAAAAATGCAGGAACATCAAACCGGCACTAGGAAACAGACTGAGAAAGCAGAGATAAAGTGTCTCCTGCAACCCGTTCCTTGGTGCTAGATGAACGAATGTCTCTCCACTTGCTCAGTTCTGAGAGATAATTGTGTGTGAAAGCCGTCCTTCACCTAGCTTGTTGGGAACACAAAGTTTCTTTTCAGTTGCAAACTTCATTCCATATTATATATGGGGACTTCCTAACTCCAATTCGGTTTTGCAGTGAAAACTGCAGGAACTTCAAAACGGCACTAGGAAACAGACTGAGAAAGCAGAGAATAAGTGTCTCTTGCAACCCGTTCCCTTGTTGCTAGATGAAAGAACGTCTCTCCACTTGCTCAGTTCCGAGAGATAAATGTGTGTGAAAGCCGTCCTTCACCTAGCTTCTTGAGAACACAAAGTTTCTTTTCAGTTGCAAACAACATTCCATACATATATATGGGGAGGTACTAGCTCCAAATTGGTTTTACAGTGAAAACTGCAGGAACTTCAAACCGGCCCTAGGAAACAGACTGAGAAAGCAGAGAAAAAGTGTCTCCTGCAACCCGTTCCCTTGGTGCTTGATGAACGAACGTCTCTCCACTTGCTCAGTTCCGAGAGTTAAGTGTGTGTGAAAGCCGTCCTTCATCTAGCTTGTTGGGAACACAAAGCTCCTTTTCAGTTGCAAACTCCATTCCATACATATATATGGGGAGGTACAAGCTCCAACACGATTTTACAGTGAAAACTGCAGGAACTTCAAACCAGCACTAGGAAACAGACTGAGAAATCAGAGAAAAAGTGTCTCCTGCAACCCGTTCCCTTGGTGCTAGATGAACGAACGTCTCTCCACTTGCTCAGTTCCGAGAGATATGTGTGTGTGAAAGCCGTCCTTCACATAGCTTGTTGGGAACACAAAGTTTCTTTGCAGTTGCAAACTCCATTCCATACATATATATGGGGAGGTAGAAACTCCAACACGTTTTTACAGTGAAAACTGCAGGAACTTCAAACCGGCACTAGGAAACAGACTGAGAAAGCAGCGAAAAAGTGTCTCTTGCAACCCGTTCCCTTGGTGCTAGATGAAAGAACGTCTCTCCACTTGCTCAGTTCCGAGAGATAAATGTGTGTGAAAGCCGTCCTTCACCTAGCTTCTTGAGAACACAAAGTTTCTTTTCAGTTGCAAACAACATTCCATACATATATATGGGGAGGTACTAGCTCCAAATCGGTTTTACAGTGAAAACTGCAGGAACTTCAAACCGGCCCTAGGAAACAGACTGAGAAAGCAGAGAAAAAGTGTCTCCTGCAACCCGTTCCCTTGGTGCTTGATGAACGAACGTCTCTCCACTTGCTCAGTTCTGAGAGTTAAGTGTGTGTGAAAGCCGCCCTTCATCTAGCTTGTTGGGAACACAAAGCTCCTTTTCAGTTGCAAACTCCATTAAATACATATATATGGGGTGGTAGTAGCTCCAACTCTGTTTTACAGTGAAAATTGCAGGAAATTTAAACCGGCACTAGGAAACAGACTGAGAAAGCAGAGAAAAAGTGTCTCCTGCAAACAGTTTCTTTGTGCTAGATGAACGAACGTCGCTCCAATTGCTCAGTTCTGAGAGCTATGTGTGTGTGAAAGCCGTCATTCACCAAGGTTGTTGGGAACACAAAGTTTCTTTTCAGTTGCAAACTCCATTCCATACATATATATGGGGAAGTACTAGCTCCAACACGATTTTACAGTGAAAACTGCAGGAACTTCAAAACGGCACTAGGAAACAGACTGAGAAAGCAGAGAAAAAGTGTCTCCTGCAACCCGTTCCTTGGAGCTAGATGAACGAACGTCTCTACAATTGCTCAGTTCTGAGACATAAGTGTGTGTGAAAGCCGTCCTTCACCTAGCTTGTTGGGAACACAAAGTTTCTTTTCAGTTGCAATTCCATTCCATACATATATATGGGGAGGTAGAAGCTCCAACTCGGTTTTACAGTGAAAACTGCAGGAACTTCAAACCGGCACAAGGAAACAGACTGAGAAAGCAGAGAAAAAGTTTCTCCTGCAAGCCGTTCCCTTGGTGCTAGATGAACGAATGTCTCTCCACTTGCTCAGTTCTGAGAGATAAGTGTGTTTGAAATCCGTCCTTCACCTAGCTTGTTGGAAACACAAAGTTTCTTTTCAGTTGCAAACTCCATTCCATACATATATATGGGGAGGTACAAGCTCCAACACGGTTTTACAGTGAAAACTGCAGGAACTTCAAACCAGCACTAGGAAACAGATTGAGAAATCAGAGAAAAAGTGTCTCCTGCAACCCGTTCCCTTGGTGCTAGATGAACGAACGTCTCTCCACTTGCTCAGTTCTGAGAAATATGTGTGTGTGAAAGCCGTCCTTCACCTAGCTTGTTGGGAACACAAAGTTTCTTTGCAGTTGCAAACTCCATTCCATATATATATATGGGGAGGTAGTAGCTCCAAAACCTTTTTACAGTGAAAACTGCAGGAACTTCAAACCGGCCCTTGGAAACAGACTGAGAAAGCAGAGAAAAAGTGTCTCCTGCAACCCGTTCCTTGGTGCTAGATGAACGAACGTCTCTCCACTTGCTCAGTTCTGAGAGATAAGTGTGTGTGAAAGCCATACTTCACCTAGCTTGTTGGGAACACAAAGTTTCTTTTCAGTTGCAATCTCCATTCCATACATATATATGGGAAGGAACTAGCTCCAACACTGTTTTACAGTGAAAACTGCAAGAACTTCAAACCGGCACTAGGAATCAGAGTGAGAAAGCAGAGAAAAAGTATCTCCTGCAACCCGTTCCCTTGGTGCTAGATGAACGAATGTCTCTCCACTTGCTCAGTTCTGAGAGATAAGTGTGTGTGAAAGACTTCCTTCACCTATCTTATTGGGAACACAAAGTTTCTTTTCAGTTGCTAACTCCACTCCATACATATAAATGGGGAGGTACTAGCTCCAAATCGGTTTTACAGTGAAAACTGCAGGAACTTCAAACCGGCACTAGGATACAGACTGAGAGGGCAGAAAAAAAGTGTCTTCTCTAACCTGCTCCCTTGGTGCTAGATGAACGAACGTCTCTCCACTTGCTCAGTTCTGACAGATAAGTGTGTGTGAAAGCCGTCCTTCACCTTGCTTGATGGGAATACAATGTTTCTTTTCAGTTGCAAACTCCATTCCATATATATATATGGGAAGGTACTAGCTCCAACCCGGTTTTACAGTGAAAACTGCAGGAACTTCAAACCGGCACTAGGAAACAGACTGAGAAAGCAGAGAAAAAGTGTCCCCTGCAACCCGTTCCCTTGGTGCTAGATGAACGAATGTCTCTCCAATTGCTCAGTTCTGAGAGATAAGTGTGTGTGAAAGCCGTCCTTCAACTAGCTTTTTGGGAACACAAAGTGTCTTTTCAGTTGCAAACACCATTCCATACATATATATGGGGAGGTACTAGCTCCAACTCGGTTTGACAGTGAAAACTGCAGGAACTTCAAACCGGCACTAGGAAACAGACTGAGAAAGCAGAGAAAAAGTGTCTCCTGCAACCCGTTCCCTTGGTGCTAGATGAACGAACTTCTCTCCACATGCTCAGTTCCGAGATTTAATTGTGTGTGAAAGCCGTCCTTCATCTTGCTTGTTATGAACACAAAGTTTCTTTTCAGTTGCAAACTCCATTCCATACATATATATGGGGAGGTACTAGCTCCAACTCGGTTTGACAGTGAAAACGGCAGGAACTTCAAAAAGGCACTAGAAAACAGACTGAGAAAGCAAAGAAAAGTGTCTCCTGCAACCCGTTTCTTTGTGCTAGATGAACGAACGTCTCTCAAATTGCTCAGTTTTGAGAGCTATGTGTGTGTGAAAGCCGTCCTTCACCAAGCTTGTTGGGAACACAAAGTTTCTTTTAAGTTGCAAACTCCATTCCATACATATATATGGGGAAGTACTAGCTCCAACACGGTTTTACAGTGAAAACTGCAGGAACTTCTAACCGGCACTAGGAAACAGACTGAGAAAGCAGAGAAAAAGTGTCTCCTGCAACCCGTTCCATTGGTGCTAGATGAACGAACGTCTCTCAACTTGCTCAGTTCTGAGAGATAATTGTGTGTGAAAGCCGTCCTTCACCTAGCTTGTTGTGAACACAAAGTTTCTTTTCAGTTGCAAACTCCATTCCATACATATATATGGGGAGGTACTAGCTCCAACTCGGTTTTACGGTGAAAACTGCAGGAACTTCAAACCGGCACTTGCAAACAGACTGAGAAAGCAGAGAAAAAGTGTCTCCTGTAAACCGTTCCCTTGGTGCTAGATGAACGAACGTCTCTCCACTTGCTCACTTCCGAGAGATAAGTGTGTGTGAAAGCCGTCCTTCACCTAGCTTGTTGGGAACACAAAGTTTCTTTTCAGTTGCAAACACCATTCCATACATACATATGGGCTGGTACTAGCTCCAACTCGGTCTGACAGTGAAAACTGCAGGAACTTCAAACCGGCACTAGGAAACAGACTGAGAAAGCAGAGAAAAAGTGTCTCCTGCAACCCGTTCCCTTGGTGCTAGATGAACGAACGTCTCTCCACTTGCTCAGTTCTGAGAGATATGTGTGTGTGAAAGCCGAACTTCACCTTGCTTGATGGGAATACAATCTTTCTTTTCAGTTGCAAACTCCATTCCATATGTATATATGGGAAGGTACTAGCTCCAACTCGGTTTTATAGTGAAAACTGAAGGAACTTCAAACCGGCACTATGAAACAGACTGAGAAAGCAGAGAAAAAGTGTCTCCTGCAAACCGTTCCCTTGGTGCTAGATGAACGAATGTCTCTACACTTGCTCAGTTCTGAGAGATAAGTGTGTGTGAAAGCCGTCCTTCACCTAGCTTGTTGGGAACACAAAGTTTCTTTTCAGTTGCAAACTCCATTCCATACATATATATGGGGAGGTACTAGCTCCAACACGATTTTACAGTGAAAACTGCAGGAACTTCAAACCGGCACTAGGAAACAGACTGAGAAAGCAGAGAAAAAGTGTCTCCTGCAACCCGTTCCCTTGGTGCTAGGTGAACGAACGTCTCTCCAATTGCTCAGTTCTGAGACATAAGTGTGTGTGTAAGCCGTCCTTCACCTAGCTTGTTGGGAACACAAAGTTTCTTTTCAGTTGAAAATTCAATTCCATACATATATATGGGGACTTACTAGCTCCAACTCGGTTTTACAGTGAAAACTGCAGGAACTTCAAACCGGCACTAGGAAACAGACTGAGAAAGCAGAGAAAAAGTGGCTCCTGCAACCATTTCACATCGTGCTAGATGAACGAACGTCTCTCCACTTGCTCAGTTCCGAGACATAAGTGTGTGTGAAAGCCGTCCATCAACCATCTTGTTGGGAACACAAAGATTCTTTTCAGTTGCAAAATCCATTCCATACATATATATGGGGAGGTAGTAGCTGCAACTAGGTTTTACAGTGAAAACTGCAGGAACTTCAAACCGGCACAAGGAAACATACTGAGAAAGCAGAGAAAAAGTGTCTTCTGCAAGCCATTCCCTTGGTGCTAGATGAACGAATGTCTCTACACTTGCTCAGTTCTGAGAGATAAGTGTGTGTGAAATCCGTCCTTCACCTAGCTTGTTGGGAACACAAAGTTTCTTTTCAGTTGGAAACTCCATTCCATACATATATATGGGGAGGTACTAGCTCCAACACGGTTGTACAGTGAAAACTGCAGGAACTTCAAACCGGCACTAGGAAACAGACTGAGAAAGCAGAGAAAAATTGTCTCCTGCAACCCGTTCCCTTGGTGCTAGATGAACGAACGTCTATCCACTTGCTCAGTTCTGAGAGATATGTGTGTGTTAAAGCCGTCCTTCACCTAGCTTGTTGGGAAAACAAAATTTCTTTGCAGTTGCAAACTCCATTCCATACATATATATGGGGATGTAGTATCTCCAACACGTTTTTACAGTGAAAACTGCAGGAACTTCAAACCGGCACTAGGAAACAGACTGAGAAAGCAGAGAAAAAGTGTCTCCTTCAAACCGTTCCCTTGGTGCTAGATGAACGAAAGTCTCTCCACTTGCTCAGTTCTGAGAGATAAGTGTGTGTGAAAGCCGTCCTTCACCTAGCTTGTTGGGAACACAAAGTTTCTTTTCAGTTGCAAACTTCATTCCATACATATATATGGGGACTTCCTAGCTCCAACTCGGTTTTACAGTGAAAACTGCAGGAACTTCAAACCGGCACTAGGAAACAGACTGAGAAAGCAGAGAAAAAGTGTCTCCTGCAACCCGTTCCCTTGGTGCTAGATGAACGAACGTCTCTCCACTTGCTCATTTCTGAGAGATAAGTGTGTGTGAAAGCCGTCCTTCACCTAGCTTGTTGGGAACACAAAGTTTCTTTTCAGTTGCAAACCCCATTCCATACATATATATGGGGAGGTAATAGCTCCAACTCTGTTTTACAGTGATAACTGCAGGAACTTCAAACCGGCATTAGTAAACAGACTGAGAAAGCAGAGAAAAAGTGTCTCTTGCAACCCGTTCCATTGGTGCTAGATGAACGAAAGTCTATCCACTTGCTCATTTCCGAGAGATAAGTGTGTGTGAAAGCCGTCCTTCACCTAGCTTCTTGAGAACACTAAGTTTCTTTTCAGTTGCAAACACCATTCCATACATATATATGGGGAGGTACTAGCTCCAAATCGGTTTTACAGTGAAAAATGCAGGAACTTCAAACCGGCCCTAGGAAACAGACTGAGAAAGCAGAGAAAATGTGTCTCCTGCAACCCGTTTCTTTGTGCTAGATGAAAGAACGTCGCTCCAATTGCTCAGTTCTGAGAGATATGCGTGTGTGAAAGCCGTCATTCACCAAGCTTGTTGGGAACACAAAGTTTCTTTTCAGTTGCAAATTCTATTCCATACATATATATGGGGAGGTACTAGCTCCAAATCGGTTTTACAGTGAAAACTGCAGGAACTTCAAACCGGCACTAGGAAACAGACTGAGAAAGCAGAGAAAAATTGACTCCTGCAACCCGTTCCCTTGGTGCTAGATGAACGAACGTCTCTCCACTTGCCAGTTCCGAGAGATAAGTCTGTGTGAAAGCCGTACTTCACCTACCTTGTTGAGAACACAAAGTATCTTTTCAATTTCAAACTCCATTCCATACATATATATGGGGAGGTACTAGCTCCAACTCGGTTTTACAGTGAAAACTGCAGGAACTTCAAACCGGCACTAGGAAACAGACTTAGAAAGCAGAGAAAAAGTTGCTCCTGCAACCATTTCACTTCGTGCTAGATGAACGAAAGTCTCTCCACTTGCTCAGTTCTGAGAGATAATTGTGTGTGAAAGCCGTCCTTCACCTAGCTTGTTGGGAACACAACGTTTCTTTTCAGTTGGAAACTCCATTCCATACATATATATGGGGAGGTACTAGCTCCAGCACGATTTTACAGTGAAAACTGCAGGAACTTCAAACCGGCACTAGGAAACAGACTGAGAAAGCGGAGAAAAAGTGGCTCCTGCAACCATTACACTTCGTGGTAGATGAACGAAAGTCTCTCCACTTGCTCAGTTCCGAGAGATAAGTGTGTGTGAAAGCCGTCCTTCAACTATCTTGTTGGGAACACAAAGATTCTTTTCAGTTGCAAACTCCATTCCATATACATATATGGGTAGGTACTAGCTCCAACTCAGTCTTACAGTGAAAACTGCAGGAACTTCAAACCGGCACTAGGTTACAGACTGAAAAAGCGGAGAAAAAGTGTCTCCTGCAACCCGTTCACTTCGTGCTAGATGAACGAAAGTCTCTCCACTTGCTCAGTTCCGAGAGATAAGTGGGTGTGAAAGCCGTCCTTCACTTAGCTTGTTGGGAACACAAAGTTTCTTTTCAGTTGCAAACTCCATTCCATACATATATATGGGGAGGTACTAGCTCCAACTCGGTTTTACAGTGAAAACTGCAGGAACTTCAAACCGGCACTAGGAAACAGACTGAGAAAGAAGAGAAAAAGTGTCTCCTGCAAACCGTTCCCTTGGTGCTAGATGAACGAATGTCTCTCCACTTGCTCAGTTCTGAAAGATAAGTGTGTGTGAAAGCCGTCCTTCACCTAGCTTGTTGGGAACACAAAGTTTCTTTTCAGTTGGAAACTCCATTCCATACATATATATGGTGAGGTACTAGCTCCAACACGGTTTTACAGTGAAAACTGCAGGAACTTCAAACCGGCACTAGGAAACAGACTGAGAAAGCAGAGAAATAGTGTCTCCTGCAACACGTTCCCTTGGTGCTAGATGAACGAACGTCTCTCCACTTGCTCAGTTCTGAGAGATATGTGTGAGTGAAAGCCGTCCTTCATCTTGCTTGTTGGGAACACAAAGTTTCTTTGCAGTTGCAAACTCCATTCCATACATATATATGGGGAGGTAGTAGCTCCAACACGTTTTTACAGTGAAAACTGCAGGAAATTCAAACCGGCACTAGGAAACAGACTGAGAAAGCAGAGAAAAAGTGTCTCCATCAACCCGTTCCCTTGGTGCTAGATGAACGAACGTCTCTCCACTTGCTCAGTTCTGAGAGATAAGTGTGTGTGAAAGCCGTCCTTCACCTAGCTTGTTGGGAACACAAAGTTTCTTTTCAGTTGCAAACTCCATTCCTTACATATATATGGGGACTTACTAGCTCCAACTCGGTTTTACAGTGAAAACTGCAGGAACTTCAAACCGGCACTAGGAAACAGACTGAGAAAGCAGAGAAAAAGTGTCCCTGCAACCCGTTCCCTTGGTGCTAGATGAACGAACGTCTCTCCACTTGCTCAGTTCTGAGAGATAAGTGTGTGTGAAAGCCGTCCTTCACCTAGCTTGTTGGGAACACAAAGTTTCTTTTCAGTTGCAAACTCCATTCCATACATATATATGGGGAGGTACTAGCTCCAACTCGGTTTTACAGTGAAAACTGCAGGAACTTCAAACCGGCATTAGTAAACAGACTGAGAAAGCAGAGAAAAAGTGTCTCTTGCAACCCGTTCCATTGCTGCTAGATGAACGAACGTCTCTCCACTTGCTCAGTTCCGAGAGATATGTGTGTGTGAAAGCCGTCCTTCACCTACCTTGTTGAGAACACAAAGATTCTTTTCAGTTGCAAACACCATTCCATACATATATATGGGGAGGAACTAGCTCAAACTCGGTTTTACAGTGAAAACTGCAGGAACTTCAAACCGGCACTAGGAAACAGATTGAGAAATCAGAGAAAAAATTGTCTCCTGGAACCCGTTCCCTTGGTGCTAGATGAACGAACGTCTCTCCACTTGCTCAGTTCCGAGAGTTAAGTGTGTGTAAGCCGTCCTTCATCTAGCTTGTTGGGAACACAAAGTTTCTTTTCAGTTGCAAACTCCATTCCATACATATATATGGGGAGGTACTACCTCCAACTCGGTTTTACAGTGAAAAGAGCAGGAACTTTAAACCGGCACTAGGAAACAGACTGAGAAAGCAGAGAAAAAGTGTCTCCTGCAACACGTTCCCTTGGTGCTAGATGAAAGAACGTCTCTCCACTTGCTCATTTCAGAGAGATAAGTGTGTGTGAAAGCCGTCCTTCACCTAGCTTGTTGGGAACACAAAGTTTCTTTGCAGTTGCAAACTCCATTCCATACATATATATGGGGAGGTACTATCTCCAAATCGGTTTGACAGTGAAAACTGCAGGAACTTCAAACCGGCACTAGGAAACAGACTGAGAAAGCAGAGAAAAAGTGTCTCCTGGAACCCGTTCCATTGGTGCTAGATGAACGAACGTCTCACCAATTGCTCAGTTCCGAGAGTTAATTGTGTGAAAGCCGTCCTTCAACTAGCTTGTTGGGAACACAAAGTTTCTTTTCAGTTGCAAACTCCATTCCATACATATATATGGGGAGGTACAAGCTCCAACTCGGTTTTACAGTGAAAAGTGCAGGAACTTCAAACCGGCACTAGGAAACAGACTGAGAAAGCGGAGAAAAAGTGTCCCCTGCAACCCGTTCACTTCGTGCTAGATGAACGAACGTCTCTCCTCTTGCTCAGGTCCGAGAGATAAGTGTGGGTGAAAGCCGTCCTTCACCTAGCTTGTTGGGAACACAAAGTCTCTTTTCAGTTGCAAACTCCATTCCATACATATATATGGGGAGGTAGTAGCTCCAACACGTTTTTACAGTGAAAACTGCAGGAACTTCAAACCGGCACTAGGAAACAGACTGAGAAAGCAGAGAAAAAGTGTCTCCTGCAACCCGTTCCCTTGGTGCTAGATGAACGAACGTCTCTCCACTTGCTCAGTTCTGAGAAATAAGTGTGTGTGAAAGCCGTCTTTCACGTAGCTTGTTGGGAACACAAAGTTTGTTTGCAGTTGCAAACTCCATTCCATACATATATATGGGGAGGTAGTAGCTCCAACACGTTTTTACAGTGAAAACTGCAGGAACTTCAAACCGGCACTAGGAAACAGACTGAGAAAGCAGAGAAAAAGTGTCTCCTTCAACCCGTTCCCTTGGTGCTAGATGAACGAACGCCTCTCCACTTGCTCAGTTCTGAGAGAAAAGTTTGTGAAAGCCGTCCTTCACCTAGCTTGTTGGGAACACAAAGTTTCTTTTCAGTTGCAAACTCCATTCCATACATATATATGGGGAGGTACTAGCTCCAACTCGGTTTTACAGTGAAAACTGCAGGAACTTCAAACCGGCACTAGGAAACAGACTGAAAAAGCGGAGAAAAAGTGTCCCCTGCAAACCGTTCACTTCGTGCTAGATGAACGAACGTCTCTCCTCTTGCTCAGGTCCGAGAGATAAGTGTGGGTGAAAGACGTCCTTCACCTAGCTTGTTGGGAACACAAAGTTTCTTTTCAGTTGCAAACTCCATTCCATACATATATATGGGGAGGTACTAGCTCCAACTCGGTTTTACAGTGAAAACTGCAGGAACTTCAAACCGGCACTAGGAAACAGACTGAGAAATCAGAGAAAAATTGTCTCCTGCATCCCGTTTCCTTGGTGCTAGATGAACGAACGTCTCTTCACTTGCTCAGTTCTGAGAGATAAGTGTGTGTGAAAGCCGTCCTTCACCTAGATTTTTGGGAACACAAAGTTTCTTTTCTGTTGCAAACACCATTCCATACATATATATGGGGAGGTAGTAGCTCCAAATCTGTTTTACAGGGAAAACTGCAGGAGCTTCAAACCGGCAGTAGGAAACAGACTGAGAAAGCAGAGAAAAAGTGTCCCCTGCAAACCGTTCCATTGGTGCTAGATGAACGAACGTCTCTACACTTGATCAGTTCCGAGAGTTAAGTGTGTGTGAAAGCCGTCCTTCATCTAGCTTGTTGGGAACACAAAGTTTCTTTTCAGTTGCAAACTCCAATCCATATATATATATGGGGAGGTACTAGCTCCAACTCGGTTTGACAGTGAAAACTGCAGGAACTTTAAACCGGCACTAGGAAACAGACTGAGAAAGCAGAGAAAAGTGTCTCCTGCAACCCGTTCCTTTGTGCTAGATGAACGAAAGTCTCTCCACTTGCTCAGTTCTGAGAGCTAAGTGTGTGTGAAAGTCGTCCTTCACCAAGATTGTTGGAACACAAAATTTTCTTTTCAGTTGCAAACTCCATTCCATACATATATATGGGGAAGAACTAGCACCAACTCGGTTTTACAGTGAAATCTGCATTAACGTCAAACCGGCACTAGGAAACAGACTGAGAAAGCGGAGAAAAAGTGTCTCCTGCAGCCCGTTCCCTTGGTGCTAGATGAACGAACGTCTCTACACTTGCTCAGTTCCGAGAGATAAGTGTGTGTGAAAGCCGTACTTCACCTATCTTGTAGGGAACACAAAGATTCTTTTCAGTTGCAAACTTAATTCCATACATATATATGGGGAGGTACTAGCTCCAACTCGGTTTGACAGTGAAAACTGCAGGAACTTCAAACCGGCACTAGGAAACAGACTGAGAAAGCAGAGAAAAAGTGTCTCCTGCAACCCGTTCCCTTGGTGCTAGATGAACGAACGTCTCTCCACTTGCTCAGTTCTGATAGATAAGTGTGTGTGAAATCCGTCCTTCACCTAGCTTGTTGGGAACACAAAGTTTCTTTTCAATTGCAAACTCCATTCCATACATATATATGGGGAGGTACTAGCTCCAACAAGGTTTTACAGTGAAAACTGAGGGAACTTCAAAACGGCACTAGGAAACAGTCTGAGAAAGCCGAGAAAAGTGTCTCCAGCAACCCGTTCCCTTGGTGCTAGATGAACGAACGTCTCTCCACTTGCTCAGATCTGAGAGATAAGTGTGTGTGAAAGCCGTACTTCACCTAGCTTGTTGGGAACACAAAGTTTCTTTTCAGTTGCAAACTCCATTCCATTCATATATATGGGGAGGTACAAGCTCCAACTCTGTTTTACAGTGAAAACTGCAGGAACTTCAAACCGGCACTAGGAAACAGACTGAGAAAGCAGAGAAAAAGTGTCTCCTGTAACCCGTTCCCTTGGTGTAAGATGAACGAACGTCTCTCCACTTGCTCAGTTCTGAGAGATAAGTGTGTGTGTTAAAGCCGTCCTTCACCTAGCTTCTTAGGAACACAAAGTTTCTTTTCAGTTGCAAACTCCATACCATACATATATAGGGGAGGTACTAGCTCCAACCCTATTTTACAGTGAAAACTGCAGGAACTTCAAACCGGCATTAGTAAACAGAATGAGAAAGCAGAGAAAAAGTGTCTCCTGCATCCCGTTCCATTGGTGCTAGATGAACGAACGTCTCTCCACTTGCTCAGTTCCGAGAGATAATTGTGTGTGAAAGCCGTCCTTCACCTAGCTTGTTGGGAACACAAAGTGTCTTTTCAGTTGCAAACACCATTCCATACATATATATGGGGAGGTACTAGCTCCAACTCGGTTTTACAGGGAAAACTGCAGGAACTTCAAACCGGCACTAGGAAACAGACTGAGAAAGCAGAGAAAAAGTGTCTCTTGCAACCCGTTTCTTTGTGCTAGATTAACGAAATTCTCTCCACTTGCTCAGTTCTGAGAGCTAAGTGTGTGTGAAAGCCGTCCTTCACCAGGATTGTTGGGAACACAAAATATTCTTTTCAGTTGCAAACTCCATTCCATACATATATATGGGGAAGAACTAGCACCAAGTCGGTTTTACAGTGAAAACTGCAGGAACTTCTAACCGGCACTAGGAAACAGACTGAGAAAGCAGAGTAATAGTGTCTCCTGCAACCCGTTCCATTGGTGCTAGATGAACGAAAGTCTCTTCACTTGCTCAGTTCTGAGAGATAAGTGTGTGTGAAAGCCGTCCTTCACCTATCTTGTTGGGAACAGAAAGATTCTTTTCAGTTGCAAACTCCATTCCATACATATATATGGGGAGGTACTATCTCCAACTCGGTTTTACAGTGAAAACTGCAGGCACTTCAAACCGGCACTAGGAAACAAACTGAGAAAGCGGAGAAAATGTGTCTCCTGCAACCCTTTCATTTCGTGCTAGATTAACGAATGTCTCTCCACTTGCTCAGGTCCGAGAGATAAGTGTGTGTGAAAGCCGTCCTTCACCTAGTTTGTTGGGAACACAAAGTTTCTTTTCAGTTGCAAATCCATTCCATACATATATATGAGGAGGTACTAGCTCCAACGCGGTTTTACAGTGAAAACTGCAGGAACTTCAAACCGGCACTAGGAAACAGACTGAGAAAGCAGAGAAAAAGTGTCTCCTGCAACCCGTTCCCTTGGTGCTAGATGAACGAACGTCTCTCCACTTGCTCAGTTCTGAGAGATAAGTGTGTGTGAAAGCCGTCGTTCACCTAGCTTGTTGGGAACACAAAGTTTCTTTTCAGTTGCAAACTCCATTCCATACATACATATGGGGAGGTACTAGCTCTAACTCGGTTTGACAGTGAAAACTGAAGGAACTTCAAACTGGCACTAGGAAACAGACTGAGAAATCAGAGAAAAAGTGTCTCCTGTAACACGTTTCTTTGGTGCTAGATGACCGAACGTCTCTCCACTTGCTCAGTTCTGAGAGATAAGTGTGTGTGAAAGCCGTCCTTCACTTAGCTTGTTGGGAACACAAAGTTTCTTTTCAGTTGCAAACTCCATTCCATACATATATAGGGGGAGGTACTAGCTCCAACTCGGTTTGACAGTGAAAACTGCAGGAACTTCAAACCGGCCCTAGGAAACAGACTGAGAAAGCAGAGAAAAAGTGTCTCCTGCAACCCGTTCCATTGGTGCTAGATGAATGAACGTCTCTCCACTTGCTCAGTTCCGAGAGATAAGTGTGTGTGAAAGCCGACCTTCACCTAGCTTGTTGGGAACACAAAGTTTCTTTTCAGTTGCAAACACCATTCAATACATATATATGGGGTGGTTCTAGCTCCAACTCTGATTTACAGTGAAAACTGCAGGAACTTCAAACCGGCACTAGGAAAGAGACTGAGAAAGCAGAGAAAAAGTGTCTCCTGCAACCCGTTCCATTGGTGCTAGATGAATGAACGTCTCTCCACTTGCTCAGTTCCGAGAGATAAGTGTGTGTGAAAGCCGTCCTTCACCTAGCTTGTTGGGAACACAAAGTTTCTTTTCAGCTGCAAACTCAATTCCATACATATATATGGGTAGGTACTAGCTCCAACTATGTTTTACAGTGAAAACTGCAGGAACTTCAAACCGGCACTAGGAAACAGACTGAGAAAGCAGAGAAAAAGTGTCTCCTGTAACCCGTTCCCTTGGTGTTAGATGAACGAACGTCTCTCCACTTGCTCAGTTCTGAGAGATAAGTGTGTGTGTTAAAGCCGTCCTTCACCTAGCTTCTTAGGAACACAAAGTTTCTTTTCAGTTGCAAACTCCATACCATACATATATAGGGGAGGTACTAGCTCCAACCCTATTTTACAGTGAAAACTGCAGGAACTTCAAACCGGCATTAGTAAACAGAATGAGAAAGCAGAGAAAAAGTGTCTCCTGCATCCCGTTCCATTGGTGCTAGATGAACGAACGTCTCTCCACTTGCTCAGTTCCGAGAGATAAGTGTGTGTGAAAGCCGTTCTTCACCTAGCTTGTTGGGACCACAAAGTTTCTTTACAGTTGCAAACTCAATTCCATACATATATATGGGGAGGTACTAGCTCCAACTCGGTTTTACAGTGAAATCTGCAGGAACTTCAAACCGGCACTAGGAAACAGACTGAGAAAGCGGAGAAAAAGTGTCTCCTGCAACCCGTTCCCTTGGTGCTAGATGAACGAACGTCTCTCCACTTGCTCAGTTCCGAGAGATAATTGTGTGTGAAAGCCGTCCTTCACCTATCTTGTTGGGAACAGAAAGATTCTTTTCAGTTGCAAACTCCATTCCATACATATATATGGGGAGGTACTATCTCCAACTCGGTTTTACAGTGAAAACTGCAGGCACTTCAAACCGGCACTAGGAAACAAACTGAGAAAGCGGAGAAAATGTGTCTCCTGCAACCCTTTCATTTCGTGCTAGATTAACGAATGTCTCTCCACTTGCTCAGGTCCGAGAGATAAGTGTGTGTGAAAGCCGTCCTTCACCTAGCTTGTTGGAAACACAAAGTTTCTTTTCAGTTTCAAACTCCATTCCATACATATATATGGGGAGGTACTAGCTCCAACTCGGTTTGACAGTGAAAACTGCAGGATCTTCAAACCGGCACTAGGAAACAGACTGAGAAAGCAGAGAATTATTGTCTCCTGCAAACCGTTCCCTTGGTGCTAGATGAACGAACGTCTCTAAACTTGCTCAGTTCTGAGAGATAAGTGTGTGTGAAAGCCGTCCTTCACCTAACTTGTTGGGAACACAAAGTTTCTTTTCAGTTTCAAACTCCATTCCATACATATATATGGGGAGGTACTAGCTCCAACACGGGTTTACAGTGAAAACTGCAGGAACTTCAAACCGGCACTAGGAAACAGTGTGAGAAAGCAGAGAAAAAGTGTCTCATGCAACCCGTTCCCTTGGTGCAAGATGAACGAACGTCTCTCCACTTGCTCAGTTCTGAGAGTTAATTGTGTGTGAAAACCTTCATTCAAATATCTTGTTGGGAACAAAAAGGTTTTTTTCAGTTGCAAACTCCAATCCATTCATATATATGGGGAGGTACAAGCTCCAACTCGGTTTGACAGTGAAAACTGCAGGAACTTCAAACCGGCACTAAGAAACAGACTGAGAAAGCAGAGAAAAAGTGTCTCCTGTAACCCGTTCCCTTGGTGTTAGATGAACGAACGTCTCTCCACTTGCTCAGTTCTGAGAGATAAGTGTGTGTGTTAAAGCCGTCTTCACCTAGCTTCTTAGGAACACAAAGTTTCTTTTCAGTTGCAAACTCCATACCATACATATATAGCGGAGGTACTAGCTCCAACCCTATTTTACAGTGAAAACTGCAGGAACTTCAAACCGGCATTAGTAAACAGAATGAGAAAGCAGAGAAAAAGTGTCTCCTGCATCCCGTTCCATTGGTGCTAGATGAACGAACGTCTCTCCACTTGCTCAGTTCCGAGAGATAAGTGTGTGTGAAAGCCGTCCTTCACCTAGCTTGTTGGGAACACAAAGTGTCTTTTCAGTTGCAAACACCATTCCATACATATATATGGGGAGGTACTAGCTCCAACTCGGTTTTACAGGGAAAACTGCAGGAACTTCAAACCGGCACTAGGAAACAGACTGAGAAAGCAGAGAAAAAGTGTCTCCTGCAACCCGTTTCTTTGTGCTAGATTAACGAAAGTCTCTCCACTTGCTCAGTTCTGAGAGCTAAGTGTGTGTGAAAGCCGTCCTTCACCAGGATTGTTGGGAACACAAAATTTTCTTTTCAGTTGCAAACTCCATTCCATACATATATATGGGGAAGAACTAGCACCAAGTCGGTTTTACAGTGAAAACTGCAGGAACTTCTAACCGGCACTAGGAAACAGACTGAGAAAGCAGAGAAATAGTGTCTCCTGCAACCCGTTCCATTGGTGCTAGACGAACGAAAGTCTCTCCACTTGCTCAGTTCTGAGAGATATGTGTGTGTGAAAGCCGTTCTTCACCTAGCATGTTGGGAACACAAAGTTTCTTTACAGTTGCAAACTCAATTCCATACATATATATGGTGAGGTACTAGCTCCAACTCGGTTTTACAGTGAAATCTGCAGGAACTTCAAACCGGCACTAGGAAACAGACTGAGAAAGCGGAGAAAAAGTGTCTCCTGCAACCCGTTCCCTTGGTGCTAGATGAACGAACGTCTCTCCACTTCCTCAGTTCCGAGAGATAATTGTGTGTGAAAGCCGTCCTTCACCTATCTTGTTGGGAACAGAAAGATTCTTTTCAGTTGCAAACTCCATTCCATACATATATATGGGGAGGTACTATCTCCAACTCGGTTTTACAGTGAAAACTGCAGGCACTTCAAACCGGCACTAGGAAACAAACTGAGAAAGTGGAGAAAATGTGTCTCCTGCAACCCTTTCATTTCGTGCTAGATTAACGAATGTCTCTCCACTTGCTCAGGTCCGAGAGATAAGTGTGTGTGAAAGCCGTCCATCACCTATTTTGTTGGGAACACAAAGTTTCTTTTCAGTTGCAAATCCATTCCATACAAATATATGAGGAGGTACTAGCTCCAACGCGGTTTTACAGTGAAAACTGCAGGAACTTCAAACCGGCACTAGGAAACAGACTGAGAAAGCAGAGAAAAAGTGTCTCCTGCAACCCGTTCCCTTGGTGCTAGATGAACGAACGTCTCTCCACTTGCTCAGTTCTGAGAGATAAGTGTGTGTGAAAGCCGTCGTTCACCTAGCTTGTTGGGAACACAAAGTTTCTTTTCAGTTGCAAACTCCATTCCATACATATATATGGGGAGGTACTAGCTCTAACTCGGTTTGACAGTGAAAACTGAAGGAACTTCAAACTGGCACTAGGAAACAGACTGAGAAATCAGAGAAAAAGTGTCTCCTGTAACACGTTTCTTTGGTGCTAGATGACCGAACGTCTCTCCACTTGCTCAGTTCTGAGAGATAAGTGTGTGTGAAAGCCGTCCTTCACTTAGCTTGTTGGGAACACAAAGTTTCTTTTCAGATGCAAACACCGTTCCATACATATATATGGGGAGGTTCTAGCTCAAACTCGGTTTTACAGTGAAAACTGCAGGAACTTCAAACCGGCACTGGGAAACAGACTGAGAAAGCAGAGAAAAATTGTCTCCTGCAACCCGTTCCCTTGGTGCTAGATGAACGAACGTCTCTCCACTTGCTCAGTTCCGAGAGATAAGTGTGTGTGAAAGCCGACCTTCACCTAGCTTGTTGGGAACACAAAGTTTCTTTTCAGTTGCAAACACCATTCAATACATATATATGGGGAGGTTCTAGCTCCAACTCTGATTTACAGTGAAAACGGCAGGAACTTCAAACCGGCACTAGGAAAGAGACTGAGAAAGCAGAGAAAAAGTGTCTCCTGCAACCCGTTCCATTGGTGCTAGATGAAAGAACGTCTCTCCACTTGCTCAGTTCCGAGAGATAAGTGTGTGTGAAAGCCGTCCTTCACCTAGCTTGTTGGGAACACAAAGTTTCTTTTCAGCTGCAAACTCAATTCCATACATATATATGGGTAGGTACTAGCTCCAACTATGTTTTACAGTGAAAACTGCAGGAACTTCAAACCGGCACTAGGAAACAGACTGAGAAAGCAGAGAAAAATTGTCTCCTGCAACCCGTTCCCTTGGTGTTAGATGAACGAACGTCTCTCCACTTGCTCAGTTCGGAGAGATAATTGTGTGTGAAAGCCGACCTTCAACTAGCTTGTTGGGAACAGAAAGTTTCTTTTCAGTTTCAAACTCCATTCCATACATATATATGGGGAGGTTCTAGCTCCAAATCCGTTTTACAGTGAAAACTGCAGGAACTTCAAACCGGCACTAGGAAACAGACTGAGAAAGCAGAGAAAAAGTGTCCCCTGCAACCCGTTCCCTTGGTGCTAGATGAACGAACGTCTCTCCACTTGCTCAGTTCCGAGAGATAAGTGTGTGTGAAAGCCGTCCTTCACCTAGCTTGTTGGGAACACAAAGTTTCTTTTCAGTTGCAAACTCCATTCCATACATATATATGGGGAGGTACTAGCTCCAACTCGGTTTGACAGTGAAAACTGCAGGAACTTCAAACCGGCACTAGGAAACAGACTGAGAAAGCAGAGAATTATTGTCTCCTGCAAACCGTTCCCTTGGTGCTAGATGAACGAACGTCTCTAAACTTGCTCAGTTCTGAGAGATAAGTGTGTGTGAAAGCCGTCCTTCAACTAACTTGTTGGGAACACAAAGTTTCTTTTCAGTTTCAAACTCCATTCCATACATATATATGGGGAGGTACTAGCTCCAACTCGGGTTTACAGTGAAAACTGCAGGAACTTCAAACCGGCACTAGGAAACAGTGTGAGAAAGCAGAGAAAAAGTGACTCATGCAACCCGTTCCCTTGGTGCAAGATGAACGAACGTCTCTCCACTTGCTCAGTTCTGAGAGTTAATTGTGTGTGAAAACCTTCATTCAAATAACTTGTTGGGAACAAAAAGGTTTTTTTCAGTTGCAAACTCCATTCCATACATATATATGGGGAGGTACAAGCTCCAACTCGGTTTGACAGTGAAAACTGCAGGAACTTCAAACCGGCACTAGGAAACAGACTGAGAAAGCAGAGAAAAATTGTCTCCTGCAACGCGTTCTCTTGGTGCTAGATTAACGAACGTCTCTCCACTTGCTAAGTTCTGAGAGATAAGTGTGTGTGAAAGCCTTCCTTCACTTAGCTTGTTGGGAACACAAAGTTTCTTTTCAGTTGCAAACTCCATTCCATACATATATAGGGGGAGGTACTAGCTCCAACTCGGTTTGACAGTGAAAACTGCAGGAACTTCAAACCGGCACTAGGAAACAGACTGAGAAAGCAGAGAAAAAGTGTCTCCTGCAACCCGTTCCCTTGGTGCTAGATGAACGAACGTCTCTCCACTTGCTCTGTTCTGATAGATAAGTGTGTGTGAAAGCCGTCCTTCACATAGCTTGTTGGGAACACAAAGTTTCTTTTCAGTTGCAAACTCCATTCCATACATATATATGGGGAGGTACTAGCTCCAACACGGTTTTACAGTGAAAACTGCAGGAACTTCAAAACGGCACTAGGACACAGACTGAGAAAGCAGAGAAAAAGTGTCTCCAGCACTCCGTTCACTTGGTTCTAGATGAACGAACGTCTCTCCACTTGCTCAGTTCTGAGAGATAAGTGTGTGTGAAAGCCGTCCTTCACCTAGCATGTTGGGAACACAAAGTTTCTTTTCAGTTGCAAACTCCATTCCATTCATATATATGGGGAAGTACAAGCTCCAACTCGGTTTTACAGTGAAAACTGCAGGAACTTCAAACCGGCACTAGGAAACAGACTGAGAAAGCAGAGAAAAAGTGTCTCCTGCAAACCGTTCCCTTGGTGCTAGATGAACAAACGTCTCTCCACTTGCTCTGTTCTGAGAGATAAGTGTGTGTGAAAGCCATCCTTCACCTAGCTTGTTGGGAACACAAAGTTTCTTTTCAGTTGCAAACTCCATTCTATACATATATATGGGGAGGTACAAGCTCCAACTCGGTTTGACCGTGAAAACTGCAGGAACTTCAAACCGGCACTAGGAAACAGACTGAGAAAGCAGAGAACAAGTGTCTCCTGCAACCCGATCCCTTGGTGCTAGATGAACGAACGTCTCTCCACTTGCTCAGTTCTGAGAGATAAGTGTGTGTGAAAGCCGTCCTTCACCTAGCATGTTGGGAACACAAAGTTTCTTTTCAGTTGCAAACTCCAATCCATTCATATATATGGGGAGGTACAAGCTCCAACTCGGTTTGACAGTGAAAACTGCAGGAACTTCAAACCGGCACTAGGAAACAGACTGAGAAAGCAGAGAAAAAGTGTCTCCTGCAACACGTTCCCTTGGTGCTAGATGAACGAACGTCTCTCCACTTGCTCAGTTCTGAGAGATAAGTGTGTGTGAAGCCGTCGTTCACCTAGCTTGTTGGGAACACAAAGTTTCTTTTCAGTTGCAAACTCCATTCCATACATATATATGGGGAGATACTAGCTCCAACTCGGTTTGACAGTGAAAAATGAAGGAACTTCAAACCGGCACTAGGAAACAGACTGAGAAAGCAGAGAAAAAGTGCCTAATGTAACCCGTTTCCTTGGTGCTAGATGACCGAACGTCTCTCCACTTGCTCATTTCTGAAAGATAAGTGTGTGTGAAAGCCGTCCTTGACCTAGCTTGTCGGGAACACAAAGTTTCTTTTCAGTTGCAAACTCCATTCCATACATATATAAGGGGAGGTACTAGCTCCAACTCGGTTTGACAGTGAAAACTGCAGGAACTTCAAACCGGCACTAGGAAACAGACTGAGAAAGCAGAGAAAAATTGTCTCCTGCAACCCGTTCCCTTGCTGCTAGATTAACGAACGTCTCTCCACTTGCTCAGTTCTGAGTGATAAGTGTGTGTGAAAGCCGTCCTTCACTTAGCTTGTTGGGAACACAAAGTTTCTTTTCAGTTTCAAACTCCATTCCATACATATATATGGGGAGGTACTAGCTCCAACTCGGCTTTACAGTGAAAACTGCAGGAACTTCAAACCGGCACTAGGAAACAGACTGAGAAAGCAGAGAAAAATTGTCTCCTGCAACCCGTTCCCTTGGTGGTAGATGAACGAACGTCTCTCCACTTGCTCAGTTCGGAGAGATAATTGTGTTTGAAAGCCGACCTTCAACTAGCTTGTTGGGAACAGAAAGTTTCTTTTCAGTTTCAAACTCCATTCCATACATATATATGGGGAGGTACTATCTCCAACTCGGCTTTACAGTGAAAACTGCTGGAACTTCAAACCGGCACTAGGAAACAGAGTGAGAAAGCAGAGAAAAAGTGTCCCCTTCAACACGTCACCATGGTGCTAAATGAACGAACGTCTCTCCACTTGCTCAGTTCCGAGAGATAAGTGTGTGTTAAAGCCGACCTTCACATAGCTTGCTGGGAACACAAAGTTTCTTTTAAGTTGCAAACACCATTCCATACATATATATGGGGAGGTTCTAGCTCAAACTCGGTTTTACAGTGAAAACTGCAGGAACTTCAAACCGGCACTAGGAAACAGACTGAGAAAACAGAGAAAAATTTTCTCCTGCAACCCGTTTCCTTGGTGCTAGATGAACGAACGTCTCTCCACTTGCTCAGTTCCGAGAGATAAGTGTGTGTGAAAGCCGTCTTTAACTAGCTTGTTGGGAACACAAAGTTTCTTTTCAGTTGCAAACACCATTCCATACATATATATTGGAGGTACTAGCTCCAACTCGGTTTTACAGTGAAAACTGCAGGAACTTCAAACCGGCACTAGGAAACAGACTGAGAAAGCAGAGAAAAATTGTCTCCTGCAACCCTTTCCCTTGGTGCTAGATGAACGAACGTCTCTCCACTTGCTCAGTTCCGAGAGATAAGTGTGTGTGAAAGCCGACCTTCACCTAGCTTGTTGGGAACACAAAGTTTCTTTTCAGTTGCAAACACCATTCAATACATATATATGGGGAGGTTCTAGCTCCAACTCGGTTTGACAGTGAAAACTGCAGGAACTTCAAACCGGCACTAGGAAAGAGACTGAGAAAGCAGAGAAAAAGTTTCTCCTGCAACCCGTTCCATTGGTGCTAGATGAATGAACGTCTCTCCACTTGCTCAGTTCTGAGAGATAAGTGTGTGTGAAAGCCGTCCTTCACCCAGCTTGTTGGGAACACAAAGTTTCTTTTCAGTTGCAAACTCCATTCCATACATATATATGGGGAGGTACAAGCTCCAACTCAGTTTTACAGTGAAAACTGCAGGAACTTCAAACCGGCACTAGGAAACAGACTGAGGAAGCAGAGAAAAAGTGTCCCTTGCAACCGGTTCCCTTGGTGCTAGATGAACGAACGTCTCTCCACTTGCTCAGTTCTGAGAGATAAGTGTGTGTGAAAGCCGCCTTCACCTAGCTTGTTGGGAACACAAAGTTTCTTTTCACTTGCAAACTCCATTCCATACATATATATGGGGAGGTACTAGCTCCAACTCGGTTTGACAGTGAAAACTGCAGGAACTTCAAACCGGCACTAGGAAACAGACTGGAAAAGCACAGATAAAATTTCCCCTGCAACCCGTTCCCTTGGTGCTAGATGAACGAACGTCTCTCCACTTGCTCAGTTCTGAGAGATAAGTGTGTGTGAAAGCCGTCCTTCACCTAGCTTGTTGGGAACACAAAGTTTCTTTTCAGTTGCAAACTCCATTCCATACATATATATGGGAAGGTACTAGCTCCAACTCGGTTTGACAGTGAAAACTGCAGGAACTTCAAACCGGCACTAGGAAACAGACTGGAAAAGCACAGATAAAATTTCCCCTGCAACCCGTTCCCTTGGTGCTAGATGAACGAACGTCTCTCCACTTGCTCAGTTCTGAGAGATAAGTGTGTGTGAAAGCCGTCCTTCACCTAGCTTGTTGGGAACACAAAGTTTCTTTTCAGTTGCAAACTCCATTCCATACATATATATGGGAAGGTACTAGCTCCAACTCGGTTTTACAGTGAAAATTGCAGGAACTTCAAACCGGCACTAGGAAACAGACTGAGGAAACAGAGTAAAAGTGTTTCCTGCAACCCGTTCCCTTGGTGCTAGATGAACGAACGTCTCTCCACTTGCTCAGTTCCGAGAGATAAGTGTGTGTGAAAGCCGTCTTTAACTAGCTTGTTGGGAACACAAAGTTTCTTTTCAGTTGCAAACACCATTCCATACATATATATTGGAGGTACTAGCTCCAACTCGGTTTTACAGTGAAAACTGCAGGAACTTCAAACCGGCACTAGGAAACAGACTGAGAAAGCAGAGAAAAATTGTCTCCTGCAACCCTTTCCCTTGGTGCTAGATGAACGAACGTCTCTCCACTTGCTCAGTTCCGAGAGATAAGTGTGTGTGAAAGCCGACCTTCACCTAGCTTGTTGGGAACACAAAGTTTCTTTTCAGTTGCAAACACCATTCAATACATATATATGGGGAGGTTCTAGCTCCAACTCGGTTTGACAGTGAAAACTGCAGGAACTTCAAACCGGCACTAGGAAAGAGTCTGAGAAAGCAGAGAAAAAGTTTCTCCTGCAACCCGTTCCATTGGTGCTAGATGAATGAACGTCTCTCCACTTGCTCAGTTCTGAGAGATAAGTGTGTGTGAAAGCCGTCCTTCACCCAGCTTGTTGGGAACACAAAGTTTCTTTTCAGTTGCAAACTCCATTCCATACATATATATGGGGAGGTACAAGCTCCAACTCAGTTTTACAGTGAAAACTGCAGGAACTTCAAACCGGCACTAGGAAACAGACTGAGGAAGCAGAGAAAAAGTGTCCCTTGCAACCGGTTCCCTTGGTGCTAGATGAACGAACGTCTCTCCACTTGCTCAGTTCTGAGAGATAAGTGTGTGTGAAAGCCGCCTTCACCTAGCTTGTTGGGAACACAAAGTTTCTTTTCACTTGCAAACTCCATTCCATACATATATATGGGGAGGTACTAGCTCCAACTCGGTTTGACAGTGAAAACTGCAGGAACTTCAAACCGGCACTAGGAAACAGACTGGAAAAGCACAGATAAAATTTCCCCTGCAACCCGTTCCCTTGGTGCTAGATGAACGAACGTCTCTCCACTTGCTCAGTTCTGAGAGATAAGTGTGTGTGAAAGCCGTCCTTCACCTAGCTTGTTGGGAACACAAAGTTTCTTTTCAGTTGCAAACTCCATTCCATACATATATATGGGAAGGTACTAGCTCCAACTCGGTTTTACAGTGAAAATTGCAGGAACTTCAAACCGGCACTAGGAAACAGACTGAGGAAACAGAGTAAAAGTGTTTCCTGCAACCCGTTCCCTTGGTGCTAGATGAACGAACGTCTCTCCACTTGCTCTGTTCTGAGAGATAAGTGTGTGTGAAAGCCGTCCTTCACCTAGCTTGTTGGGAACACAAAGTTTCTTTTCATTTGCAAACTCCATTCCATACATATATATGGGGAGGTAAAAGCTCCAACTCGGTTTGACAGTGAAAACTGCTGGAACTTCAAACCGGCTCTAGGAAACAGACTGAGAAAGCAGAGAAAAATTGTCTCCTGCAACCCGTTCCCTTGGTGCTAGATGAACGAACGTCTCTTCACTTGCTCAGTTCTGAGAGATAAGTGTGGGTGAAAGCAGGCCTTCACATAGCTTGTTGGGAACACAAAGTGTCTTTTCTGTTGCAAACTCCATTCCATACATATATAAAGTGAGGTACAAGCTCCAACTCGGTTTTACAGTGAAAACTGCAGGAACTTCAAACCGGCACTAGGAAACAGACTGAGAAAGCAGAGAAAAAGTGTCTCCTGCATCCCGTTCCCTTGGTGTAGATGAACGAACGTCTCTCCACTTGCTCAGTTCTGAGAGATAAGTGTGTGTGAAAGCCGCACTTCACCTAGATTGTTGGGAACACAAAGACTCTTTTCAGTTGCAAACTCCATTCCATACTTATATATGGGGAGGTACTAGCTCCAACTGGGTTTGACAGTGAAAACTGCAGGAACTTCAAACCGGCACTAGGAAAAGGACTGAGAAAGCAGAGAAAAAGTGTCTCCTGCAACCCGTTCCCTTGGTGCTAGATGAACGAACGTTTCTCCACTTGCACAGTTCTGAGAGATAAGTGTGTGTGAAAGCCGTCCTTCACCTAGCTTGTTGGGAACACAAAGTTTCTTTTCAGTTGCAAACTCCATTCCATACATATATATGGGGAGGTACTAGCTCCAACTCGGTTTTACAGTGAAAACTGCAGGAACTTCAAACCGGCACTAGAAAACAGACTGAGGAACAGAGAAAAAGTGTTTCCTGCAACCCGTTCCTTGGTGCTAGATGAACGAACGTCTCTCCACTTGCTCTGTTCTGAGAGTTAAGTGTGTGTGAAAGCCGTCCTTCACATAGCTTGTTGGGAACACAAAGTTTCTTTTCAGTTGCAAACTCCATTCCATACATATATATGTGGAGGTAGAAGCTCCAACTCGGTTTTACAGTGAAAACTGCAGGAACTTCAAACCGGCACTAGGAAACAGACTGAGAAAGCAGAGAAAAAGTGTCTCGTGCAACCCGTTCCCATGGTTCTAGATGAACGAACGTCTCTCCACTTGCTCAGTTCTGAGAGATAAGTGTGTGTGAAAGCCGTACTTCACCTAGCTTGTTGGGAACACAAAGTTTCTTTTCAGTTGCAAACTCCATTCCATACTTATATATGGGGAGGTGCTAGATCCAACTCCGTTTGACAGTGAAAACTGCAGGAACTTCAAACCGGCACTAGGAAACAGACTGAGAAAGCAGAGAAAAAGTGTCTCCTGCATCCCGTTCCCTTGGTGCTAGATGAACGAACGTCTCTCCACTTGCTCAGTTCTGAGACATAAGTGTGTGTGAAAGCCGTCCTTCAAGTAGCTTGTTGGGAACACAAAGTTTCTTTTCAGTTGCAAACTCCATTCCATACTTATATATGGGGAGGTGCTAGCTCCAACTCCGTTTGACAGTGAAAACTGCAGGAACTTCAAACCGTCACTAGGAAACAGACTGAGAAAGCAGAGGAAAAGTGTCTCCTGCAACCCGTTCCCTTGGTGCTAGATGAACGAACGTCTCTCCACTTGCTCAGTTCTGAGAGATATGTGTGTGTGTAAGCCGTCCTTCACCTAGCTTGTTGGGAACACAAAGTTTCTTTTCAGTTGCAAACTCCATTCCATACATATATATGGGGAGTTACTAGCTCCAACTCGGTTTTACAGTGAAAACTGCAGGAACTTCAAACCGGCACTAGGAAACAGACTGAGAAAGCAGAGAAAAAGTGTCTCCTGCAACCCTTTCCCTTGGTGCTAAATGAACGAACGTCTCTCCACTTGCTCAGTTCTGAGAGATATGTGTGTGTGAAAGCCGTCCTTCACCTAGCTTGTTGGGAACACAAAGTTTCTTTTCAGTTGCAAACTCCATTCCATACATATATATGGGGAGGTACTAGCTCCAACTCCTTTTTACAGTGAAAACTGCAGGATCTTCAAACCGGCACTAGGAAACAGACTGAGAAAGCAGAGTAAAAGTGTTCCCTGCAACCCGTTCCCTTCGTGCTAGATGAACGAACGTCTCTCCACTTGCTCTGTTCTGAGAGATAAGTGTGTGTGAAAGCCGTCCTTCACCTAGCTTGTTGGGAACACAAAGTTTCTTTTCATTTGCAAACTCCATTCCATTCATATATATGGGGAGGTAAAAGCTCCAACTCGGTTTGACAGTGAAAACTGCAGGAACTTCAAACCGGCTCTAGGAAACAGACTGAGAAAGCAGAGATAAAGTGTCTCCTGCATCCCGTTCCCTTGGTGCTAGATGAACGAACGGCTCTCCACTTGCTCAGTTCTGAGAGATAAGTGTGTGTGAAAGCCGTCCTTCAACTAGCTTGTTGGGAACACAAAGTTTCTTTTCAGTTGCAAACTCCATTCCATACATATATATGGAGAGGTACTAGCTCCAACTCGGTTTTACCGTGAAAACTGCAGGAACTTCAAACCGGCACTAGGAAACAGACTGAGAAAGCAGAGAAAAAGTGTCTCCTGCAAACATTTCCCTTGGTGCTAGATGAACGAAAGTCTCTCCACTTGCTCAGTTCTGAGAGATAAGTGTGTGTGAAAGCCGTCCTTCACCTAGCTTGTTGGGAACACAAAGTTTCTTTTCAGTTGCCAACTCCATTCCATACATATATATGGGGAGGTACAAGCTCCAACTCGGTTTAACAGTGAAAACTGAAGGAACTTCAAACCGGCACTAGGAAACAGACTGAGAATGCAGAGAAAAATTGTCTCCTGCAACCCGTTCCCTTGGTGCTAGATGAACGAACGTCTCTTCACTTGCTCAGTTCTGAGAGATAAGTGTGGGTGAAAGCAGGCCTTCACATAGCTTGTTGGGAACACAAAGTGTCTTTTCTGTTGCAAACTCCATTCCATACATATATATGGGGAGGTACAAGCTCCAACTCGGTTTTACAGTGAAAACTGCAGGAACTTCAAACCGGCACTAGGAAACAGACTGAGAAAGCAGAGAAAAAGTGTCTCCTGCATCCCGTTCCCTTGGTGCTAGATGAACGAACGTCTCTCCACTTGCTCAGTTCTGAGAGATAAGTGTGTGTGAAAGCCGCCCTTCACCTAGATTGTTGGGAACACAAAGATTCTTTTCAGTTGCAAACTCCATTCCATACTTATATATGGGGAGGTACTAGCTCCAACTCGGTTTGACAGTGAAAACTGCAGGAACTTCAAACCGGCACTAGGAAACGGACTGAGAAAGCAGAGAAAAAGTGTCTCCTGCAACCCGTTCCCTTGGTGCTAGATGAACGAACGTTTCTCCACTTGCTCAGTTCTGAGAGATAAGTGTGTGTGAAAGCCGTCCTTCACCTAGATTGTTGGGAACACAAAGTTTCTTTTCAGTTGCAAACTCCATTCCGTACATATATATGGGGAGGTACTAGCTCCAACTCGGTTTTACAGTGAAAACTGCAGGATCTTCAAACCGGCACTAGGAAACAGACTGAGAAAGCAGAGAAAAAGTGTCTCCTGCAAACCGTTCCCTTGGTGGTAGATGAACGAACGTCTCTCCACTTGCTCTGTTCTGAGAGATATGTGTGTGTGAAAGCCGTCCTTCACCTAGCTTGTTGGGAACACAAAGTTTCTTTTCAGTTGCAAACTCCATTCCATACATATATATGGGGAGGTAGAAGCTCCAACTCGGTTTTACAGTGAAAACTGCAGGAACTTCAGACCGGCACTAGGAAACAGACTGAGAAAGCAGAGAAAAAGTGTCTCCTGCATCCCGTTCCCTTGGTGCTAGATGAAAGAACGTGTCTCCACTTGCTCAGTTCTGAGAGATAAGTGTGTGTGAAAGCCGCCCTTCACCTAGATTGTTGGGAACACAAAGATTCTTTTCAGTTGCAAACTCCATTCCATACTTATATATGGGGAGGTACTAGCTCCAACTCGGTTTTACAGTGAAAACTGCAGGAACTTCAAACCGGCACTAGGAAACGGACTGAGAAAGCAGAGAAAAAGTGTCTCCTGCAACCCGTTCCCTTGGTGCTAGATGAACGAACGTTTCTCCACTTGCTCAGTTCTGAGAGATAAGTGTGTGTGAAAGCCGTCCTTCACCTAGATTGTTGGGAACACAAAGTTTCTTTTCAGTTGCAAACACCATTCCGTACATATATATGGGGAGGTACTAGCTCCAACTCGGTTTTACAGTGAAAACTGCAGGATCTTCAAACCGGCACTAGGAAACAGACTGAGAAAGCAGAGAAAAAGTGTCTCCTGCAAACCGTTCCCTTGGTGGTAGATGAACGAACGTCTCTCCACTTGCTCTGTTCTGAGAGAAATGTGTGTGTGAAAGCCGTCCTTCACCTAGCTTGTTGGGAACACAAAGTTTCTTTTCAGTTGCAAACTCCATTCCATACATATATATGGGGAGGTAGAAGCTCCAACTCGGTTTTACAGTGAAAACTGCAGGAACTTCAGACCGGCACTAGGAAACAGACTGAGAAAGCAGAGAAAAAGTGTCTCCTGCAACCCGTTCCCTTGGTGCTAGATGAACGAAAGTCTCTCCACTTGCTCTGTTCTGAGAGATAAGTGTGTGTGAAAGCCGTCCTTCACCTAGCTTGTTGGGAACACAAAGTTTCTTTTCAGTTGCAAACTCCATTCCATACATATATATGGTGAGGTAGAAGCTCCAACTCGGATTTACAGTGAAAACTGCAGGAACTTCAAACCGGCACTAGGAAACAGACTGAGAAAGGAGAGAAAAAGTGTTTTCTGCAACCCGTTCCCTTGGTGCTAGATGAACGAAAGTCTCTGCACTTGCTCAGTTCTGAGAGATAAGTGTGTGTGAAAGCCGTCCTTCACCTAGCTTGTTGGGAACACAAAGTTTCTTTTCAGTTGAAAACTCCATTCAATACATTTATATGGGGAGGTAGAAGCTCCAACTCGGTTTTACAGTGAAAACTGCAGGAACTTCAAACCGGAACTAGGAAACAGACTGAGAAAGCAGAGAAAAAGTATCTAATGCAACCCGTTCCGTTGGTGCTAGATGAACGAACGTCTCTCCACTTGCTCACTTCTGAGAGATAAATGTGTGTGAAAGCCGTCCTTCACCTAGCTTGTTGGGAACACAAAGTTTCTTTTCAGTTGCAAACTCAATTCCATACATATATATGGGGAGTTACTAGCTCCAACTCGGTTTTACAGTGAAAACTGCGGTAACATCAAACCGGCACTAGGAAACAGACTGAGAATGCAGAGAAAAATTTTCTCCTGCAACCCGTTCCCTTGGTGCTAGATGAACGAACGTCTCTCCACTTGCTCAGTTCTGAGAGATAAGTGTGTGTGAAAGCCGTCCTTCACCTAGCTTGTTGGGAACACAAAGTTTCTTTTCAGTTGCAAACTCCATTCCATACATATATATGGGGAGGAACTAGCTCCAACTCGGTTTAACAGTGAAAACTGCAGGAACTTCAAACCGGCTCTAGGAACAGACTGAGAAAGCAGAGAAAAAGTGTCTCCTGCAAACCGTTCCCTTGGTGCTAGATGAACGAACGTCTCTCCACTTGCTCATTTCTGAGGGATAAGTGTGTGTGAAAGCCGCCCTTCACCTAGCTTGTTGGGAACACAAAGTTTCTTTTCAGTTGCAAACTCCATTCCATACATATATATGGGGAGGTACTAACTCCAACCCGGTTTTACAGTGAAAACTGCAGGAACTTCAAACCGGCACTATGAAACAGACTGAGAATGCAGAGAAAAAGTGTCTCCTGCAACCCGTTCCCTTGGTGCTAGATGAACAAACGTCTCTCCACTTGCTCAGTTCTGAGAGATAAGTGTGTGTGAAAGCCGTACTTCACCTACCTTGTTGGGAACACAAAGTTTCTTTTCAGTTGCAAACTCCATTCCATACATATATAGGGGGAGGTACAAGCTCCAACTCGGTTTGACAGTGAAAACTGCAGGAACTTCAAACCGGCACTAGGAAACAGACTGAGAAAGCAGAGAAAAAGTGTCTCCTGCAAACCGTTCCCTTGGTGCTAGATGAACGAACGTCTCTCCACTTGCTCTGTTCTGAGAGATAAGTGTGTGTGAAAGCCGTCCTTCACCTAGCTTGTTGGGAACACAAAGTTTCTTTTCATTTGCAAACTCTATTCCATACATATATATGGGGAGGTACTAGCTCCAAATCTGTTTGACAGTGAAAACTGCAGGAACTTCAACCGGCACTAGGAAACAGACTGAGAATGCAGAGAAAAAGTGTCCCCTGCAACCCGTTCCCTTTGTGCTAGATGAACGAACGTCTCTCCACTTGCTCTGTTCTGAGAGATAAGTGTGTGTGAAAGCCGTCCTTCACCTAGCTTGTTGGGAACACAAAGTTTCTTTTCAGTTGCAAACTCCATTCCATACATATATATGGGGAGGTAAAAGCTCCAACTCGGATTGACAGTGAAAACTGCAGGAACTTCAAACCGGCTCTAGGAAACAGACTGAGAAAGCAGAGAAAAAGTGTCCCCTGCAACCCGTTCCCTTTGTGCTAGATGAACGAACGTCTCTCCACTTGCTCTGTTCTGAGAGATAAGTGTGTGTGAAAGCCGTCCTTCACCTAGCTTGTTGGGAACACAAAGTTTCTTTTCAGTTGCAAACTCCATTCCATACATATATATGGGGAGGTAGAAGCTCCAACTCGATTTGACAGTGAAAACTGCAGGAACTTCAAACCGGCACTAGGAAACAGACTGAGAAAGCAGAGAAAAAGTGTCTCCAGCAACCGGTTCCCTTGGTGCTAGATGAACGAACGTCTCTCCACTTGCTCTGTTCCGAGAGATAAGTGTGTGTGAAAGCCGTCCTTCACCTAGCTTGTTGGGAACACAAAGTTTCTTTTCAGTTGCAAACTCCATTCCATACATATATATGGGGAGGTAGAAGCTCCAAATCGGTTTTACAGTGAAAACTGCAGGAACTTCAAACCGGCACTAGGATAAATACTGAGAAAGCAGAAAAAAAGTGTCTCCTGCAACCCGTTCCCTTGGTGCTAGATGAACGAACGTCTCTCCACTTGCTCAGTTCTGAGAGATAAGTGTGTGTGAAAGCCGTCCTTCACCTAGCTTGTTGGGAACACAAAGTTTCTTTTCAGTTGCAAACTCCATTCCATACATATATATGGGGAGGTACTAGCTCCAACTCCGTTTTACAGTGAAAACTGCAGGAACTTCAAACCGGCACTAGGAAACAGACTGAGAAAGGAGAGAAAAAGTGTTTTCTGCAACCCGTTCCCTTGGTGCTAGATGAACGAAAGTCTCTGCACTTGCTCAGTTCTGAGAGATAAGTGTGTGTGAAAGCCGTCCTTCACCTAGCTTGTTGGGAACACAAAGTTTCTTTTCAGTTGAAAACTCCATTCAATACATTTATATGGGGAGGTAGAAGCTCCAACTCGGTTTTACAGTGAAAACTGCAGGAACTTCAAACCGGAACTAGGAAACAGACTGAGAAAGCAGAGAAAAAGTATCTAATGCAACCCGTTCCGTTGGTGCTAGATGAACGAACGTCTCTCCACTTGCTCACTTCTGAGAGATAAGTGTGTGTGAAAGCCGTCCTTCACCTAGCTTGTTGGGAACACAAAGTTTCTTTTCAGTTGCAAACTCCATTCCATACATATATATGGGGAGGTACAAGCTCCAATTCGGTTTGACAGTGTAAACTGCAGGAACTTCAAACCGGCACTAGGAAACAGACTGAGGGAGCAGAGAAAAAGTGTATCCTGTAACCCGTTCCCTTGTTGCTAGATGAACGAACGTCTCTCCACTTGCTCAGTTCTGAGAGATAAATGTGTGTGAAAGCCGTCCTTCACCTAGCTTGTTGGGAACACAAAGTTTCTTTTCAGTTGCAAACTCCATTCCATACATATATATGGGAAGGTACTAGCTCCAACTTGGTTTTACAGTGAAAACTGCAGGAACTTCAAACCGGCACTAGGAAAGAGACTGAGAAAGCAGAGAAAAAGTGTCTCCTGCAACCCGTTCCCTTGGTGCTAGATGAACGAACGTCTCTCCACTTGCTCAGTTCTGAGAGATAAATGTGTGTGAAAGCCGTCCTTCACCTAGCTTGTTGGGAACACAAAGTTTCTTTTCAGTTGCAAACTCAATTCCATACATATATATGGGGAGTTACTAGCTCCAACTCGGTTTTACAGTGAAAACTGCGGTAACATCAAACCGGCACTAGGAAACAGACTGAGAAAGCAGAGAAAAATTTTCTCCTGCAACCCGTTCCCTTGGTGCTAGATGAACGAACGTCTCTCCACTTGCTCAGTTCTGAGAGATAAGTGTGTGTGAAAGCCGTCCTTCACCTAGCTTGTTGGGAACACAAAGTTTCTTTTCAGTTGCAAACTCCATTCCATACATATATATGGGGAGGTACTAGCTCCAACTCGGTTTAACAGTGAAAACTGCAGGAACTTCAAACCGGCTCTAGGAACAGACTGAGAAAGCAGAGAAAAAGTGTCTCCTGCAAACCGTTCCCTTGGTGCTAGATGAACGAACGTCTCTCCACTTGCTCATTTCTGAGGGATAAGTGTGTGTGAAAGCCGCCCTTCACCTAGCTTGTTGGGAACACAAAGTTTCTTTTCAGTTGCAAACTCCATTCCATACATATATATGGGGAGGTACTAGCTCCAACTCGTTTTGACAGTGAAAACTGCAGGAACTTCAAACCGGCACTATGAAACAGACTGAGAATGCAGAGAAAAAGTGTCTCCTGCAACCCGTTCCCTTGGTGCTAGATGAACGAACGTCTCTCCACTTGCTCAGTTCTGAGAGATAAGTGTGTGTGAAAGCCGTCCTTCACCTAGCTTGTTGGGAACACAAAGTTTCTTTTCAGTTGCAAACTCCATTCCATACATATATAGGGGGAGGTACAAGCTCCAACTCGGTTTGACAGTGAAAACTGCAGGAACTTCAAACCGGCACTAGGAAACAGACTGAGAAAGCAGAGAAAAAGTGTCTCCTGCAAACCGTTCCCTTGGTGCTAGATGAACGAACGTCTCTCCACTTGCTCTGTTCTGAGAGATAAGTGTGTGTGAAAGCCGTCCTTCACCTAGCTTGTTGGGAACACAAAGTTTCTTTTCATTTGCAAACTCTATTCCATACATATATATGGGGAGGTACTAGCTCCAAATCTGTTTGACAGTGAAAACTGCAGGAACTTCAAACCGGCACTAGGAAACAGACTGAGAATGCAGAGAAAAAGTGTCCCCTGCAACCCGTTCCCTTTGTGCTAGATGAACGAACGTCTCTCCACTTGCTCTGTTCTGAGAGATAAGTGTGTGTGAAAGCCGTCCTTCACCTAGCTTGTTGGGAACACAAAGTTTCTTTTCAGTTGCAAACTCCATTCCATACATATATATGGGGAGGTAAAAGCTCCAACTCGGATTCACAGTGAAAACTGCAGGAACTTCAAACCGGCTCTAGGAAACAGACTGAGAAAGCAGAGAAAAAGTGTCCCCTGCAACCCGTTCCCTTTGTGCTAGATGAACGAACGTCTCTCCACTTGCTCTGTTCTGAGAGATAAGTGTGTGTGAAAGCCGTCCTTCACCTAGCTTGTTGGGAACACAAAGTTTCTTTTCAGTTGCAAACTCCATTCCATACATATATATGGGGAGGTAGAAGCTCCAACTCGATTTGACAGTGAAAACTGCAGGAACTTCAAACCGGCACTAGGAAACAGACTGAGAAAGCAGAGAAAAAGTGTCTCCAGCAACCGGTTCCCTTGGTGCTAGATGAACGAACGTCTCTCCACTTGCTCTGTTCCGAGAGATAAGTGTGTGTGAAAGCCGTCCTTCACCTAGCTTGTTGGGAACACAAAGTTTCTTTTCAGTTGCAAACTCCATTCCATACATATATATGGGGAGGTAGAAGCTCCAAATCGGTTTTACAGTGAAAACTGCAGGAACTTCAAACCGGCACTAGGATAAATACTGAGAAAGCAGAAAAAAAGTGTCCCCTGCAACCCGTTCCCTTGGTGCTAGATGAACGAACGTCTCTCCACTTGCTCAGTTCTGAGAGATAAGTGTGTGTGAAAGCCGTCCTTCACCTAGCTTGTTGGGAACACAAAGTTTCTTTTCAGTTGCAAACTCCATTCCATACATATATATGGGGAGGTACTAGCTCCAACTCCGTTTTACAGTGAAAATTGCAGGAACTTCAAACCGGCACTAGGAAACAGACTGAGAAAGCAGAGAAAAAGTGTCTCCTGCAACCCGTTCCCTTGGTGCTAGATGAACGAACGTCTCTCCACTTGCTCAGTTCTGAGAGATAAGTGTGTGTGAAAGCCGTCCTTCACCTAGCTTGTTGAGAACACAAAGTTTCTTTTCAGTTGCAAACTCCCTTCCATACATATATATGGGGAGGTACTAGCTCCAACTCGCTTTTACAGTGAAAACTGCAGGAACTTCAAACAGGCACTAGGAAACAGACTGAGAAAGCAGAGAAATAGTTTCTCCTGCAACCCGTTCCCTTGGTGCTAGATGAACGAACGTCTCTCCACTTGCTCAGTTCTGAGAGTTCAGTGTGTGTGAAAGCCGTCCTTCACCTAGCTTGTTGGGAACACAAAGTTTCTTTTCAGTTACAAACTCCATTCCATACATATATATCGGGAGGTACTAGCTCCAACTCGGTTTGACAGTGAAAACTGCAGGAACTTCAAACCGGCACTAGGAAACAGACTGAGAAAGCAGAGAAAAAGTGTCTCCAGCATCCGGTTCACTTGGAGCTAGATGAACGAACGTCTCTCCACTTGCTCATTTCTGAGAGATAATTGTGTGTGAAAGCCGTCCTTCACCTACCTTGTTGGGAACAAAAAGTTTCTTTTCAGTTGCAAACTCCATTCCATTCATATATATAGGGAGGTACAAGCTCCAACACGGTTTTACAGTGAAAACTGCAGGAACATCAAACCGGCACTAGGAAACAGACTGATAAAGCAGAGAAAAAGTGTCTCCTGCAACCCGTTCCCTTGGTGCTAGATGAACGAACGTCTCTCCACTTGCTCTGTTCTGAGAGATAAATGTGTGTGAAAGCCGTCCTTCACCTAGCTTGTTGGGAACACAAAGTTTCTTTTCAGTTGCAAACTCCATTCCATACATATATATGGGGAGTTACTAGCTCCAACTCGGTTTGACAGTGAAAACTGCAGGAACTTCAAACCGGCACTAGGAAACAAACTGAGAAACAGAGAAAAAGTGTCCCCTGCAACCCGTTCCCTTTGTGCTAGATGAACGAACGTCTCTCCACTTGCTCTGTTCTGAGAGATAAGTGTGTGAGAAAGCAGTCCTTCACCTATCTTGTTGGGAACACAAAGTTTCTTTTCAGTTGCAAACTCCATTCCATACATATATATGGGGAGGTAGAAGCTCCAACTCGGTTTGACAGTGAAAACTGCAGGAACATCAAACCAGCACTAGGAAACAGACTGAGAAAGCAGAGAAAAAGTGTCTCCTGCAACCCGTTCCCTTGGTGCTAGATGAACGAACGTCTCTCCACTTGCTCTGTTCTGAGAGATAATTGTGTGTGAAAGCCGTCCTTCACCTAGCTTGTTGGGAACACAAAGTTTCTTTTCAGTTGCAAACTCCATTCCATACATATATATGGGGAGGTAGAAGCTCCAACTTGGTTTGACAGTGAAAACTGCAGGAACTTCAAACCGGCACTAGGAAACAGACTGAGAAAGCAGTGAAAAAGTGTCTCCAGCAACCGGTTCCCTTGGTGCTAGATGAACGAACGTCTCTGCACTTGCTCAGTTCTGAGAGATAATTGTGTGTGAAAGCCGTCCTTCACCTAGCTTGTTGGGAACACAAAGTTTCTTTTCAGTTGCAAACTCCATTCCATACATATATATGGGGAGGTAGAAGCTCCAACTCGGTTTGACAGTGAAAACTGCAGGAACTTCAAACCGGCACTAGGAAACAGACTGAGAAATCAGAGAAAAAGTGTCTCCAGCAACCGGTTCCCTTGGTGCTAGATGAACGAACGTCTCTCCACTTGCTCAGTTCTGAGACATAATTGTGTGTGAAAGCCGTCCTTCACCTAGCTTGTTGGGAACACAAAGTTTCTTTTCAGTTGCAAACTCCATTCCATTCATATATATGGGGAGGTACAAGCTCCAACTCGGTTTTACAGTGAAAACTGCAGGAACTTCAAACCGGCACTAGGAAACAGACTGAGAAAGCAGAGAAAAAGTGTCTCCTGCAACCCGTTCCCTTGGTGCTAGATGAACGAACGTCTCTCCACTTGCTATGTTCTGAGAGATAAGTGTGTATGAAAGCCGTACTTCACCTAGCTTGTTGGGAACACAAAGATTCTTTTCAGTTGCAAACTCCATTCCATACATATATATGGGGAGTTACTAGCTCCAACTCGTTTTGAAAGTGAAAACTGCAGGAACTTCAAACCGGCACTAGGAAACAGACTGAGAAAGCAGAGAAAAAGTGTCTCCAGCAACCGGTTCCCTTGGTGCTAGATGAACGAACGTCTCTCCACCTGCTCAGTTCTGAGAGATAATTGTGTGTGAAAGTCGTCCTTCACCTAGCTTGTTGGGAACACAAAGTTTCTTTTCAGTTGCAAACTCCATTCAATTCATATATATGGGGAGGTACAAGCTCCAACTCGATTTTACAGTGAAAACTGCAGGAACTTCAAACCGGCACTAGGAAACAGACTGAGAAAGCAGAGAAAAAGTGTCTCCTGCAACCCGTTCCCTTGGTGCTAGATGAACGAAAGTCTCTCCACTTGCTATGTTCTGAGAGATAAGTGTGTATGAAAGCCGTACTTCACCTAGCTTGTTGGGAACACAAAGATTCTTTTCAGTTGCAAACTCCATTCCATACATATATATGGGGAGTTACTAGCTCCAACTCGGTTTGACAGTGAAAACTGCAGGAACTTCAAACCGGCACTAGGAAACAGACTGAGAAAGCAGAGAAAAAGTGTCTCCTGCAACCCGTTCCCTTGGTGCTAGATGAACGAACGTCTCTCCACTTGCTCAGTTCTGAGAGATATGTGTGTGTGAAAGCCGTCCTTCACCTAGCTTGTTGGGAACACAATGTTTCTTTTCAGTTGCAAACTCCATTCCATACATATATATGGGGAGGTTCAAGCTCCAACTCGGTTTTACAGTGAAAACTGCAGGAACTTCAAACCGGCACTAGGAAACAGACTGAGAAAGCATAGAAAAAGTGTCTCCTGCAACCCGTTCCCTTGTTGCTAGATGAACGAACGTCTCTTCACTTGCTCAGTTCTGAGAGATAAGTGTGGGTGAAAGCAGTCCTTCACCTAGCTTGTTGGGAACACAAAGTTTCTTTTCAGTTGCAAACTCCATTCCATACATACATATGGGGAGGTACTAGCTCCAACTCTGTTTGACAGTGAAAACTGCTGGAACATCAAACCGGCACTAGGAAACAGACTGAGAAAGCAGAGAAAAAGTGTCTCCTGCAACCCGATCCCTTTGTGCTAGATGAACGAACGTCTCTCCACTTGCTCAGTTCTGAGAGATAATTGTGTGTGAAAGCCGTCCTTCACCTAGCTTGTTGGGAACACAAAGTTTCTTTTCAGTTGCAAACTCCATTCCATTCATATATATGGGGAGGTACAAGCTCCAACTCGGTTTTACAGTGAAAACTGCAGGAACTTCAAACCGGCACTAGGAAACAGACTGAGATAGCAGAGAAAAAGTGTCTCCTGCAACCCGTTCCCTTGGTGCTAGATGAACGAACGTCTCTCCACTTGCTATGTTCTGAGAGATAAGTGTGTATGAAAGCCGTACTTCATCTAGCTTGTTGGGAACACAAAGATTCTTTTCAGTTGCAAACTCCATTCCATAGATATATATGGGGAGTTACTAGCTCCAACTCGGTTTGACAGTGAAAACTGCAGGAACTTCAAACCGGCACTAGGAAACAGACTGAGAAAGCAGAGAAAAAGTGTCTCCAGCAACCGGTTCCCTTGGTGCTAGATGAACGAACGTCTCTCCACCTGCTCAGTTCTGAGAGATAATTGTGTGTGAAAGCCGTCCTTCACCTAGCTTGTTGGGAACACAAAGTTTCTTTTCAGTTGCAAACTCCATTCCATTCATATATATGGGGAGGTACAAGCTCCAACTCGGTTTTACAGTGAAAACTGCAGGAACTTCAAACCGGCACTAGGAAACAGACTGAGAAAGCAGAGAAAAAGTGTGTCCTGCAACCCGTTCCCTTGGTGCTAGATGAACGAACGTCTCTCCACTTGCTATGTTCTGAGAGATAAGTGTGGGTGAAAGCAGTCCTTCACCTAGCTTGTTGGGAACACAAAGTTTCTTTTCAGTTGCAAACTCCATTCCATACATACATATGGGGAGGTACTAGCTCCAACTCTGTTTGACAGTGAAAACTGCTGGAACATCAAACCGGCACTAGGAAACAGACTGAGAAAGCAGAGAAAAAGTGTCTCCTGCAACCCGATCCCTTTGTGCTAGATGAACGAACGTCTCTCCACTTGCTCAGTTCTGAGAGATAATTGTGTGTGAAAGCCGTCCTTCACCTAGCTTGTTGGGAACACAAAGTTTCTTTTCAGTTGCAAACTCCATTCCATTCATATATATGGGGAGGTACAAGCTCCAACTCGGTTTTACAGTGAAAACTGCAGGAACTTCAAACCGGCACTAGGAAACAGACTGAGATAGCAGAGAAAAAGTGTCTCCTGCAACCCGTTCCCTTGGTGCTAGATGAACGAACGTCTCTCCACTTGCTATGTTCTGAGAGATATGTGTGTATGAAAGCCGTACTTCATCTAGCTTGTTGGGAACACAAAGATTCTTTTCAGTTGCAAACTCCATTCCATAGATATATATGGGGAGTTACTAGCTCCAACTCGGTTTGACAGTGAAAACTGCAGGAACTTCAAACCGGCACTAGGAAACAGACTGAGAAAGCAGAGAAAAAGTGTCTCCAGCAACCGGTTCCCTTGGTGCTAGATGAAAGAACGTCTCTCCACCTGCTCAGTTCTGAGAGATAATAGTGTGTGAAAGCCGTCCTTCACCTAGCTTGTTGGGAACACAAAGTTTCTTTTCAGTTGCAAACTCCATTCCATTCATATATATGGGGAGGTACAAGCTCCAACTCGGTTTTACAGTGAAAACTGCAGGAACTTCAAACCGGCACTAGGAAACAGACTGAGAAAGCAGAGAAAAAGTGTCTCCTGCAACCCGTTCCCTTGGTGCTAGATGAACGAACGTCTCTCCACTTGCTATGTTCTGAGAGATAAGTGTGTATGAAAGCCGTACTTCACCTAGCTTGTTGGGAACACAAAGATTCTTTTCAGTTGCAAACTCCATTCCATACATATATATGGGGAGTTACTAGCTCCAACTCGGTTTGACAGTGAAAACTGCAGGAACTTCATACCGGCACTAGGAAACAGACTGAGAAAGCAGAGAAAAAGTGTCTCCTGCATCCCGTTCCCTTGGTGCTAGATGAACGAACGTCTCTCCACTTGCTCAATTCTGAGAGAAAAGTGTGTGTGAAAGCCGTCCTTCACCTAGCTTGTTGGGAACACAAAGTTTCTTTTCAGTTGCAAACTCCATTCCATACATATATATGGGGAGGTACAAACTCAAACTCGGTTTTACAGTGAAAACTGCAGGAACTTCAAACCGGCACTAGGAAACAGACTGAGAAAGCAGAGAAAAAGTGTCTCCTGCAACCCGTTCCCTTGGTGCTAGATGAACGAACGTCTCTTCACTTGCTCAGTTCTGAGAGTTAAGTGTGGGTGAAAGCAGTCCTTCACCTAGCTTGTTGGGAACACAAAGTTTCTTTTCAGTTGCAAACCCCATTCCATACATACATATGGGGAGGTACTAGCTCCAACTCTGTTTGACAGTGAAAACTGCAGGAACATCAAACCGGCACTAGGAAACAGACTGAGAAAGCAGAAAAAAAGTGTCTCCTGCAACCCGTTCCCTTTGTGCTAGATGAACGAACGTCTCTCCACTTGCTCTGTTCTGAGAGATAATTGTGTGTGAAAGCCGTCCTTCACCTAGCTTGTTGGGAACACAAAGTTTCTTTTCAGTTGCAAACTCCATTCCATACATATATATGGGGAGGTAGAAGCTCCAACTCGGTTTGACAGTGAAAACTGCAGGAACTTAAAACCGGCACTAGGAAACAGACTGAGAAAGCAGAGAAAATGTGTCTCCTGCAAACCGTTCCCTTGGTGCTAGATGAACGAACGTCTCTTCACTTGCTCAGTTCTGAGAGATAAGTGTGGGTGAAAGCAGTCCTTCACCTAGCTTGTTGGGAACACAAAGTTTCTTTTCAGTTGCAAACTCCATTCCATACATACATAAGGGGAGGTTCTAGCTCCAACTCTGTTTGACAGTGAAAACTGCAGGAACTTCAAACCGGCACTAGGAAACAGACTGAGAAAGCAGAGAAAAAGTGTCTCCTGCAACCCGTTCCCTTGGTGCTAGATGAACGAACGTCTCTCCACTTGCTCAGTTCCGAGAGATAAGTGTGTGTGAAAGCCGTCCTTCACCTAGCTTGTTGGGAACACAAAGTTTCTTTTCAGTTGCAAACTCCATTCCATACATATATATGGGGAGGTACTAGCTCCAACTCGGTTTGACAGTGAAAACTGCAGGAACATCAAACTGGCACTAGGAAACAGACTGAGAAAGCAGAGAAAAAGTGTCTCCTACAACAAGTTCCCTTTGTGCTAGATGAACGAACGTCTCTCCACTTGCTCAGTTCTGAGAGATAAGTGTGTGTGAAAGCCGTCCTTCAAATAGCTTGTTTGGAACCCAAAGTTTCTTTTCAGTTGCAAACTCCATTCCATAGATATATATGGGGAGGTACTAGCTCCAACTCGGTTTGACAGTGAAAACTGCAGGAACTTCAAACCGGCACTAGGAAACAGACTGAGAAAGCAGAGAAAAAGTGTCTCCTGCAACCCGTTCCCTTGGTGCTAGATGAACGAACGTCTCTCCACTTGCTCAGTTCCGAGAGATAAGTGTGTGTGAAAGCCGTCCTTCAACTAGCTTGTTGGGAACACAAAGTTTCTTTTCAGTTGCAAACTCCATTCCATACATATATAAGGGGAGTTAGAAGCTCCAAATCGGTTTTACAGTGCAAACTGCAGGAACTTCAAACCGGCAGTAGGAAACAGTCTGAGAAAGCAGAGAAAAAGTGTCTCCTGCAACCCGTTCCCTTGGTGCTAGATGAACGAACGTCTCTCCACTTGCTCAGTTCCGAGAGATAAGTGTGTGTGAAAGCCGTCCTTCAACTAGCTTGTTGGGAACACAAAGTTTCTTTTCAGTTGCAAACTCCATTCCATACATATATATGGGGAGGTAGAAGCTCCAACTCGATTTGACAGTGAAAACTGCAGGAACTTCAAACCGGCACTAGGAAACAGACTGAGAAAGCAGAGAAAAAGTGTCTCCAGCAACCGGTTCCCTTGGTGCTAGATGAACGAACGTCTCTCCACTTGCTCTGTTCCGAGAGATAAGTGTGTGTGAAAGCCGTCCTTCACCTAGCTTGTTGGGAACACAAAGTTTCTTTTCAGTTGCAAACTCCATTCCATACATATATATGGGGAGGTAGAAGCTCCAAATGGGTTTTACAGTGAAAACTGCAGGAACTTCAAAACGGCACTAGGATAAAGACTGAGAAAACAGAAAAAAAGTGTCTCCTGCAACCCGTTCCCTTGGTGCTAGATGAACGAACGTCTCTCCACTTGCTCAGTTCTGAGAGATAAGTGTGTGTGAAAGCCGTCCTTCACCTAGCTTGTTGGGAACACAAAGTTTCTTTTCAGTTGCAAACTCCATTCCATACATATATATGGGGAGGTACTAGCTCCAACTCCGTTTTACAGTGAAAACTGCAGGAACTTCAAACCGGCACTAGGAAACAGACTGAGAAAGCAGAGAAAAAGTGTCTCCTGCAACCCATTCCCTTGGTGCTAGATGAACGAACGTCTCTCCACTTGCTCAGTTCTGAGAGATAAGTGTGTGTGAAAGCCGTCCTTCCCCTAGCTTGTTGGGAACACAAAGTTTCTTTTCAGTTGCAAACTCCCTTCCATACATATATATGGGGAGGTACTAGCTCCAACTCGGTTTTACAGTGAAAACTGCAGGAACTTCAAACAGGCACTAGGAAACAGAATGAGAAAGCAGAGAAATAGTTTCTCCTGCAACCCGTTCCCTTGGTGCTAGATGAACGAACGTCTCTCCACTTGCTCAGTTCTGAGAGTTCAGTGTGTGTGAAAGCCGTCCTTCAACTAGCTTGTTGGGAACACAAAGTTTCTTTTCAGTTACAAACTCCATTCCATACATATATATCGGGAGGTACTAGCTCCAACCCGGTTTGACAGTGAAAACTGCAGGAACTTCAAACCGGCACTAGGAAACAGACTGAGAAAGCAGAGAAAAAGTGTCCCCAGCATCCGGTTCCCTTGGAGCTAGATGAACGAACGTCTCTCCACTTGCTCATTTCTGGGAGATAATTGTGTGTGAAAGCCGTCCTTCACCTACCTTGTTGGGAACACAAAGTTTCTTTTCAGTTGCAAACTCCATTCCATTCATATATATGGGGAGGTACAAGCTCCAACACGGTTTTACAGTGAAAACTGCAGGAACTTCAAACCGGCACTAGGAAACAGACTGATAAAGCAGAGAAAAAGTGTCTCCTGCAACCCGTTCCCTTGGTGATAGATGAACGAACGTCTCTCCACTTGCTCTGTTCTGAGAGATAAATGTGTGTGAAAGCCGTCCTTCACCTAGCTTGTTGGGAACACAAAGTTTCTTTTCAGTTGCAAATTCCATTCCATACATATATATGGGGAGTTAGTAGCTCCAAATCGGTTTGACAGTGAAAACTGCAGGAACTTCAAACCGGCATTAGGAAACAAACTGAGAAACAGAGAAAAAGTGTCCCCTGCAACCCGTTCCCTTTGTGCTAGATGAACGAACGTCTCTCCACTTGCTCTGTTCTGAGAGATAAGTGTGTGAGAAAGCAGTCCTTCACCTAGCTTGTTGGGAACACAAAGTTTCTTTTCAGTTGCAAACTCCATTCCATACATATATATGGGGAGGTAGAAGCTCCAACTCGGTTTGACAGTGAAAACTGCAGGAACATTAAACCGGCACTAGGAAACAGACTGAGAAAGCAGAGAAAAAGTGTCTCCTGCAACCCGTTCCCTTGGTGCTAGATGAACGAACGTCTCTCCACTTGCTCTGTTCTGAGAGATAATTGTGTGTGAAAGCCGTCCTTCACCTAGCTTGTTGGGAACACAAAGTTTCTTTTCAGTTGCAAACTCCATTCCATACATATATATGGGGAAGTAGAAGCTCCAACTCGGTTTGACAGTGAAAACTGCAGGAACTTCAAACCGGCACTAGGAAACAGACTGAGAAAGCAGAGAAAAAGTGTCTCCAGCAACCGGTTCTCTTGGTGCTAGATGAACGAACGTCTCTCCACTTGCTCAGTTCTGAGAGATAATTGTGTGTGAAAGCCGTCCTTCACCTAGCTTGTTGGGAACACAAAGTTTCTTTTCAGTTGCCAACTCCATTCCATACATATATATGGGGAGGTAGAAGCTCCAACTCGGTTTGACAGTGAAAACTGCAGGAACTTCAAACCGGCACTAGGAAACAGACTGAGAAAGCAAAGAAAAAGTGTGTCCAGCAACCGGTTCCCTTGGTGCTAGATGAACGAACGTCTCTCCACTTGCTCAGTTCTGAGAGATAATTGTGTGTGAAAGCCGTCCTTCACCTAGCTTGTTGGGAACACAAAGTTTCTTTTCAGTTGCAAACTCCATTCCATTCATATATATGGGGAGGTACAAGCTCCAACTCGGTTTTACAGTGAAAACTGCAGGAACTTCAAACCGGCACTAGGAAACAGACTGAGAAAGCAGAGAAAAAGTGTCTCCTGCAACCCGTTCCCTTGGTGCTAGATGAACGAAAGTCTCTCCACTTGCTATGTTCTGAGAGATAAGTGTGTATGAAAGCCGTACTTCACCTAGCTTGTTGGGAACACAAAGATTCTTTTCAGTTGCAAACTCCATTCCATACATATATATGGGGAGTTACTAGCTCCAACTCGGTTTGACAGTGAAAACTGCAGGAACTTCAAACCGGCACTAGGAAACAGACTGAGAAAGCAGAGAAAAAGTGTCTCCAGCAACCGGTTCCCTTGGTGCTAGATGAATGAACGTCTCTCCACCTGCTCAGTTCTGAGAGATAATTGTGTGTGAAAGCCGTCCTTCACCTAGCTTGTTGGGAACACAAAGTTTCTTTTCAGTTGCAAACTCCATTCCATTCATATATATGGGGAGGTATAAGCTCCAACTCGGTTTTACAGTGAAAACTGCAGGAACTTCAAACCGGCACCAGGAAACAGACTGAGAAAGCAGAGAAAAAGTGTCTCTTGCAACCCGTTCCCTTGGTGCTAGATGAACGAAAGTCTCTCCACTTGCTCAGTTCTGAGAGATAAGTGTGTGTGAAAGCCGTCCTTCACCTAGCTTGTTGGGAACACAAAGTTTCTTTTCAGTTGCAAACTCCATTCCATACATATATATGGGGAGGTGCAAACTCAAACTCGGTTTTACAGTGAAAACTGCAGGAACTTCAAACCGGCACTAGGAAACAGACTGAGAAAGCAGAGAAAAAGTGTCTCCTGCAACTCGTTCCCTTGGTGCTAGATGAACGAACGTCTCTTCACTTGCTCAGTTCTGAGAGATAAGTGTGGGTGAAAGCAGTCCTTCACCTAGCTTGTTGGGAACACAAAGTTTCTTTTCAGTTGCAAACTCCATTCCATACATATATATGGGGAGGTAGAAGCTCCAACTCGGTTTGACAGTGAAAACTGCAGGAACATCAAACCGGCACTAGGAAACAGACTGAGAAAGCAGAGAAAAAGTGTCTCCTGCAACCCGTTCCCTTGGTGCTAGATGAACGAACGTCTCTCCACTTGCTCTGTTCTGAGAGATAATTGTGTGTGAAAGCCGTCCTTCACCTAGCTTGTTGGGAACACAAAGTTTCTTTTCAGTTGCAAACTCCATTCCATACATATATATGGGGAGGTTCAAGCTCCAACTCGGTTTTACAGTGAAAACTGCAGGAACTTCAAACCGGCACTAGGAAACAGACTGAGAAAGCAGTGAAAAGGTGTCTCCAGCAACCGGTTCCCTTGGTGCTAGATGAACGAACGTCTCTCCACTTGCTCAGTTCTGAGAGATAATTGTGTGTGAAAGCCGTCCTTCACCTAGCTTGTTGGGAACACAAAGTTTCTTTTCAGTTGCAAACTCCATTCCATACATATATATGGGGAGGTAGAAGCTCCAACTCGGTTTGACAGTGAAAACTGCAGGAACTTCAAACCGGCACTAGGAAACAGACTGAGAAATCAGAGAAAAAGTGTCTCCAGCAACCGGTTCCCTTGGTGCTAGATGAACGAACGTCTCTCCACTTGCTCATTTCTGAGACATAATTGTGTGTGAAAGCCGTCCTTCACCTAGCTTGTTGGGAACACAAAGTTTCTTTTCAGTTGCAAACTCCATTCCATTCATATATATGGGGAGGTACAAGCTCCAACTCGGTTTTACAGTGAAAACTGCAGGAACTTCAAACCGGCACTAGGAAACAGACTGAGAAAGCAGAGAAAAAGTGTCTCCTGCAACCCGTTCCCTTGGTGCTAGATGAACGAACGTCTCTCCACTTGCTATGTTCTGAGAGATAAGTGTGTATGAAAGCCGTACTTCACCTAGCTTATTGGGAACACAAAGATTCTTTTCAGTTGCAAACTCCATTCCATACATATATATGGGGAGTTACTAGCTCCAACTCGGTTTGACAGTGAAAACTGCAGGAACTTCAAACCGGCACTAGGAAACAGACTGAGAAAGCAGAGATAAAGTGTCTCCTGCAACCCGTTCCCTTGGTGCTAGATGAACGAACGTCTCTCCACTTGCTCAGTTCTGAGAGAAAAATGTGTGTGAAAGCCGTCCTTCACCTAGCTTGTTGGGAACACAAAGTTTCTTTTCAGTTGCAAACTCCATTCCATACATATATATGGGGAGGTAGAAGCTCCAACTCGGTTTTACAGTGAAAACTGCAGGAACTTCAAACCGGCACCAGGAAACAGACTGAGAAAGCAGAGAAAAAGTGTCTCCTGCAACCCGTTCCCTTGGTGCTAGATGAACGAACGTCTCTTCACTTGCTCAGTTCTGAGAGTTAATTGTGGGTGAAAGCAGTCCTTCACCTAGCTTGTTGGAAACACAAAGTTTCTTTTCAGTTGCAAACTCCATTCCATACATACATATGGGGAGGTACTAGCTCCAACTCTGTTTGACAGTGAAAACTGCAGGAACATCAAACCGGCACTAGGAAACAGACTGAGAAAGCAGAAAAAAAGTGTCTCCTGCAAACCGTTCCCTTGGTGCTAGATGAACGAACGTCTCTCCACTTGCTCAGTTCTGAGAGATAGTTGCGTCTGAAAGCCGTCCTTCACCTAGCTTGTTGGGAACACAAAGTTTCTTTTCAGTTGCAAACTCCATTCCATACATATATATGGGGAGGTAGAAGCTCCAACTCGGTTTGACAGTGAAAACTGCAGGAACTTAAAACCGGCACTAGGAAACAGACTGAGAAAGCAGAGAAAAAGTGTCTCCAGCAACCGGTTCCCTTGGTGCTAGATGAACGAACGTCTCTCCACTTGCTAAGTTCTGAGAGATAAGTGTGTGTGAAAGCCGTCCTTCACCTAGCTTGTTGGGAACACAAAGTTTCTTTTCAGTTGCAAACTCCATTCCATACATACATATGGGGAGGTACTAGCTCCAACTCTGTTTGACAGTGAAAACTGCAGGAACTTCAAACCGGCACTAAGAAACAGACTGAGAAAGCAGAGAAAATGTGTCTCCTGCAACCCGTTCCCTTGGTGCTAGATGAACGAACGTCTCTTCACTTGCTCAGTTCTGAGAGATAAGTGTGGGTGAAAGCAGTCCTTCACCTAGCTTGTTGGGAACACAAATTTTCTTTTCAGTTGCAAACTCCATTCCATACATACATATGGGAGGTACTAGCTCCAACTCTGTTTGACAGTGAAAACTGCAGGAACTTCATACCGGCACTAGGAAACAGACTGAGAAAGCAGAGAAATAGTATCTCCTGCAACCCGTTCCCTTGGTGCTAGATGAACGAACGTCTCTCAACTTGCTCAGTTCTGAGAGATAAGTGTGTGTGAAAGCCGTCCTTCACCTAGCTTGTTGGGAACACAAAGTTTCTTTTCAGTTGCAAAATCCATTCCATACATATATATGGGGAGATAGTAGCTCCAAATCGGTTTGACAGTGAAAACTGCAGGAACTTCATACCGGCACTAGGAAACAGACTGAGAAAGCAGAGAAAAAGTGTCTCCTGCAACCCGTTCCCTTGGTGCTAGATGAACGAACGTCTCTCCACTTGCTCAGTTCTGAGAGATAAGTGTGTGTGAAAGCCGTCCTTCACCTAGCTTGTTGGGAACACAAAGTTTCTTTTCAGTTGCAAACTCCATTCCATACATATATATGGGGAGGTACTAGCTCCAACTCGGTTTGACAGTGAAAACTGCAGGAACATCAAACTGGCACTAGGAAACAGACTGAGAAAGCAGAGAAAAAGTGTCTCCTACAACAAGTTCCCTTCGTGCTAGATGAACGAACGTCTCTCCACTTGCTCAGTTCTGAGAGATAAGTGTGTGTGAAAGCCGTCCTTCAAATAGCTTGTTTGGAACCCAATGTTTCTTTTCAGTTGCAAACTCCATTCCATAGATATATATGGGGAGGTACTAGCTCCAACTCGGTTTGACAGTGAAAACTGCAGGAACTTCAAACCGGCAGTAGGAAACAGACTGAGAAAGCAGAGAAAAAGTGTCTCCTGCAACCCGTTCCCTTGGTGCTAGATGAACGAACGTCTCTCCACTTGCTCAGTTCCGAGAGATAAGTGTGTGTGAAAGCCGTCCTTCAACTAGCTTGTTGGGAACACAAAGTTTCTTTTCAGTTGCAAACTCCATTCCATACATATATATGGGGAGGTAGAAGCTCCAACTGGGTTTTACAGTGAAAACTGCAGGAACTTCAAACCGGCACTAGGAAACAGACTGAGAAAGCAGAGAAAAAGTGTCACCTGCAACCCGTTCCCTTCGTGCTAGATGAACGAACGTCTCTCCACTTGCTCAGTTCTGAGAGATAATTGCGTCTGAAAGCCGTCCTTCACCTAGCTTTTTGGGAACACAAAGTTTCTTTTCAGTTGCAAACTCCATTCCAAACATATATATGGGGAGGTACTAGCTCCAACTCAGTTTTACAGTGAAAACTGCAGGAACTTCAAACCGGCACTAGGAAACAGACTGAGAAAGCAGAGAAAAGTGTCGCCTGCAACCCGTTCCCTTGGTGCTAGATGAACGAACGTCTCTCTACTTGCTCAGTTCTGAGAGATATGTGTGTGTGAAATCCGTCCATCACCTAGCTTGTTGGGAACACAAAGATTCTTTTCAATTGCAAACTCCATTCCATACATATATATGGGGAGGTACTAGCTCCAACTCAGTTTTACAGTGAAAACTGCAGGAACTTCAAACCGGCACTAAGAAACAGTCTGAGAAAGCAGAGAAAAAGTGTCTCCTGCAACCCGTTCCCTTGGTGCTAGTTGAACGAACGTCTCTCCACTTGCTCAGATCTGAGAGATATGTGTGTGTGAAAGCCGTCCTTCACCTAGCTTGTTGGGAACACAAAGTTTCTTTTCAGTTGCAAACTCCATTCCATACATATATATGGGGAGGTAGAAGCTCCAACTCGGATTTACAGTGAAAACTGCAGGAACATCATACCGGCACTAGGTAACAGACTGAGAAAGCAGAGAAAAAGTGTCTACTGCAACCCGTTCCCTTGGTGCCAAATGAACGAACGACTCTCCACTTGCTCAGTTCTGAGAGATAAGTGTGTGTAAGCCGTCCTTCACCTAGCTTGTTGGGAACACAAAGTTTCTTTTCAGTTGCAAACTCCATTCCATCTATATATATGGGGAGATACAAGCTCCAACACGGTTTTACAATGAAAACTGCAGGAACTTCAAAACGGCACTAGGAAACAGACTGAAAACAGAGAAAAAGTGTCTCCTGCAAACCATTCCTTGGTGCTAGATGAACGAACGTCTCTCCACATGCTCAGTTCTGAGAGATAAGTGTGTGTGAAAGCCGTCCTTCACCTAGCTTGTTGGGAACACAAAGTTTCTTTTCAGTTGCAAACCCCAATCCATACATATATAAGGGGAGGTAGAAGCTCCAACTCTGATTTACAGTGAAAATTGCAGGAACTTCAAACCGGCACTAGGAAACAGACTGAGAAAGCAGAGAAAAAGTGTCTCCTGCAACCCGTTCCCTTGGTGCCAAATGAACGAACGTCTCTCCACTTGCTCAGTTATGAGAGATAAGTGTATGTAGGCCGTCCTTCAACTAGCTTGTTGGGAACACAAAGTTTCTTTTCAGTTGCAAACTCCATTCCATCTATATATATGGGGAGATACTAGCTCCAACACGGTTTTACAGTGAAAACTGCAGGAACTTCAAACCGGCACTAGGAAACAGACTGAGAAAGCAGAGAAATAGTGTATCCTGCAACCCGTTCCCTTGGTGCTGGATGAACGAACGTCTCTCCACTTGCTCAGTTCTGAGAGATAAGTGCGTGTGAAAGCCGTCCTTCACCTAGCTTGTTGGGAACACAAAGTTTCTTTTCAGTTGCAAACTACATTCCATACATATATATGGGGAGGTACTAGCTCCAACTCGGTTTGACAGTGAAAAATGCAGGAACTTCAAACCGACACTAGGAAACAGATTGAGAAAGCAGAGAAAAAGTGTCTCCTGCAACCCGTTCCCTTGGTGCCAAATGAACGAACGACTCTCCACTTGCTCAGTTCTGAGAGATAAGTGTGTGTGAAAGCCGTCCTTCACCTCGCTTGTTGGGAACACAAAGTTTCTTTTCAGTTGCAAACTCCATTCCATACATATATATGGGGAGATACTAGCTCCAAATCGGTTTGACAGTGAAAACTGCAGGAACTTCAAACCGGCACTAAGAAACAGACTGAGAAAGCAGAGAAAAAGTGTCTCCTGCAACCCGTTCCCTTGGTGCTAGATGAACGAACGTCTCTCCACTTGCTCAGTTCCGAGAGATAAGTGTGTGTGAAAGCCGTCCTTCACCTCGCTTGTTGGGAACACAAAGTTTCTTTTCAGTTGCAAACTGCATTCCATACATATATATGGGGAGGTTCTAGCTCCAACTCGGTTTGACAGTGAAAACTGCAGGAACTTCAAACCGGCACTAGGAAACAGACTGAGAAAGCAGAGAAAAAGTGTCTCCTGCAACCCGTTCCCTTGGTGCTAGATGAACGAACGTTTCTCCACTTGCTCAGTTCTGAGAGATAATTGTGTGTGAAAGCCGTCCTTCACATAGCTTGTTGGGAACACAAAGTTTCTTTTCAGTTGCAAACTCCATTCCATACATATATAAGGGTAGTTAGAAGCTCCAAATCGGTTTTACAGTGCAAACTGCAGGAACTTCAAACCGGCACTAGGAAACAGAATGAGAAAGCAGAGAAAAAGTGTCTCCTGCAACCCGTTCCCTTGGTGCTAGATGAACGAACGTCTCTCCACTTGCTCAGTTCCGAGAGATAAGTGTGTGTGAAAGCCGTCCTTCAACTAGCTTGTTGGGAACACAAAGTTTCTTTTAAGTTGCAAACTCCATTCCATACATATATATGGGGAGGTAGAAGCTCCAACTGGGTTTTACAGTGAAAACTGCAGGAACTTCAAACCAGCACTAGGAAACAGACTGAGAAAGCAGAGAAAAAGTGTCACCTGCAACCCGTTCCCTTCGTGCAAGATGAACGAACGTCTCTCCACTTGCTCAGTTCTGAGAGATAATTGCGTGTGAAAGCCGTCCTTCACCTAGCTTTTTGGGAACACAAAGTTTCTTTTCAGTTGCAAACTCCATTCCATACATATATATGGGGAGGTACTAGCTCCAACTCAGTTTTACAGTGAAAACTGCAGGAACTTCAAACCGGCACTAGGAAACAGACTGAGAAAGCAGAGAAAAAGTGTCTCCTGCAACCCGTTCCCTTGGTGCTAGATGAACGAACGTATCTCCACTTGCTCAGTTCTGAGAGATATGTGTGTGTGAAAGCCGTCCATCACCTAGGTTGTTGGGAACACAAAGATTCTTTCAGTTGCAAACTCCATTCCATACATATATACTGGGATGTAGAAGCTCCAACTCGGATTTACAGTGAAAACTGCAGGAACTTCCAACCGGCACTAGGAAACAGAATGAGAAAGCAGAGAAAAAGTGTCCCTGCAACCCGTTCCCTTGGTGCTAGATGAACGAACGTCTCTCCACTTGCTCAGTTCTGAGAGATAATTGCGTGTGAAAGCCGTCCTTCACCTAGCTTGTTGGGAACACAAAGTTTCTTTTCAGTTGCAAACTACATTCCATACATATATAAGGGGAGTTAGAAGCTCCAAATCGGTTTGACAGTGAAAAATGCAGGAACTTCAAACCGACACTAGGAAACAGATTGAGAAAGCAGAGAAAAAGTGTCTCCTGCAACCCGTTCCCTTGGTGCCAAATGAACGAACGACTCTCCAATTGCTCAGTTCTGAGAGATAAGTGTGTGTAAGCCGTCCTTCACCTAGCTTGTTGGGAACACCAAGTTTCTTTTCAGTTGCAAACTCCATTCCATACATATATATGGGGAGGTACTAGCTCCAACTCGGTTTGACAGTGAAAAATGCAGGAACTTCAAACCGACACTAGGAAACAGATTGAGAAAGCAGAGAAAAAGTGTCTCCTGCAACCCGTTCCCTTGGTGCCAAATGAACGAACGACTCTCCAATTGCTCAGTTCTGAGAGATAAGTGTGTGTAAGCCGTCCTTCACCTAGCTTGTTGGGAACACCAAGTTTCTTTTCAGTTGCAAACTCCATTCCATACATATATATGGGGAGGTAGAAGCTCCAACTCGGTTTTACAGTGAAAACTGCAGAAAATTCAAACCGGCACTAGGAAACAGACTGAGAAAGCAGAGAAAAAGTGTCTCCTGCAACCCGTTCCCTTGGTGCTAGATGAACGAACGTCTCTCCAATTGCTCAGTTCTGAGAGATAAGTGCGTGTGAAAGCCGTCCTTCACCTAACTTGTTGGGAACACAAAGTTTCTTTTCAGTTGCAAACTCCATTCCATACATATATATGGGGAGGTACTAGCTCCAACTCAGTTTTACAGTGAAAACTGCAGGAACTTCAAACCGGCACTAGGAAACAGACTGAGAAAGCAGAGAAAAAGTGTCTCCTGCAACCCGTTCCCTTGGTGCTAGATGAACGAACGTCTCTCCACTTGCTCAGTTCCGAGAGATAAGTGTGTGTGAAAGCCGTCCTTCAACTAGCTTGTTGGGAACACAAAGTTTCTTTTAAGTTGCAAACACCATTCCATACATATATATGGGGAGGTAGAAGCTCCAACTGGGTTTTACAGTGAAAACTGCAGGAACTTCAAACCGGCACTAGGAAACAGACTGAGAAAGCAGAAAAAAAGTGTCACCTGCAACCCGTTCCCTTCGTGCAAGATGAACGAACGTCTCTCCACTTGCTCAGTTCTGAGAGATAATTGCGTGTGAAAGCCGTCCTTCACCTAGCTTTTTGGGAACACAAAGTTTCTTTTCAGTTGCAAACTCCATTCCATACATATATATGCAGAGGTACTAGCTCCAACTCAGTTTTACAGTGAAAACTGCAGGAACTTCAAACCGGCACTAGGAAACAGACTGAGAAAGCAGAGAAAAAGTGTCTCCTGCAACCCGTTCCCTTGGTGCTAGATGAACGAACGTATCTCCACTTGCTCAGTTCTGAGAGATATGTGTGTGTGAAAGCCGTCCATCACCTAGCTTGTTGGGAACACAAAGATTCTTTCAGTTGCAAACTCCATTCCATACATATATACTGGGATGTAGAAGCTCCAACTCGGATTTACAGTGAAAACTGCAGGAACTTCAAACCGGCACTAGGAAACAGAATGAGAAAGCAGAAAAAAAGTGTCCCTGCAACCCGTTCCCTTGGTGCTAGATGAACGAACGTCTCTCCACTTGCTCAGTTCTGAGAGATAAGTGCGTGTGAAAGCCGTCCTTCACCTAGCTTGTTGGGAACACAAAGTTTCTTTTCAGTTGCAAACTCCATTCCATACATATATATGGGGAGGTAGAAGCTCCAACTCGGTTTTACAGTGAAAACTGCAGAAAATTCAAACCGGCACTAGGAAACAGACTGAGAAAGCAGAGAAAAAGTGTCTCCTGCAACCCGTTCCCTTGGTGCTAGATGAACGAACGTCTCTCCAATTGCTCAGTTCTGAGAGATAAGTGCGTGTGAAAGCCGTCCTTCACCTAGCTTGTTGGGAACACAAAGTTTCTTTTCAGTTGCAAACTCCATTCCATACATATATATGGGGAGGTACTAGCTCCAACTCAATTTTACAGTGAAAACTGCAGGAACTTCAAACCGGCACTAAGAAACAGTCTGAGAAAGCAGAGAAAAAGTGTCTCCTGCAACCCGTTCCCTTGGTGCTAGTTGAACGAACGTCTCTCCACTTGCTCAGATCTGAGAGATATGTGTGTGTGAAAGCCGTCCTTCACCTAGCTTGTTGGGAACACAAAGTTTCTTTTCAGTTGCAAACTCCATTCCATACATATATATGGGGAGGTAGAAGCTCCAACTCGGATTTACAGTGAAAACTGCAGGAACATCATACCGGCACTAGGTAACAGACTGAGAAAGCAGAGAAAAAGTGTCTACTGCAACCCGTTCCCTTGGTGCCAAATGAACGAACGACTCTCCACTTGCTCAGTTCTGAGAGATAAGTGTGTGTAAGCCGTCCTTCACCTAGCTTGTTGGGAACACAAAGTTTCTTTTCAGTTGCAAACTCCATTCCATCTATATATATGGGGAGATACAAGCTCCAACACGGTTTTACAATGAAAACTGCAGGAACTTCAAAACGGCACTAGGAAACAGACTGAAAACAGAGAAAAAGTGTCTCCTGCAAACCATTCCTTGGTGCTAGATGAACGAACGTCTCTCCACATGCTCAGTTCTGAGAGATAAGTGTGTGTGAAAGCCGTCCTTCACCTAGCTTGTTGGGAACACAAAGTTTCTTTTCAGTTGCAAACTCCAATCCATACATATATAAGGGGAGGTAGAAGCTCCAACTCTGATTTACAGTGAAAATTGCAGGAACTTCAAACCGGCACTAGGAAACAGACTGAGAAAGCAGAGAAAAAGTGTCTCCTGCAACCCGTTCCCTTGGTGCCAAATGAACGAACGTCTCTCCACTTACTCAGTTATGAGAGATAAGTGTGTGTAGGCCGTCCTTCAACTAGCTTGTTGGGAACACAAAGTTTCTTTTCAGTTGCAAACTTCATTCCATCTATATATATGGGGAGATACTAGCTCCAACACGGTTTTACAGTGAAACCTGCAGGAACTTCAAACCGGCACTAGGAAACAGACTGAGAAAGCAGAGATATAGTGTCTCCTGCAACCCGTTCCCTTGGTGCTAGAAGAACGAACGTCTCTCCACTTGCTCAGTTCTGAGAGATAAGTGCGTGTGAAAGCCGTCCTTCACCTAGCTTGTTGGGAACACAAAGTTTCTTTTCAGTTGCAAACTACATTCCATACATATATATGGGGAGGTACTAGCTCCAACTCGGTTTGACAGTGAAAAATGCAGGAACTTCAAACCGACACTAGGAAACAGATTGAGAAAGCAGAGAAAAAGTGTCTCCTGCAACCCGTTCCCTTGGTGCCAAATGAACGAACGACTCTCCACTTGCTCAGTTCTGAGAGATAAGTGTGTGTGAAAGCCGTCCTTCACCTCGCTTGTTGGGAACACAAAGTTTCTTTTCAGTTGCAAACTCCATTCCATACATATATATGGGGAGATACTAGCTCCAAATCGGTTTGACAGTGAAAACTGCAGGAACTTCAAACCGGCACTAAGAAACAGACTGAGAAAGCAGAGAAAAAGTGTCCCCTGCAACCCGTTCCCTTGGTGCTAGATGAACGAACGTCTCTCCACTTGCTCAGTTCCGAGAGATAAGTGTGTGTGAAAGCCGTCCTTCACCTCGCTTGTTGGGAACACAAAGTTTCTTTTCAGTTGCAAACTGCATTCCATACATATATATGGGGAGGTTCTAGCTCCAACTCGGTTTGACAGTGAAAACTGCAGGAACTTCAAACCGGCACTAGGAAACAGACTGAGAAAGCAGAGAAAAAGTGTCTCCTGCAACCCGTTCCCTTGGTGCTAGATGAACGAACGTTTCTCCACTTGCTCAGTTCTGAGAGATAATTGTGTGTGAAAGCCGTCCTTCACATAGCTTGTTGGGAACACAAAGTTTCTTTTCAGTTGCAAACTCCATTCCATACATATATAAGGGGAGTTAGAAGCTCCAAATCGGTTTTACAGTGCAAACTGCAGGAACTTCAAACCGGCACTAGGAAACAGACTGAGAAAGCAGAGAAAAAGTGTCTCCTGCAACCCGTTCCCTTGGTGCTAGATGAACGAACGTCTCTCCACTTGCTCAGTTCCGAGAGATAAGTGTGTGTGAAAGCCGTCCTTCAACTAGCTTGTTGGGAACACAAAGTTTCTTTTAAGTTGCAAACTCCATTCCATACATATATATGGGGAGGTAGAAGCTCCAACTGGGTTTTACAGTGAAAACTGCAGGAACTTCAAACCGGCACTAGGAAACAGACTGAGAAAGCAGAGAAAAAGTGTCTCCTGCAACCCGTTCCCTTGGTGCTAGATGAACGAACGTATCTCCACTTGCTAAGTTCTGAGAGATATGTGTGTGTGAAAGCCGTCCATCACCTAGGTTGTTGGGAACACAAAGATTCTTTCAGTTGCAAACTCCATTCCATACATATATACTGGGATGTAGAAGCTCCAACTCGGATTTACAGTGAAAACTGCAGGAACTTCAAACCGGCACTAGGAAACAGAATGAGAAAGCAGAGAAAAAGTGTCCCTGCAACCCTTTCCCTTGGTGCTAGATGAACGAACGTCTCTCCACTTGCTCAGTTCTGAGAGATAAGTGCGTGTGAAAGCCGTCCTTCACCTAGCTTGTTGGGAACACAAAGTTTCTTTTCAGTTGCAAACTACATTCCATACATATATATGGGGAGGTACTAGCTCCAACTCGGTTTGACAGTGAAAAATGCAGGAACTTCAAACCGACACTAGGAAACAGATTGAGAAAGCAGAGAAAAAGTGTCTCCTGCAACCCGTTCCCTTGGTGCCAAATGAACGAACGACTCTCCAATTGCTCAGTTCTGAGAGATAAGTGTGTGTAAGCCGTCCTTCACCTAGCTTGTTGGGAACACCAAGTTTCTTTTCAGTTGCAAACTCCATTCCATACATATATATGGGGAGGTACTAGCTCCAACTCGGTTTGACAGTGAAAAATGCAGGAACTTCAAACCGACACTAGGAAACAGATTGAGAAAGCAGAGAAAAAGTGTCTCCTGCAACCCGTTCCCTTGGTGCCAAATGAACGAACGACTCTCCAATTGCTCAGTTCTGAGAGATAAGTGTGTGTAAGCCGTCCTTCACCTAGCTTGTTGGGAACACCAAGTTTCTTTTCAGTTGCAAACTCCATTCCATACATATATATGGGGAGGTAGAAGCTCCAACACGGTTTTACAGTGAAAACTGCAGAAAATTCAAACCGGCACTAGGAAACAGACTGAGAAAGCAGAGAAAAAGTGTCTCCTGCAACCCGTTCCCTTGGTGCTAGATGAACGAACGTCTCTCCAATTGCTCAGTTCTGAGAGATAAGTGCGTGTGAAAGCCGTCCTTCACCTAGCTTGTTGGGAACACAAAGTTTCTTTTCAGTTGCAAACTCCATTCCATACATATATATGGGGAGGTACTAGCTCCAACTCAGTTTTACAGTGAAAACTGCAGGAACTTCAAACCGGCAATAGGAAACAGACTGAGAAAGCAGAGAAAAAGTGTCTCCTGCAACCCGTTCCCTTGGTGCCAAATGAACGAACGTCTCTCCACTTGCTCAGTTATGAGAGATAAGTGTGTGTAGGCCGTCCTTCAACTAGCTTGTTGGGAACACAAAGTTTCTTTTCAGTTGCAAACTCCATTCCATCTATATATATGGGGAGATACTAGCTCCAACACGGTTTTACAGTGAAAACTGCAGGAACTTCAAACCGGCACTAGGAAACAGACTGAGAAAGCAGAGAAATAGTGTCTCCTGCAACCCGTTCCCTTGGTGCTAGATGAACGAACGTCTCTCCACTTGCTCAGTTCTGAGAGAAAAGTGCGTGTGAAAGCCGTCCTTCACCTAGCTTGTTGGGAACACAAAGTTTCTTTTCAGTTGCAAACTACATTCCATACATATATATGGGGAGGTACTAGCTCCAACTCGGTTTGACAGTGAAAAATGCAGGAACTTCAAACCGACACTAGGAAACAGATTGAGAAAGCAGAGAAAAAGTGTCTCCTGCAACCCGTTCCCTTGGTGCCAAATGAACGAACGACTCTCCACTTGCTCAGTTCTGAGAGATAAGTGTGTGTGAAAGCCGTCCTTCACCTCGCTTGTTGGGAACACAAAGTTTCTTTTCAGTTGCAAACTCCATTCCATACATATATATGGGGAGATACTAGCTCCAAATCGGTTTGACAGTGAAAACTGCAGGAACTTCAAACCGGCACTAAGAAACAGACTGAGAAAGCAGAGAAAAAGTTTCTCCTGCAACCCGTTCCCTTGGTGCTAGATGAACGAACGTCTCTCCACTTGCTCAGTTCCGAGAGATAAGTGTGTGTGAAAGCCGTCCTTCACCTCGCTTGTTGGGAACACAAAGTTTCTTTTCAGTTGCAAACTCCATTCCATACATATATATGGGGAGGTTCTAGCTCCAACTCGGTTTGACAGTGAAAACTGCAGGAACTTCAAACCGGCACTAGGAAACAGACTGAGAAAGCAGAGAAAAAGTGTCTCCTGCAACCCGTTCCCTTGGTGCTAGATGAACGAACGTTTCTCCACTTGCTCAGTTCTGAGAGATAATTGTGTGTGAAAGCCGTCCTTCACATAGCTTGTTGGGAACACAAAGTTTCTTTTCAGTTGCAAACTCCATTCCATACATATATATGGGGAGGTACTAGCTCCAACTCGGTTTGACAGTGAAAACTGCAGGAACTTCAAACCGGCACTAGGAAACAGACTGAGAAAGCAGAGAAAAAGTGTCTCCTGCAACCCGTTCCCTTGGTGCTAGATGAACGAACGTCTCTCCACTTGCTCAGTTCCGAGAGATAAGTGTGTGTGAAAGCCGTCCTTCAACTAGCTTGTTGGGAACACAAAGTTTCTTTTAAGTTGCAAACACCATTCCATACATATATATGGGGAGGTAGAAGCTCCAACTGGGTTTTACAGTGAAAACTGCAGGAACTTCAAACCGGCACTAGGAAACAGACTGAGAAAGCAGAAAAAAAGTGTCACCTGCAACCCGTTCCCTTCGTGCAAGATGAACGAACGTCTCTCCACTTGCTCAGTTCTGAGAGATAATTGCGTGTGAAAGCCGTCCTTCACCTAGCTTTTTGGGAACACAAAGTTTCTTTTCAGTTGCAAACTCCATTCCATACATATATATGCGGAGGTACTAGCTCCAACTCAGTTTTACAGTGAAAACTGCAGGAACTTCAAACCGGCACTAGGAAACAGACTGAGAAAGCAGAGAAAAAGTGTCTCCTGCAACCCGTTCCCTTGGTGCTAGATGAACGAACGTATCTCCACTTGCTCAGTTCTGAGAGATATGTGTGTGTGAAAGCCGTCCATCACCTAGCTTGTTGGGAACACAAAGATTCTTTCAGTTGCAAACTCCATTCCATACATATATACTGGGATGTAGAAGCTCCAACTCGGATTTACAGTGAAAACTGCAGGAACTTCAAACCGGCACTAGGAAACAGAATGAGAAAGCAGAGATAAAGTGTCTCCTGCATCCCGTTCCCTTGGTGCAAGATGAACGAACGTCTCTCCACTTGCTCAGTTCTGAGAGATAAGTGCGTGTGAAAGCCGTCCTTCACCTAGCTTGTTGGGAACACAAAGTTTCTTTTCAGTTGCAAACTACATTCCATACATATATATGGGGAGGTACTAGCTCCAACTCGTTTTGACAGTGAAAAATGCAGGAACTTCAAACCGACACTAGGAAACAGATTGAGAAAGCAGAGAAAAAGTGTCTCCTGCAACCCGTTCCCTTGGTGCCAAATGAACGAACGACTCTCCACTTGCTCAGTTCTGAGAGATAAGTGTGTGTAAGCCGTCCTTCACCTAGCTTGTTGGGAACACCAAGTTTCTTTTCAGTTGCAAACTCCATTCCATACATATATATGGGGAGGTAGAAGCTCCAACTCGGTTTTACAGTGAAAACTGCAGAAAATTCAAACCGGCACTAGGAAACAGACTGAGAAAGCAGAGAAAAAGTGTCTCCTGCAACCCGTTCCCTTGGTGCTAGATGAACGAACGTCTCTCCAATTGCTCAGTTCTGAGAGATAAGTGCGTGTGAAAGCCGTCCTTCACCTAGCTTGTTGGGAACACAAAGTTTCTTTTCAGTTGCAAACTCCATTCCATACATATATATGGGGAGGTACTAGCTCCAACTCAGTTTTACAGTGAAAACTGCAGGAACTTCAAACCGGCACTAAGAAACAGTCTGAGAAAGCAGAGAAAAAGTGTCTCCTGCAACCCGTTCCCTTGGTGCTAGTTGAACGAACGTCTCTCCACTTGCTCAGATCTGAGAGATATGTGTGTGTGAAAGCCGTCCTTCACCTAGCTTGTTGGGAACACAAAGTTTCTTTTCAGTTGCAAACTCCATTCCATACATATATATGGGGAGGTAGAAGCTCCAACTCGGATTTACAGTGAAAACTGCAGGAACATCATACCGGCACTAGGTAACAGACTGAGAAAGCAGAGAAAAAGTGTCTACTGCAACCCGTTCCCTTGGTGCCAAATGAACGAACGACTCTCCACTTGCTCAGTTCTGAGAGATAAGTGTGTGTAAGCCGTCCTTAACCTAGCTTGTTGGGAACACAATGTTTCTTTTCAGTTGCAAACTCCATTCCATCTATATATATGGGGAGATACAAGCTCCAACACGGTTTTACAATGAAAACTGCAGGAACTTCAAAACGGCACTAGGAAACAGACTGAAAACAGAGAAAAAGTGTCTCCTGCAAACCATTCCTTGGTGCTAGATGAACGAACGTCTCTCCACATGCTCAGTTCTGAGAGATAAGTGTGTGTGAAAGCCGTCCTTCACCTAGCTTGTTGGGAACACAAAGTTTCTTTTCAGTTGCAAACTCCAATCCATACATATATAAGGGGAGGTAGAAGCTCCAACTCTGATTTACAGTGAAAATTGCAGGAACTTCAAACCGGCACTAGGAAACAGACTGAGAAAGCAGAGAAAAAGTGTCTCCTGCAACCCGTTCCCTTGGTGCCAAATGAACGAACGTCTCTCCACTTGCTCAGTTATGAGAGATAAGTGTGTGTAGGCCGTCCTTCAACTAGCTTGTTGGGAACACAAAGTTTCTTTTCAGTTGCAAACTCCATTCCATCTATATATATGGGGAGATACTAGCTCCAACACGGTTTTACAGTGAAAACTGCAGGAACTTCAAACCGGCACTAGGAAACAGACTGAGAAAGCAGAGAAATAGTGTCTCCTGCAACCCGTTCCCTTGGTGCTAGAAGAACGAACGTCTCTCCACTTGCTCAGTTCTGAGAGTTAAGTGCGTGTGAAAGCCGTCCTTCACCTAGCTTGTTGGGAACACAAAGTTTCTTTTCAGTTGCAAACTACATTCCATACATATATATGGGGAGGTACTAGCTCCAACTCGGTTTGACAGTGAAAAATGCAGGAACTTCAAACCGACACTAGGAAACAGATTGAGAAAGCAGAGAAAAAGTGTCTCCTGCAACCCGTTCCCTTGGTGCCAAATGAACGAACGACTCTCCACTTGCTCAGTTCTGAGAGATAAGTGTGTGTGAAAGCCGTCCTTCACCTCGCTTGTTGGGAACACAAAGTTTCTTTTCAGTTGCAAACTCCATTCCATACATATATATGGGGAGATACTAGCTCCAAATCGGTTTGACAGTGAAAACTGCAGGAACTTCAAACCGGCACTAAGAAACAGACTGAGAAAGCAGAGAAAAAGTGTCCCCTGCAACCCGTTCCCTTGGTGCTAGATGAACGAACGTCTCTCCACTTGCTCAGTTCCGAGAGATAAGTGTGTGTGAAAGCCGTCCTTCACCTCGCTTGTTGGGAACACAAAGTTTCTTTTCAGTTGCAAACTGCATTCCATACATATATATGGGGAGGTTCTAGCTCCAACTCGGTTTGACAGTGAAAACTGCAGGAACTTCAAACCGGCACTAGGAAACAGACTGAGAAAGCAGAGAAAAAGTGTCTCCTGCAACCCGTTCCCTTGGTGCTAGATGAACGAACGTTTCTCCACTTGCTCAGTTCTGAGAGATAATTGTGTGTGAAAGCCGTCCTTCACATAGCTTGTTGGGAACACAAAGTTTCTTTTCAGTTGCAAACTCCATTCCATACATATATAAGGGGAGTTAGAAACTCCAAATCGGTTTTACAGTGCAAACTGCAGGAACTTCAAACCGGCACTAGGAAACAGACTGAGAAAGCAGAGAAAAAGTGTCTCCTGCAACCCGTTCCCTTGGTGCTAGATGAACGAACGTCTCTCCACTTGCTCAGTTCCGAGAGATAAGTGTGTGTGAAAGCCGTCCTTCAACTAGCTTGTTGGGAACACAAAGTTTCTTTTAAGTTGCAAACTCCATTCCATACATATATATGGGGAGGTAGAAGCTCCAACTGGGTTTTACAGTGAAAGCTGCAGGAACTTCAAACCGGCACTAGGAAACAGACTGAGAAAGCAGAGAAAAAGTGTCACCTGCAACCCGTTCCCTTCGTGCAAGATGAACGAACGTCTCTCCACTTGCTCAGTTCTGAGAGATAATTGCGTGTGAAAGCCGTCCTTCACCTAGCTTTTTGGGAACACAAAGTTTCTTTTCAGTTGCAAACTCCATTCCATACATATATATGGGGAGGTACTAGCTCCAACTCAGTTTTACAGTGAAAACTGCAGGAACTTCAAACCGGCACTAGGAAACAGACTGAGAAAGCAGAGAAAAAGTGTCTCCTGCAACCCGTTCCCTTGGTGCTAGATGAACGAACGTATCTCCACTTGCTCAGTTCTGAGAGATATGTGTGTGTGAAAGCCGTCCATCACCTAGGTTGTTGGGAACACAAAGATTCTTTCAGTTGCAAACTCCATTCCATACATATATACTGGGATGTAGAAGCTCCAACTCGGATTTACAGTGAAAACTGCAGGAACTTCAAACCGGCACTAGGAAACAGAATGAGAAAGCAGAGAAAAAGTGTCCCTGCAACCCTTTCCCTTGGTGCTAGATGAACGAACGTCTCTCCACTTGCTCAGTTCTGAGAGATAAGTGCGTGTGAAAGCCGTCCTTCACCTAGCTTGTTGGGAACACAAAGTTTCTTTTCAGTTGCAAACTACATTCCATACATATATATGGGGAGGTACTAGCTCCAACTCGGTTTGACAGTGAAAAATGCAGGAACTTCAAACCGACACTAGGAAACAGATTGAGAAAGCAGAGAAAAAGTGTCTCCTGCAACCCGTTCCCTTGGTGCCAAATGAACGAACGACTCTCCAATTGCTCAGTTCTGAGAGATAAGTGTGTGTAAGCCGTCCTTCACCTAGCTTGTTGGGAACACCAAGTTTCTTTTCAGTTGCAAACTCCATTCCATACATATATATGGGGAGGTACTAGCTCCAACTCGGTTTGACAGTGAAAAATGCAGGAAATTCAAACCGACACTAGGAAACAGATTGAGAAAGCAGAGAAAAAGTGTCTCCTGCAACCCGTTCCCTTGGTGCCAAATGAACGAACGACTCTCCAATTGCTCAGTTCTGAGAGATAAGTGTGTGTAAGCCGTCCTTCACCTAGCTTGTTGGGAACACCAAGTTTCTTTTCAGTTGCAAACTCCATTCCATACATATATATGGGGAGGTAGAAGCTCCAAATCTGTTTGACAGTGAAAACTGCAGGAACTTCAAACCGGCACTAGGAAACAGACTGAGAAAGCAGAGAAAAAGTTTCTCCTGCAACCCGTTCCCTTGGTGCTAGATGAACGAACGTCTCTCCACTTGCTCAGTTCAGAGAGATAAGTGTGTGTGAAAGCCGTCCTTCACCTAGCTTGTTGGGAACACAAAGTTTCTTTTCAGTTGCAAACTCCATTCCATACATATATAAGGGGAGTTAGAAGCTCCAACTCGGTTTTACAGTGCAAAATGCAGGAACTTCAAACCGGCACTAGGAAACAGACTGAGAAAGCAGAGAAAAAGTGACTCCTGCAACCCGTTCCCTTGGTGCTAGATGAACGAACGTCTCTCCACTTGCTCAGTTCCGAGAGATAAGTGTGTGTGAAAGCCGTCCTTCAACTAGCTTGTTGGGAACACAAAGTTTCTTTTCAGTTGCAAACTCCATTCCATAAATATATATGGGGAGGTAGAAGCTCCAACTGGGTTTTACAGTGAAAACTGCAGGAACTTCAAACCGGCACTAGGAAACAGACTGAGAAAGCAGAGAAAAAGTGTCTCCTGCAACCCGTTCCCTTCGTGCTAGATGAACGAACGTCTCTCCACTTGCTCAGTTCTGAGAGATAAGTGCGTGTGAAAGCCGTCCTTCACCTAGCTTGTTGGGAACACAAGTTTCTTTTCAGTTGCAAACTCCATTCCATACATATATATGGGGAGGTACTAGCTCCAACTCAGTTTTACAGTGAAAACTGCAGGAACTTCAAACCGGCACTAGGAAACAGACTGAGAAAGCAGAGAAAAAGTGTCTCCTGCATCCCGTTCCCTTGGTGCTAGATGAACGAACGTCTCTCCACTTGCTCAGTTCTGAGAGATATGTGTGTGTGAAAGCCGTCCATCACCTAGCTTGTTGGGAACACAAAGTTTCTTTTCAGTTGCAAACTCCATTCCATACATATATATGGGGAGGTAGAAGCTCCAACTCGGATTTACAGTGAAAACTGCAGGAACTTCAAACCGGCACTAGGAAACAGAATGAGAAAGCAGAGAAAAAGTGTCCCTGCAACCCGTTCCCTTGGTGCTAGATGAACGAACGTCTCTCCACTTGCTCAGTTCTGAGAGATAAGTGTGTGTGAAAGCCGTCCTTCACCTAGCTTGTTGGGAACACCAAGTTTCTTTTCAGTTCCAAACTCCATTCCATACATATATATGGGGAGGTAAAATATCCAACTCGGTTTTACAGTGAAAACTGCAGGAAATTCAAACCGGCACTAGGAAACAGACTGAGAAAGCAGAGAAATAGTGTCTCCAGCAACCCGTTCCATTGGTGCTAGATGAACGAACGTCTCTCCACTTGCTCATTTCTGAGAGATAAGTGCGTGTGAAAGCCGTACTTCACCTAGCTTGTTGGGAACACAAAGTTTCTTTTCAGTTGCAAACTCCATTCCATACATATATATGGGGAGGTACTAGCTCCAACTGAGTTTTACAGTGAAAACTGCAGGAACTTCAAACCGGCACTAAGAAACAGACTGAGAAAGCAGAGAAAAAGTGTCTCCTGCAACCCGTTCCCTTGGTGCTAGTTGAACGAACGTCTCTCCACTTACTCAGATCTGAGAGATATGTGTGTGTGAAAGCCGTCCTTCACCTAGCTTGTTGGGAACACAAAGTTTCTTTTCAGTTGCAAACTCCATTCCATACATATATATGGGGAGGTACTAGCTCCAACTCAGTTTTACTGTGAAAACTGCAGGAACTTCAAACCGGCACTAGGAAACAGACTGAGAAAGCAGAGAAAAAGTGTATCCTGCAACCCGTTCCCTTGGTGCTAGATGAACGAACGTCTCTCCACTTGCTCAGTTCTGAGAGATATGTGTGTGTGAAAGCCGTCCATCACCTAGCTTGTTGGGAACACAAAGTTTCTTTTCAGTTGCAAACTCCATTCCATACATATATATGGGGAGGTAGAAGCTCCAACTCGGATTTACAGTGAAAACTGCAGGAACTTCAAACCGGCACTAGGAAACAGAATGAGAAAGCAGAGAAAAAGTGTCCCTGCAACCCGTTCCCTTGGTGCTAGATGAACGAACGTCTCTCCACTTGCTCAGTTCTGAGAGATAAGTGTGTGTGAAAGCCGTCCTTCACTTAGCTTGTTGGGAACACCAAGTTTCTTTTCAGTTCCAAACTCCATTCCATACATATATATGGGGAGGTAGAAGCTCCAACTCGGTTTTACAGTGAAAACTGCAGGAAATTCAAACCGGCACTAGGAAACAGACTGAGAAAGCAGAGAATTAGTGTCTCCTGCAACCCGTTCCATTGGTGCTAGATGAACGAACGTCTCTCCACTTGCTCATTTCTGAGAGATAAGTGCGTGTGAAAGCCGTACTTCACCTAGCTTGTTGGGAACACCAAGTTTCTTTTCAGTTGCAAACTCCATTCCATACATATATATGGGGAGGTACTAGCTCCAACTCAGTTTTACAGTGAAAACTGCAGGAACTTCAAACCGGCACTAAGAAACAGACTGAGAAAGCAGAGAAAAAGTGTCTCCTGCAACCCGTTCCCTTGGTGCTAGTTGAACGAACGTCTCTCCACTTGCTCAGATCTGAGAGATATGTGTGTGTGAAAGCCGTCCTTCACCTAGCTTGTTGGGAACACAAAGTTTCTTTTCAGTTGCAAACTCCATTCCATCTATATATATGGGGAGATACTAGATCCAACACGGTTTTACAGTGTAAACTGCAGGAACTTCAAAACGGCACTAGGAAACAGACTGAAAAGCAGAGAAAAAGTGTCTCCTGCAAACCATTCCCTTGGTGCTAGATGAACGAACGTCTCTCCACTTGCTCAGTTCTGAGAGATAAGTGTGTGTGAAAGCCGTCCTTCACCTAGCTTGTTGGGAACACAAAGTTTCTTTTCAGTTGCAAACTCCATTCCATCTATATATATGGGGAGATATTAGCTCCAACTCGGTTTTACAGTGAAAACTGCAGGAACTTCAAACCGGCACTAGGAAACAGACTGAAAAGCAGAGAAAAAGTGTCTCCTCCAAACCGTTCCATTGGTGCTAGATGAACGAACGTTTCTCCACTTGCTCAGTTCTGAGAGATAAGTGTGTGAGAAAGCCGTCCTTCACCTCGCTTGTTGGGAACACAAAGTTTCTTTTCAGTTGCAAACTCCATTCCATACATATATATGGGGAGGTAGAAGCTCCAACTCGGTTTGACAGTGAAAACTGCAGGAACTTCAAACCGGCACTAGGAAACAGACTGAGAAAGCAGAGAAAATGTGTCTCCAGCAACCGGTTCCCTTGGTGCTAGATGAACGAACGTCTCTCCACTTGCTAAGTTCTGAGAGATAATTGTGTGTGAAAGCCGTCCTTCACCTAGCTTGTTGGGAACACAAAGTTTCTTTTCAGTTGCAAACTCCATTCCATACATATATATGGGGAGGTACAAGCTCCAACTCGTTTTTACAGTGAAAACTGCAGGAACTTCAAACCGGCACTAGGAAACAGACTGTGAAAGCAGAGAAAAAGTGTCTCCTGCAACACGTTCCCTTGGTGCTAGATGAACGAACGTCTCTCCACTTGCTCTGTTCTGAGAGATAAGTGTGTATGAAAGCCGTACTTCACCTAGCTTGTTGGGAACACAAAGATTCTTTTCAGTTGCAAACTCCATTCCATACATATATATGGGGAGTTACTAGCTCCAACTCGGTTTGACAGTGAAAACTGCAGGAACTTCAAACCGGCACTAGGAAACAGACTGAGAAAGCAGAAAAATAGTGTCCCCTGCAACCCGTTCCCTTGGTGCTAGATGAACGAACGTCTCTCCACTTGCTCAGTTCTGAGAGATAAGTGTGTGTGAAAGCCGTCCTTCACCTAGCTTGTTGGGAACACAAAGTTTCTTTTCAGTTGCAAACTCCATTCCATACATATATATGGGGAGGTACAAACTCAAACTCGGTTTTACAGTGCAAACTGCAGGAACTTCAAACCGGCACTAGGAAACAGACTGAGAAAGCAGAGAAAAAGTGTCTCCTGCAACCCGTTCCCTTGGTGCTAGATGAACGAACGTCTCTCCACTTGCTCAGTTCCGAGAGATAAGTGTGTGTGAAAGCCGCCCTTCAACTAGCTTGTTGGGAACACAAAGTTTCTTTTCAGTTGCAAACCCCGTTCCATACATATATATGGGGAGGTACAAGCTCCAACTCGATTTTACAGTGAAAACTGCAGGAACTTCAAACCGGCACTAGGAAACAGACTGAGAAAGCAGAGAAAAAGTGTCTCCTGCAACCCGTTCCCTTGGTGCTAGATGAACGAACATCTCTCCACTTGCTCAGTTCAGAGAAATAAGTGTGTGTGAAAGCCGTCCTTCACCTAGCTTGTTGGGAACACAAAGTTTCTTTTCAGTTGCAAACTCCATTCCATACATATATATGGGGAGGTACTAGCTCCAACTCAGTTTTACTGTGAAAACTGCAGGAACTTCAAACCGGCACTAGGAAACAGACTGAGAAAGCAGAGAAAAAGTGTATCCTGCAACCCGTTCCCTTGGTGCTAGATGAACGAACGTCTCTCCACTTGCTCAGTTCTGAGAGATATGTGTGTGTGAAAGCCGTCCATCACCTAGCTTGTTGGGAACACAAAGTTTCTTTTCAGTTGCAAACTCCATTCCATACATATATATGGGGAGGTAGAAGCTCCAACTCGGATTTACAGTGAAAACTGCAGGAACTTCAAACCGGCACTAGGAAACAGAATGAGAAAGCAGAGAAAAAGTGTCCCTGCAACCCGTTCCCTTGGTGCTAGATGAACGAACGTCTCTCCACTTGCTAAGTTCTGAGAGATAATTGTGTGTGAAAGCCGTCCTTCACCTAGCTTGTTGGGAACACAAAGTTTCTTTTCAGTTGCAAACTCCATTCCATACATATATATGGGGAGGTACAAGCTCCAACTCGTTTTTACAGTGAAAACTGCAGGAACTTCAAACCGGCACTAGGAAACAGACTGTGAAAGCAGAGAAAAAGTGTCTCCTGCAACACGTTCCCTTGGTGCTAGATGAACGAACGTCTCTCCACTTGCTCTGTTCTGAGAGATAAGTGTGTATGAAAGCCGTACTTCACCTAGCTTGTTGGGAACACAAAGATTCTTTTCAGTTGCAAACTCCATTCCATACATATATATGGGGAGTTACTAGCTCCAACTCGGTTTGACAGTGAAAACTGCAGGAACTTCAAACCGGCACTAGGAAACAGACTGAGAAAGCAGAAAAATAGTGTCCCCTGCAACCCGTTCCCTTGGTGCTAGATGAACGAACGTCTCTCCACTTGCTCAGTTCTGAGAGATAAGTGTGTGTGAAAGCCGTCCTTCACCTAGCTTGTTGGGAACACAAAGTTTCTTTTCAGTTGCAAACTCCATTCCATACATATATATGGGGAGGTACAAACTCAAACTCGGTTTTACAGTGAAAACTGCAGGAACTTCAAACCGGCACTAGGAAACAGACTGAGAAAGCAGAGAAAAAGTGTCTCCTGCAACCCGTTCCCTTGGTGCTAGATGAACGAACGTCTCTCCACTTGCTCAGTTCCGAGAGATAAGTGTGTGTGAAAGCCGCCCTTCAACTAGCTTGTTGGGAACACAAAGTTTCTTTTCAGTTGCAAACCCCGTTCCATACATATATATGGGGAGGTACAAGCTCCAACTCGATTTTACAGTGAAAACTGCAGGAACTTCAAACCGGCACTAGGAAACAGACTGAGAAAGCAGAGAAAAAGTGTCTCCTGCAACCCGTTCCCTTGGTGCTAGATGAACGAACATCTCTCCACTTGCTCAGTTCAGAGAAATAAGTGTGTGTGAAAGCCGTCCTTCACCTAGCTTGTTGGGAACACAAAGTTTCTTTTCAGTTGCAAACTCCATTCCATACATATATATGGGGAGGTACTAGCTCCAACTCAGTTTTACTGTGAAAACTGCAGGAACTTCAAACCGGCACTAGGAAACAGACTGAGAAAGCAGAGAAAAAGTGTATCCTGCAACCCGTTCCCTTGGTGCTAGATGAACGAACGTCTCTCCACTTGCTCAGTTCTGAGAGATATGTGTGTGTGAAAGCCGTCCATCACCTAGCTTGTTGGGAACACAAAGTTTCTTTTCAGTTGCAAACTCCATTCCATACATATATATGGGGAGGTAGAAGCTCCAACTCGGATTTACAGTGAAAACTGCAGGAACTTCAAACCGGCACTAGGAAACAGAATGAGAAAGCAGAGAAAAAGTGTCCCTGCAACCCGTTCCCTTGGTGCTAGATGAACGAACGTCTCTCCACTTGCTCAGTTCTGAGAGATAAGTGTGTGTGAAAGCCGTCCTTCACTTAGCTTGTTGGGAACACCAAGTTTCTTTTCAGTTCCAAACTCCATTCCATACATATATATGGGGAGGTAGAAGCTCCAACTCGGTTTTACAGTGAAAACTGCAGGAAATTCAAACCGGCACTAGGAAACAGACTGAGAAAGCAGAGAATTAGTGTCTCCTGCAACCCGTTCCATTGGTGCTAGATGAACGAACGTCTCTCCACTTGCTCATTTCTGAGAGATAAGTGCGTGTGAAAGCCGTACTTCACCTAGCTTGTTGGGAACACCAAGTTTCTTTTCAGTTGCAAACTCCATTCCATACATATATATGGGGAGGTACTAGCTCCAACTCAGTTTTACAGTGAAAACTGCAGGAACTTCAAACCGGCACTAAGAAACAGACTGAGAAAGCAGAGAAAAAGTGTCTCCTGCAACCCGTTCCCTTGGTGCTAGTTGAACGAACGTCTCTCCACTTGCTCAGATCTGAGAGATATGTGTGTGTGAAAGCCGTCCTTCACCTAGCTTGTTGGGAACACAAAGTTTCTTTTCAGTTGCAAACTCCATTCCATCTATATATATGGGGAGATACTAGATCCAACACGGTTTTACAGTGTAAACTGCAGGAACTTCAAAACGGCACTAGGAAACAGACTGAAAAGCAGAGAAAAAGTGTCTCCTGCAAACCATTCCCTTGGTGCTAGATGAACGAACGTCTCTCCACTTGCTCAGTTCTGAGAGATAAGTGTGTGTGAAAGCCGTGCTTCACCTAGCTTGTTGGGAACACAAAGTTTCTTTTCAGTTGCAAACTCCATTCCATCTATATATATGGGGAGATATTAGCTCCAACTCGGTTTTACAGTGAAAACTGCAGGAACTTCAAACCGGCACTAGGAAACAGACTGAAAAGCAGAGAAAAAGTGTCTCCTCCAAACCGTTCCATTGGTGCTAGATGAACGAACGTTTCTCCACTTGCTCAGTTCTGAGAGATAAGTGTGTGAGAAAGCCGTCCTTCACCTCGCTTGTTGGGAACACAAAGTTTCTTTTCAGTTGCAAACTCCATTCCATACATATATATGGGGAGGTAGAAGCTCCAACTCGGTTTGACAGTGAAAACTGCAGGAACTTCAAACCGGCACTAGGAAACAGACTGAGAAAGCAGAGAAAATGTGTCTCCAGCAACCGGTTCCCTTGGTGCTAGATGAACGAACGTCTCTCCACTTGCTAAGTTCTGAGAGATAATTGTGTGTGAAAGCCGTCCTTCACCTAGCTTGTTGGGAACACAAAGTTTCTTTTCAGTTGCAAACTCCATTCCATACATATATATGGGGAGGTACAAGCTCCAACTCGTTTTTACAGTGAAAACTGCAGGAACTTCAAACCGGCACTAGGAAACAGACTGTGAAAGCAGAGAAAAAGTGTCTCCTGCAACACGTTCCCTTGGTGCTAGATGAACGAACGTCTCTCCACTTGCTCTGTTCTGAGAGATAAGTGTGTATGAAAGCCGTACTTCACCTAGCTTGTTGGGAACACAAAGATTCTTTTCAGTTGCAAACTCCATTCCATACATATATATGGGGAGTTACTAGCTCCAACTCGGTTTGACAGTGAAAACTGCAGGAACTTCAAACCGGCACTAGGAAACAGACTGAGAAAGCAGAAAAATAGTGTCCCCTGCAACCCGTTCCCTTGGTGCTAGATGAACGAACGTCTCTCCACTTGCTCAGTTCTGAGAGATAAGTGTGTGTGAAAGCCGTCCTTCACCTAGCTTGTTGGGAACACAAAGTTTCTTTTCAGTTGCAAACTCCATTCCATACATATATATGGGGAGGTACAAACTCAAACTCGGTTTTACAGTGCAAACTGCAGGAACTTCAAACCGGCACTAGGAAACAGACTGAGAAAGCAGAGAAAAAGTGTCTCCTGCAACCCGTTCCCTTGGTGCTAGATGAACGAACGTCTCTCCACTTGCTCAGTTCCGAGAGATAAGTGTGTGTGAAAGCCGCCCTTCAACTAGCTTGTTGGGAACACAAAGTTTCTTTTCAGTTGCAAACCCCGTTCCATACATATATATGGGGAGGTACAAGCTCCAACTCGATTTTACAGTGAAAACTGCAGGAACTTCAAACCGGCACTAGGAAACAGACTGAGAAAGCAGAGAAAAAGTGTCTCCTGCAACCCGTTCCCTTGGTGCTAGATGAACGAACATCTCTCCACTTGCTCAGTTCAGAGAAATAAGTGTGTGTGAAAGCCGTCCTTCACCTAGCTTGTTGGGAACACAAAGTTTCTTTTCAGTTGCAAACTACATTCCATACATATATATGGGGAGGTACTAGCTCCAACTCGGTTTGACAGTGAAAAATGCAGGAACTTCAAACCGACACTAGGAAACAGATCGAGAAAGCAGACAAAAAGTGTCTCCTGCAACCCGTTCCCTTGGTGCTAGATGAACGAACGTCTCTCCACTTGCTCAGTTCTGAGAGATAATTGCGTGTGAAAGCCGTCCTTCACCTAGCTTGTTGGGAACACCAAGTTTCTTTTCAGTTCCAAACTCCATTCCATACATATATATGGGGAGGTAGAAGCTCCAACTCGGTTTTAGAGTGAAAACTGCAGGAAATTCAAACCGGCACTAGGAAACAGACTGAGAAAGCAGAGAAATAGTGTCTCCTGCAACCCGTTCCATTGGTGCTAGATGAACGAACGTCTCTCCACTTGCTCAGTTCTGAGAGATAAGTGCGTGTGAAAGTCGTACTTCACCTAGCTTGTTGGGAACACAAAGTTTCTTTTCAGTTGCAAACTCCATTCCATACATATATATGGGGAGGTACTAGCTCCAACTCAGTTTTACAGTGAAAACTGCAGGAACTTTAAACCGGCACTAAGAAACAGACTGAGAAAGCAGAGAAAAAGTGTCTCCTGCAACCCGTTCCCTTGGTGCTAGTTGAACGAACGTCTCTCCACTTGCTCAGATCTGAGAGATATGTGTGTGTGAAAGCCGTCCTTCACCTAGCTTGTTGGGAACACAAAGTTTCTTTTCAGTTGCAAACTCCATTCCATACATATATATGGGGAGGTAGAAGCTCCAACTCGGATTTACAGTGAAAACTGCAGGAACATCATACCGGCACTAGGAAAAAGACTGAGAAAGCAGAGAAAAAGTGTCCCAGCAACCGGTTCCCTTGGTGCTAGATGAACGAACGTCTCTCCACTTGCTCAGTTCTGAGAGATAATTGTGTATGAAAGCCGTCCTTCACCTTGCTTGTTGGGAACACAAAGTTTCTTTTCAGTTGCAAACTCCATTCCATTCATATATATGGGGAGGTACAAGCTCCAACTCGGTTTTACAGTGAAAACTGCAGGAACTTCAAACCGGCACTAGGAAACAGACTGAGAAAGCAGAGAAAAAGTGTCTCCTGCAACCCGTTCCCTTGGTGCTAGATGAACGAACGTCTCTCCACTTGCTCTGTTCTGAGAGATAAGTGTGTATGAAAGCCGTACTTCACCTAGCTTGTTGGGAACACAAAGATTCTTTTCAGTTGCAAACTCCATTCCATACATATATATGGGGAGGTAGAAGCTCCAACTGGGGTTTACAGTGAAAACTGCAGGAACTTCAAACCGGCACTAGGAAACAGACTGAGAAAGCAGAGAAAAAGTGTCTCCTGCAACCCGTTCCCTTCGTGCTAGATGAACGAACGTCTCTCCTCTTGCTCAGTTCTGAGAGATAAGTGTGTGTGAAAGCCGTCCTTCAACTATCTTGTTGGGAACACAAAGTTTCTTTTCAGTTGCAAACTCCATTCCATACATATATATGGGGTGGTACTAGCTCCAAATCGGTTTTACAGTGAAAACTGCAGGAACTTCAAACCGGCACTAGGAAACATACTGAGAAAGCAGAGAAAAAGTGTCTCCTTCAACCCGTTCCCTTGGTGCTAGATGAACGAACGTCTCTCCACTTCCTCAGTTCTGAGAGATAAGTGTGTGTGAAAGCCGTCCTTCAAATAGCTTTTTGGGAAAACAAAGTTTCTTTTCAGATGTAAAATCCATTCCATACATATATATGGGGAGGTACTAGATCCAACTCGGTTTTACAATGAAAACTGCAGGAACTTCAAACCGGCACTAGGAAACAGACTGAGAAAGCAGAGAAAAAGTGTCTCCTGCAACCCGTTCCCTTGGTGCTAGATGAAAGAAAGTCTCTCCACTTGCTCAGTTCTGAGAGATAAGTGTGTGTGAAAGCCATCCTTCACCTAGCTTGTTGGGAACACAAAGTTTCTTTTCAGTTGCAAACCCCATTCCATACATATATATGGGGAGGTACAAGCTCCAACACGGTTTTACAGTGAAAACTGCAGGAACTTCAAACCGGCACTAGGAAACAGACTGAGAAAGCAGAGAAAAAGTGTCTCCTGCAACCCGTTCCCTTGGTGCTAGATGAACGAACATCTCTCCACTTGCTCAGTTCTGAGAGATAAGTGTGTGTGAAAGCCGTACTTCACCTAGCTTGTTGGGAACACAAAGATTCTTTTCAGTTGCAAACTCCATTCCATACATATATATGGGGAGGTAGAAGCTCCAAATGGGGTTTACAGTGAAAACTGCAGGAACTTCAAACCGGCACTAGGAAACAGAATGAGAAAGCAGAGAAAAAGTGTCTCCTGCAACCCGTTCCCTTCGTGCTAGATGAACGAACGTCTCTCCTCTTGCTCAGTTCTGAGAGATAAGTGTGTGTGAAAGCCGTCCTTCAACTATCTTGTTGGGAACACAAAGTTTCTTTTCAGTTGCAAACTCCATTCCATACATATATATGGGGAGGTAGAAGCTCCAACTCGGTTTTACAGTGAAAACTGCAGGAACTTCAAACCGGCACTAGGAAACATACTGAGAAAGCAGAGAAAAAGTGTCTCCTTCAACCCGTTCCCTTGGTGCTAGATGAACGAACGTCTCTCCACTTCCTCAGTTCTGAGAGATAAGTGCGTGTGAAAGTCGTACTTCACCTAGCTTGTTGGGAACACAAAGTTTCTTTTCAGTTGCAAACTCCATTCCATACATATATATGGGGAGGTACTAGCTCCAAATCAGTTTTACAGTGAAAACTGCAGGAACTTTAAACCGGCACTAAGAAACAGACTGAGAAAGCAGAGAAAAAGTGTCTCCTGCAACCCGTTCCCTTGGTGCTAGTTGAACGAACGTCTCTCCACTTGCTCAGATCTGAGAGATATGTGTGTGTGAAAGCCGTCCTTCACCTAGCTTGTTGGGAACACAAAGTTTCTTTTCAGTTGCAAACTCCATTCCATACATATATATGGGGAGGTAGAAGCTCCAACTCGGATTTACAGTGAAAACTGCAGGAACATCATACCGGCACTAGGAAACAGACTGAGAATGCAGAGAAAAAGTGTCTACTGCAACCCGTTCCCTTGGTGCCAAATGAACGAACGACTCTCCACTTGCTCAGTTCTGAGAGATAAGTGTGTGTAAGCCGTCCTTCACCTAGCTTGTTGGGAACACAAAGTTTCTTTTCAGTTGCAAACTCCATTCCATCTATATATATGGGGAGATACTAGATCCAACACGGTTTTACAGTGAAAACTGCAGGAACTTCAAAACGGCACTAGGAAACAGACTGAAAAGCAGAGAAAAAGTGTCTCCTGCAAACCATTCCCTTGGTGCTAGATGAACGAAAGTCTCTCCACTTGCTCAGTTCTGAGAGATAAGTGTGTGTGAAAGCCGTACTTCACCTAGCTTGTTGGGAACACAAAGTTTCTTTTCAGTTGCAAACTCCAATCCATACATATATAAGGGGAGGTAGAATCTCCAACTCTGATTTACAGTAAAAATTGCAGGAACTTCAAACCGGCACTAGGAAACAGACTGAGAAAGCAGAGAAAAGTGTATCCTGTAACCCCTTCCCTTGGTGCCAAATGAACGAACGTCTCTCCACTTGCTCAGTTCTGAGAGATAAGTGTGTGTAAGCCGTCCTTCACCAAGCTTGTTGGGAACACAAAGTTTCTTTTCAGTTGCAAACTCCATTCCACCTATATATATGGGGAGATATTAGCTCCAACTCGGGTTTACAGTGAAAACTGCAGGAACTTCAAACCGGCACTAGGAAACAGACTGAAAAGCAGAGAAAAATTGTCTCTTCCAAACCGTTCCATTGGTGCTAGATGAACGAACGTCTCTCCACTTGCTCAGTTCTGAGAGATAAGTGTGTGTGAAAGCCGTCCTTCACCTCGCTTGTTGGGAACACAAAGTTTCTTTTCAGTTGCAAACTCCATTCCATACATATATATGGGGAGGTAGAAGCTCCAACTCGGTTTGACAGTGAAAACTGCAGGAACTTCAAACCGGCACTAGGAAACAGACTGAGAAAGCAGAGAAAAAGTGTCCCAGCAACCGGTTCCCTTGGTGCTAGATGAACGAACGTCTCTCCACTTGCTCAGTTCTGAGAGATAATTGTGTATGAAAGCCGTCCTTCACCTTGCTTGTTGGGAACACAAAGTTTCTTTTCAGTTGCAAACTCCATTCCATTCATATATATGGGGAGGTACAAGCTCCAACTCGGTTTTACAGTGAAAACTGCAGGAACTTCAAACCGGCACTAGGAAACAGACTGAGAAAGCAGAGAAAAAGTGTCTCCTGCAACCCGTTCCCTTGGTGCTAGATGAACGAACGTCTCTCCACTTGCTCTGTTCTGAGAGATAAGTGTGTATGAAAGCCGTACTTCACCTAGCTTGTTGGGAACACAAAGATTCTTTTCAGTTGCAAACTCCATTCCATACATATATATGGGGAGGTAGAAGCTCCAACTGGGGTTTACAGTGAAAACTGCAGGAACTTCAAACCGGCACTAGGAAACAGACTGAGAAAGCAGAGAAAAAGTGTCTCCTGCAACCCGTTCCCTTCGTGCTAGATGAACGAACGTCTCTCCTCTTGCTCAGTTCTGAGAGATAAGTGTGTGTGAAAGCCGTCCTTCAACTATCTTGTTGGGAACACAAAGTTTCTTTTCAGTTGCAAACTCCATTCCATACATATATATGGGGTGGTACTAGCTCCAAATCGGTTTTACAGTGAAAACTGCAGGAACTTCAAACCGGCACTAGGAAACATACTGAGAAAGCAGAGAAAAAGTGTCTCCTTCAACCCGTTCCCTTGGTGCTAGATGAACGAACGTCTCTCCACTTCCTCAGTTCTGAGAGATAAGTGTGTGTGAAAGCCGTCCTTCAAATAGCTTTTTGGGAAAACAAAGTTTCTTTTCAGATGTAAAATCCATTCCATACATATATATGGGGAGGTACTAGCTCCAACTCGGTTTTACAATGAAAACTGCAGGAACTTCAAACCGGCACTAGGAAACAGACTGAGAAAGCAGAGAAAAAGTGTCTCCTGCAACCCGTTCCCTTGGTGCTAGATGAAAGAAAGTCTCTCCACTTGCTCAGTTCTGAGAGATAAGTGTGTGTGAAAGCCATCCTTCACCTAGCTTGTTGGGAACACAAAGTTTCTTTTCAGTTGCAAACCCCATTCCATACATATATATGGGGAGGTACAAGCTCCAACACGGTTTTACAGTGAAAACTGCAGGAACTTCAAACCGGCACTAGGAAACAGACTGAGAAAGCAGAGAAAAAGTGTCTCCTGCAACCCGTTCCCTTGGTGCTAGATGAACGAACATCTCTCCACTTGCTCAGTTCTGAGAGATAAGTGTGTGTGAAAGCCGTACTTCACCTAGCTTGTTGGGAACACAAAGATTCTTTTCAGTTGCAAACTCCATTCCATACATATATATGGGGAGGTAGAAGCTCCAAATGGGGTTTACAGTGAAAACTGCAGGAACTTCAAACCGGCACTAGGAAACAGAATGAGAAAGCAGAGAAAAAGTGTCTCCTGCAACCCGTTCCCTTCGTGCTAGATGAACGAACGTCTCTCCTCTTGCTCAGTTCTGAGAGATAAGTGTGTGTGAAAGCCGTCCTTCAACTATCTTGTTGGGAACACAAAGTTTCTTTTCAGTTGCAAACTCCATTCCATACATATATATGGGGAGGTAGAAGCTCCAACTCGGTTTTACAGTGAAAACTGCAGGAACTTCAAACCGGCACTAGGAAACATACTGAGAAAGCAGAGAAAAAGTGTCTCCTTCAACCCGTTCCCTTGGTGCTAGATGAACGAACGTCTCTCCACTTGCTCAGTTCTGAGAGATAAGTGCGTGTGAAAGTCGTACTTCACCTAGCTTGTTGGGAACACAAAGTTTCTTTTCAGTTGCAAACTCCATTCCATACATATATATGGGGAGGTACTAGCTCCAAATCAGTTTTACAGTGAAAACTGCAGGAACTTTAAACCGGCACTAAGAAACAGACTGAGAAAGCAGAGAAAAAGTGTCTCCTGCAACCCGTTCCCTTGGTGCTAGTTGAACGAACGTCTCTCCACTTGCTCAGATCTGAGAGATATGTGTGTGTGAAAGCCGTCCTTCACCTAGCTTGTTGGGAACACAAAGTTTCTTTTCAGTTGCAAACTCCATTCCATACATATATATGGGGAGGTAGAAGCTCCAACTCGGATTTACAGTGAAAACTGCAGGAACATCATACCGGCACTAGGAAACAGACTGAGAATGCAGAGAAAAAGTGTCTACTGCAACCCGTTCCCTTGGTGCCAAATGAACGAACGACTCTCCACTTGCTCAGTTCTGAGAGATAAGTGTGTGTAAGCCGTCCTTCACCTAGCTTGTTGGGAACACAAAGTTTCTTTTCAGTTGCAAACTCCATTCCATCTATATATATGGGGAGATACTAGATCCAACACGGTTTTACAGTGAAAACTGCAGGAACTTCAAAACGGCACTAGGAAACAGACTGAAAAGCAGAGAAAAAGTGTCTCCTGCAAACCATTCCCTTGGTGCTAGATGAACGAAAGTCTCTCCACTTGCTCAGTTCTGAGAGATAAGTGTGTGTGAAAGCCGTACTTCACCTAGCTTGTTGGGAACACAAAGTTTCTTTTCAGTTGCAAACTCCAATCCATACATATATAAGGGGAGGTAGAATCTCCAACTCTGATTTACAGTAAAAATTGCAGGAACTTCAAACCGGCACTAGGAAACAGACTGAGAAAGCAGAGAAAAGTGTATCCTGTAACCCCTTCCCTTGGTGCCAAATGAACGAACGTCTCTCCACTTGCTCAGTTCTGAGAGATAAGTGTGTGTAAGCCGTCCTTCACCAAGCTTGTTGGGAACACAAAGTTTCTTTTCAGTTGCAAACTCCATTCCACCTATATATATGGGGAGATATTAGCTCCAACTCGGGTTTACAGTGAAAACTGCAGGAACTTCAAACCGGCACTAGGAAACAGACTGAAAAGCAGAGAAAAAGTGTCTCTTCCAAACCGTTCCATTGGTGCTAGATGAACGAACGTCTCTCCACTTGCTCAGTTCTGAGAGATAAGTGTGTGTGAAAGCCGTCCTTCACCTCGCTTGTTGGGAACACAAAGTTTCTTTTCAGTTGCAAACTCCATTCCATACATATATATGGGGAGGTAGAAGCTCCAACTCGGTTTGACAGTGAAAACTGCAGGAACTTCAAACCGGCACTAGGAAACAGACTGAGAAAGCAGAGAAAAAGTGTCCCAGCAACCGGTTCCCTTGGTGCTAGATGAACGAACGTCTCTCCACTTGCTCAGTTCTGAGAGATAATTGTGTATGAAAGCCGTCCTTCACCTTGCTTGTTGGGAACACAAAGTTTCTTTTCAGTTGCAAACTCCATTCCATTCATATATATGGGGAGGTACAAGCTCCAACTCGGTTTTACAGTGAAAACTGCAGGAACTTCAAACCGGCACTAGGAAACAGACTGAGAAAGCAGAGAAAAAGTGTCTCCTGCAACCCGTTCCCTTGGTGCTAGATGAACGAACGTCTCTCCACTTGCTCTGTTCTGAGAGATAAGTGTGTATGAAAGCCGTACTTCACCTAGCTTGTTGGGAACACAAAGATTCTTTTCAGTTGCAAACTCCATTCCATACATATATATGGGGAGGTAGAAGCTCCAACTGGGGTTTACAGTGAAAACTGCAGGAACTTCAAACCGGCACTAGGAAACAGACTGAGAAAGCAGAGAAAAAGTGTCTCCTGCAACCCGTTCCCTTCGTGCTAGATGAACGAACGTCTCTCCTCTTGCTCAGTTCTGAGAGATAAGTGTGTGTGAAAGCCGTCCTTCAACTATCTTGTTGGGAACACAAAGTTTCTTTTCAGTTGCAAACTCCATTCCATACATATATATGGGGTGGTACTAGCTCCAAATCGGTTTTACAGTGAAAACTGCAGGAACTTCAAACCGGCACTAGGAAACATACTGAGAAAGCAGAGAAAAAGTGTCTCCTTCAACCCGTTCCCTTGGTGCTAGATGAACGAACGTCTCTCCACTTCCTCAGTTCTGAGAGATAAGTGTGTGTGAAAGCCGTCCTTCAAATAGCTTTTTGGGAAAACAAAGTTTCTTTTCAGATGTAAAATCCATTCCATACATATATATGGGGAGGTACTAGCTCCAACTCGGTTTTACAATGAAAACTGCAGGAACTTCAAACCGGCACTAGGAAACAGACTGAGAAAGCAGAGAAAAAGTGTCTCCTGCAACCCGTTCCCTTGGTGCTAGATGAAAGAAAGTCTCTCCACTTGCTCAGTTCTGAGAGATAAGTGTGTGTGAAAGCCATCCTTCACCTAGCTTGTTGGGAACACAAAGTTTCTTTTCAGTTGCAAACCCCATTCCATACATATATATGGGGAGGTACAAGCTCCAACACGGTTTTACAGTGAAAACTGCAGGAACTTCAAACCGGCACTAGGAAACAGACTGAGAAAGCAGAGAAAAAGTGTCTCCTGCAACCCGTTCCCTTGGTGCTAGATGAACGAACATCTCTCCACTTGCTCAGTTCTGAGAGATAAGTGTGTGTGAAAGCCGTACTTCACCTAGCTTGTTGGGAACACAAAGATTCTTTTCAGTTGCAAACTCCATTCCATACATATATATGGGGAGGTAGAAGCTCCAAATGGGGTTTACAGTGAAAACTGCAGGAACTTCAAACCGGCACTAGGAAACAGAATGAGAAAGCAGAGAAAAAGTGTCTCCTGCAACCCGTTCCCTTCGTGCTAGATGAACGAACGTCTCTCCTCTTGCTCAGTTCTGAGAGATAAGTGTGTGTGAAAGCCGTCCTTCAACTATCTTGTTGGGAACACAAAGTTTCTTTTCAGTTGCAAACTCCATTCCATACATATATATGGGGAGGTAGAAGCTCCAACTCGGTTTTACAGTGAAAACTGCAGGAACTTCAAACCGGCACTAGGAAACATACTGAGAAAGCAGAGAAAAAGTGTCTCCTTCAACCCGTTCCCTTGGTGCTAGATGAACGAACGTCTCTCCACTTCCTCAGTTCTGAGAGATAAGTGTGTGTGAAAGCCGTCCTTCAAATAGCTTTTTGGGAAAACAAAGTTTCTTTTCAGATGTAAAATCCATTCCATACATATATATGGGGAGGTACTAGCTCCAACTCGGTTTTACAATGAAAACTGCAGGAACTTCAAACCGGCACTAGGAAACAGACTGAGAAAGCAGAGAAAAAGTGTCTCCTGCAACCCGTTCCCTTGGTGCTAGATGAAAGAAAGTCTCTCCACTTGCTCAGTTCTGAGAGATAAGTGTGTGTGAAAGCCATCCTTCACCTAGCTTGTTGGGAACACAAAGTTTCTTTTCAGTTGCAAACCCCATTCCATACATATATATGGGGAGGTACAAGCTCCAACACGGTTTTACAGTGAAAACTGCAGGAACTTCAAACCGGCACTAGGAAACAGAATGAGAAAGCAGAGAAAAAGTGTCTCCTTCAACCCGTTCCCTTGGTGCTAGATGAACGAACGTCTCTCCACTTCCTCAGTTCTGAGAGATAAGTGTGTGTGAAAGCCGTCCTTCAAATAGCTTTTTGGGAAAACAAAGTTTCTTTTCAGATGTAAAATCCATTCCATACATATATATGGGGAGGTACTAGCTCCAACTCGGTTTTACAATGAAAACTGCAGGAACTTCAAACCGGCACTAGGAAACAGACTGAGAAAGCAGAGAAAAAGTGTCTCCTGCAACCCGTTCCCTTGGTGCTAGATGAAAGAAAGTCTCTCCACTTGCTCAGTTCTGAGAGATAAGTGTGTGTGAAAGCCATCCTTCACCTAGCTTGTTGGGAACACAAAGTTTCTTTTCAGTTGCAAACCCCATTCCATACATATATATGGGGAGGTACAAGCTCCAACACGGTTTTACAGTGAAAACTGCAGGAACTTCAAACCGGCACTAGGAAACAGAATGAGAAAGCAGAGAAAAAGTGTCTCCTGCAACCCGTTCCCTTCGTGCTAGATGAACGAACGTCTCTCCTCTTGCTCAGTTCTGAGAGATAAGTGTGTGTGAAAGCCGTCCTTCAACTATCTTGTTGGGAACACAAAGTTTCTTTTCAGTTGCAAACTCCATTCCATACATATATATGGGGAGGTAGAAGCTCCAACTCGGTTTTACAGTGAAAACTGCAGGAACTTCAAACCGGCACTAGGAAACAGAATGAGAAAGCAGAGAAAAAGTGTCTCCTTCAACCCGTTCCCTTGGTGCTAGATGAACGAACGTCTCTCCACTTCCTCAGTTCTGAGAGATAAGTGTGTGTGAAAGCCGTCCTTCAAATAGCTTTTTGGGAAAACAAAGTTTCTTTTCAGTTGTAAAATCCATTCCATACATATATATGGGGAGGTACTAGCTCCAACTCGGTTTTACAATGAAAACTGCAGGAACTTCAAACCGGCACTAGGAAACAGACTGAGAAAGCAGAGAAAAAGTGTCTCCTGCAACCCGTTCACTTGGTGCTAGATGAAAGGAAGTCTCTCCACTTGCTCAGTTCTGAGAGATAAGTGTGTGTGAAAGCCGTCCTTCACCTAGCTTGTTGGGAACACAAAGTTTCTTTTCAGTTGCAAACACCATTCCATACATATATATGGGGAGGTACAAGCTCCAACTCGGTTTTACAGTGAAAACTGCAGGAACATCAAACCGGCACTAGGAAACAGACTGAGAAAGCAGAGAAAAAGTGTCTCCTGCAACCCGTTCCCTTGGTGCTAGATGAACGAACATCTCTCCACTTGCTCAGTTCTGAGAGATAAGTGTGTGTGAAAGCCGTCCTTCACCTAGATTGTTGGGAACACAAAGTTTCTTTTCAGTTGCAAACCCCATTCCATACATATATATGGGGAGGTACAAGCTCCAACTCGATTTTACAGTGAAAACTGCAGGAACTTCAAACCGGCACTAGGAAACAGACTGAGAAAGCAGAGAAAATGTGTCTCCTGCAACCCGTTCCCTTGGTGCTAGATGAACGAACATCTCTCCACTTGCTCAGTTCAGAGAAATAATTGTGTGTGAAAGCCGTCCTTCACCTAGCTTGTTGGGAACACAAAGTTTCTTTTCAGTTGCAAACTCCATTCCATAGATATATATGGGGAAGTAGAAGCTCCAACTCGGTTTTACAGGGAAACTGCAGGAGCTTCAATACGGCACTAGGAAACAGACTGAGAAAGCAGAGTAAAAGTGTCTCCTGCAACCCGATCCCTTGGTGCTAGATGAACGAACGTCTCTCAACTTGCTCAGTTCTGAGAGATAATTGTGTGTGAATGCCTTCCTTCAACTAGCTTGTTGGGAACACAAAGATTCTTTTCAGTTGCAAACTTCATTTCATACATATATATGGAGAGGTACAAGCTCCAAATCGGTTTTACAGTGTAAACTGCAGGAACTTCAAACCGGCACTAGGAAACAGACTGAGGAAGCAGAGAAAAAGTGTTTCCTGCAACCCGTTCCCTTGGTGCTACATGAACGAACGTCTCTCCACTTGCTCAGTTCTGAGAGATAAGTGTGTGTGAAAGCCGTCCTTCACCTAGCTTGTTGGGAACACAAAGTTTCTTTTCAGTTGCAAACTCCATTCCATACATATATATGGGGAGGTACTAGCTCCAACTCGATTTTACAGTGAAAACCTCAGGAACGTCAAACCGGCACTAGGAAACAGACTGAGAAAGCAGAGAAAAAGTGTTTCCTGCAACCCGATCCCTTGGTGCTAGATGAACGAACGTCTCTCCACTTGCTCTGTTCTGTGAGATAGTTGTGTGTGAAAGCCGTCCTTCACCTAGCTTGTTGGGAACACAAAGTTTCATTTCAGTTGCAAACTCCAATCCATACATATATATGGGGAGGTAGAATCTCCAACTCGTTTTTACAGTGAAAACTGCAGGAGCTTCAAACCGGCACTAGGAAACAGACTGAGAAAGCAGAGAAAAAGTGTCTCCTGCAACCCGTTTCCTTGGTGCTAGATGAACGAACGTCTCTCCACTTGCTCAGTTCTTAGAGATAAGTGAGTGTGAAAGCCGCCCTTCAACTAGCTTGTTGGGAACACAAAGTTTCTTTTCAGTTGCAAACTCCATTCCATACATATATTTGGGGAGGTAGACGCTCCAACTCGGTTTTACAGTGAAAACTGCAGGAACTTCAAACCGGCACTAGGAAACAGACTGAGAAAGCAGAGAAAAAGTGTCTCCTGCAACCCGTTCCCTTGGTGCTAGATGAACGAACGTCTCTCCACTTGCTCAGTTCTGAGAGATAAGTGTGTGTGAAAGCCGTCCTTCACCTAGCTTGTTGGGAACACAAAGTTTCTTTTCAGTTGCAAACTCCATTCCATACATATATATGGGGAGGTTCAAGCTCCAACACGGTTTTACAGTGAAAACGGCAGGAACTTCAAACCGGCACTAGGAAACAGACTGAGGAAGCAGAGAAAAAGTGTCTCCTGCATCCCGTTCCCTTGGTGCTAGATGAACGAAAGTCTCTCCACTTGCTCTCTTCTGAGAGATAAGTGTGTGTGAAAGCCGTCCTTCACCTAGCTTGTTGGGAACACACAGTTTCTTTTCAGTTGCAAACCCCATTCCATACATATATATGGGGAGGTAGAAGCTCCAACTCGGATTTACAGTGAAAACTGCAGGAACTTCAAACCGGCACTAGGAAACAGACTGAGAAAGCAGAGAAAAAGTGTCTCCTGCAACCCGATCCCTTTGTGCTAGATGAACGAACGTCTCTCCACTTGCTCAGTTCTGAGAGATAAATGTGTGGGAAAGCCGTCCTTCACCTAGCTTGTTGGGAACACAAAGTTTCTTTTCAGTTGCAAACCCCATTCCATACATATATATGGGGAGGTACAAGCTCCAACTCGGTTTTACAGTGAAAACTGCAGGAACTTCAAACCGGCACTAGGAAACAGACTGAGAAATCAGAGAAATAGTGTCTCCTGCAACCCGTTCCCTTGGTGCTAGATGAACGAACATCTCTCCACTTGCTCAGTTCAGAGAGATAAGTGTGTGTGAAAGCCGTCCTTCACCTAGCTTGTTGGGAACACAAAGTTTCTTTTCAGTTGCAAACCCCATTCCATACATATATATGGGGAGGTACAAGCTCCAACTCTGTTTTACAGTGAAAACTGCAGGAACTTCAAACCGGCACTAGGAAACAGACTGAGAAATCAGAGAAATAGTGTCTCCTGCAACCCGTTCCCTTGGTGCTAGATGAACGAACATCTCTCCACTTGCTCAGTTCAGAGAGATAAGTGTGTGTGAAAGCCGTCCTTCACCTAGCTTGTTGGGAACACAAAGATTCTTTTCAGTTGCAAACACCATTCCATACATATATATGGGGAGGTACTAGCTCCAACTCGGTTTGACAGTGTAAACTGCAGGAGCTTCAAACCGGCACTAGGAAAAAGACTGAGAAAGCAGAGAAAAAGTGTCTCCTGCAACCCGTTCCATTGGTGCTAGATGAACGAACGTCTGTCAACTTGCTCAGTTCTGAGAGATAAATGTGTGTGAAAGCCGTCCTTCAACTAGCTTGTTGGGAACACAAAGTTTCTTTTCAGTTGCAAACTCCATTCCATACATATATATGGGGAGGTACAAGCTCCAACTCGGTTTGACAGTGAAAACTGCAGGAACTTCAAACCGGCACTAGGAAACAGACTGAGAAAGCAGAGAAAAAGTGTCCCTGCAACCCGTTCCCTTGGTGCTAGATGAACGAACGTCTCTCCACTTGCTCAGTTCGGAGAGATAAGTGTGTGTGAAAGCCGTCCTTCACCTAGCTTGTTGGGAACACAAAGTTTCTTTTCAGTTCCAAACTCCATTCCATACATATATATGGGGAGGTTCAAGCTCCAACACGGTTTTACAGTGAAAACTGCAGGAACTTCAAACCGGCACTAGGAAACAGACTGAGGAAGCAGAGAAAAAGTGTCTCCTGCATCCCGTTCCCTTGGTGCTAGATGAACGAAAGTCTCTCCACTTGCTCTCTTCTGAGAGATAAGTGTGTGTGAAAGCCGACCTTCACCTAGCTTGTTGGGAACACACAGTTTCTTTTCAGTTGCAAACCCCATTCCATACATATATATGGGGAGGTAGAAGCTCCAACTCGGATTTACAGTGAAAACTGCAGGAATTTCAAACCGGCACTAGGAAACCGACTGAGAAAGCAGAGAAAAAGTGTCTCCTGCAACCCGTTCCCTTTGTGCAAGATGAACGAACGTCTCTCCACTTGCTCAGTTCTGAGAGATAAGTGTGTGTGAAAGCCGTCCTTCACCTAGCTTGTTGGGAACACAAAGTTTCTTTTCAGGTGCAAACTCAATTTCATACATATATATGGAGAGGTACAAGCTCCAACTCGGTTTTACAGTGAAAACTGCAGGAACTTCAATCCCGCACTAGGGAACAGACTGAGAAAGCAGAGAAAAAGTGTTTCCTGCAACCCTTTCCCTTGGTGCTAGATGAACGAACGTCTCTCCACTTGCTCTGTTCTGAGAGATTAATGTGTGGGAAAGCCGACTTTCACCTAGCTTGTTGGGAACACAAAGATTCTTTTCAGTTGCAAACCCCATTCCATACATATATATGGGGAGGTACAATCTCCAACTCGGTTTTACAGTGAAAACAGCAGGAACTTCAAACCGGCACTAGGAAACAGACTGCGAAAGCAGAGAAATAGTGTCTCCTGCAACCCGTTCCCTTGGTGCTAGATGAACGAACGTCTCTCAACTTGCTCAGTTCTGAGAGATAAATGTGTGTGAAAGCCGTCCTTCAACTAGCTTGTTGGGAACACAAAGTTTCTTTTCAGTTGCAAACTCCATTCCATACATATATATGGGGAGGTACTAGCTCCAACTCGGTTTGACAGTGAAAACTGCAGGAACTTCAAACGGGCAATAGGAAACAGACTGAGAAAGCAGAGAAAAAGTGTCTCCTGCAACCCGTTCCCTTGGTGCTAGATGAACGAACGTCTCTCCACTTGCTCAGTTCTGAGAGATAATTGTGTGTGAAAGCCGTCCTTCACATAGCTTGATGGGAACACAAAGATTCTTTTCAGTTGCAAACTTCATTTCATACATATATATGGAGAGGTACAAGCTCCAAATCGGTTTTACAGTGTAAACTGCAGGAACTTCAAACCGGCACTAGGAAACAGACTGAGGAAGCAGAGAAAAAGTGTCTCCTGCAACCCGTTCCCTTGGTGCTAGATGAACGAACGTCTCTCCACTTGCTCAGTTCTGAGAGATATGTGTGTTTGAAAGCCGTCCTTCACCTAGCTTGTTGGGAACACAAAGTTTCTTTTCAGTTGCAAACTCCATTCCATACATATATATGGGGAGGTACTAGCTCCAACTCGATTTTACAGTGAAAACTGCAGGAACTTCAAACCGGCACTAGGAAACAGACTGAGAAAGCAGAGAAAAAGTGTCTTCTGCAACCCGTTTCCTTGGTGCTAGATGAACGAACGTCTCTCCACTTGCTCAGTTCTGAGAGATAAGTGAGTGTGAAAGCCGTCCTTCACCTAGCTTGTTGGGAACACAAAGTTTCTTTTCAGTTGCAAACTCCATTCCATACATATATTTGGGGAGGTAGACGCTCCAACTCGGTTTTACACTGAAAACTGCAGGAACTTCAAACCGGCACTAGGAAACAGAATGAGAAAGCAGAGAAAAAGTGTCTCCTGCAACCCGTTCCCTTGGTGTTAGATGAACGAACGTCTCTCCACTTGCTCAGTTCTGAGAGATAAGTGTGTGTGAAAGACGTCCTTCACCTAGCTTGTTGGGAACACAAAGTTTCTTTTCAGTTGCAAACTCCATTCCATACATATATATGGGGAGGTTCAAGCTCCAACTCGGTTTTACAGTGAAAACTGCAGGAACTTCAAACCGGCACTAGGAAACAGACTGAGGAAGCAGAGAAAAAGTGTCTCCTGCATCCCGTTCCCTTGGTGCTAGATGAACGAAAGTCTCTCCACTTGCTCTTTTCTGAGAGATAAGTGTGTGTGAAAGCCGAACTTCACCTAGCTTGTTGGGAACACAAAGTTTCTTTTCAGTTGCAAACCCCATTCCATATATATATATGGGGAGGTAGAAGCTCCAACTCGGATTTACAGTGAAAACTGCAGGAACTTCAAACCGGCACTAGGAAACAGACTGAGAAAGCAGAGAAAAAGTGTCTCCTGCAACCCGTTCCCTTGGTGCTAGATGAACGAAAGTCTCTCCACTTGCTCAGTTCTGAGAGATAAGTGTGTGTGAAAGCCGTCCTTCACCTAGCTTGTTGGGAACACAAAGTTTCTTTTCAGGTGCAAACTCAATTTCATACATATATATGGAGAGGTACAAGCTCCAACTCGGTTTTACAGTGAAAACTGCAGGAACTTCAATCCCGCACTAGGAAACAGACTGAGAAAGCAGAGAAATAGTGTTTCCTGCAAACCGTTCCCTTGGTGCTAGATGAACGAACGTCTCTCCACTTGCTCTGTTCTGAGAGATTAATGTGTGGGAAAGCCGTCCTTCACTTAGCTTGTTGGGAACACAAAGTTTCTTTTCAGTTGCAAACTCCATTCCATACATATATATGGGGAGGTAGAAGCTCCAACTCGATTTGACAGTGAAAACTGCAGGAACTTCAAACCGGCACTAGGAAACAGACTGAAAAAGCAGAGAAAAAGTGTCTCCTGCAACCCGTTCCCTTGGTGCTAGATGAACGAACATCTCTCCACTTGCTCAGTTCAGAGAGATAAGTGTGTGTGAAAGCCGTCCTTCACCTAGCTTGTTGGGAACACAAAGTTTCTTTTCAGTTGCAAACTCCATTCCATACATATATATGGGGAGGTACTAGCTCCAACTCGGTTTGACAGTGTAAACTGCAGGAGCTTCAAACCGGCACTAGGAAACAGACTGAGAAAGCAGAGAAAAAGTGTCTCCTGCAACCCGTTCCATTGGTGCTAGATGAACGAACGTCTGTCAACTTGCTCAGTTCTGAGAGATAAATGTGTGTGAAAGCCGTCCTTCAACTAGCTTGTTGGGAACACAAAGTTTCTTTTCAGTTGCAAACTCCATTCCATACATATATATGGGGAGGTACAAGCTCCAACTCGGTTTGACAGTGAAAACTGCAGGAACTTCAAACCGGCACTAGGAAACAGACTGAGAAAGCAGAGAAAAAGTGTCCCTGCAACCCGTTCCCTTGGTGCTAGATGAACGAACGTCTCTCCACTTGCTCAGTTCGGAGAGATAAGTGTGTGTGAAAGCCGTCCTTCACCTAGCTTGTTGGGAACACAAAGTTTCTTTTCAGTTCCAAACTCCATTCCATACATATATATGGGGAGGTTCAAGCTCCAACACGGTTTTACAGTGAAAACTGGAGGAACTTCAAACCGGCACTAGGAAACAGACTGAGGAAGCAGAGAAAAAGTGTCTCCTGCATCCCGTTCCCTTGGTGCTAGATGAACGAAAGTCTCTCCACTTGCTCTCTTCTGAGAGATAAGTGTGTGTGAAAGCCGACCTTCACCTAGCTTGTTGGGAACACACAGTTTCTTTTCAGTTGCAAACCCCATTCCATACATATATATGGGGAGGTAGAAGCTCCAACTCGGATTTACAGTGAAAACTGCAGGAACTTCAAACCGGCACTAGGAAACCGACTGAGAAAGCAGAGAAAAAGTGTCTCCTGCAACCCGTTCCCTTTGTGCAAGATGAACGAACGTCTCTCCACTTGCTCAGTTCTGAGAGATAAGTGTGTGTGAAAGCCGTCCTTCACCTAGCTTGTTGGGAACACAAAGTTTCTTTTCAGGTGCAAACTCAATTTCATACATATATATGGAGAGGTACAAGCTCCAACTCGGTTTTACAGTGAAAACTGCAGGAACTTCAATCCCGCACTAGGAAACAGACTGAGAAAGCAGAGAAAAAGTGTTCCCTGCAACCCTTTCCCTTGGTGTTAGATGAACGAACGTCTCTCCACTTGCTCTTTTCTGAGAGATAAGTGTGTGTGAAAGCCGAACTTCACCTAGCATGTTGGGAACACAAAGTTTCTTTTCAGTTGCAAACCCCATTCCATATATATATATGGGGAGGTAGAAGCTCCAACTCGGATTTACAGTGAAAACTGCAGGAACTTCAAACCGGCACTAGGAAACAGACTGAGAAAGCAGAGAAAAAGTGTCTCCTGCAACCCGTTCCCTTGGTGCTAGATGAACGAAAGTCTCTCCACTTGCTCAGTTCTGAGAGATAAGTGTGTGTGAAAGCCGTCCTTCACCTAGCTTGTTGGGAACACAAAGTTTCTTTTCAGGTGCAAACTCAATTTCATACATATATATGGAGAGGTACAAGCTCCAACTCGGTTTTACAGTGAAAACTGCAGGAACTTCACTCCCGCACTAGGAAACAGACTGAGAAAGCAGAGAAATAGTGTTTCCTGCAAACCGTTCCCTTGGTGCTAGATGAACGAACGTCTCTCCACTTGCTCTGTTCTGAGAGATTAATGTGTGGGAAAGCCGTCCTTCACTTAGCTTGTTGGGAACACAAAGTTTCTTTTCAGTTGCAAACTCCATTCCATACATATATATGGGGAGGTAGAAGCTCCAACTCGGATTTACAGTGAAAACTGCAGGAACTTCAAACCGGCACTAGGAAACAGACTGAAAAAGCAGAGAAAAAGTGTCTCCTGCAACCCGTTCCCTTGGTGCTAGAGTAACGAACATCTCTCCACTTGCTCAGTTCAGAGAGATAAGTGTGTGTGAAAGCCGTCCTTCACCTAGCTTGTTGGGAACACAAAGTTTCTTTTCAGTTGCAAACTCCATTCCATACATATATATGGGGAGGTACTAGCTCCAACTCGGTTTGACAGTGTAAACTGCAGGAGCTTCAAACCGGCACTAGGAAACCGACTGAGAAAGCAGAGAAAAAGTGTCTCCTGCAACCCGTTCCCTTTGTGCAAGATGTACGAACGTCTCTCCACTTGCTCAGTTCTGAGAGATAAGTGTGTTTGAAAGCCTTCCTTCACCTAGCTTGTTGGGAACACAAAGTTTCTTTTCAGGTGCAAACTCAATTTCATACATATATATGGAGAGGTACAAGCTCCAACTCGGTTTTACAGTGAAAACTGCAGGAACTTCAATCCCGCACTAGGAAACAGACTGAGAAAGCAGAGAAAAAGTGTTTCCTGCAACCCTTTCCCTTGGTGCTAGATGAACGAACGTCTCTCCACTTGCTCTGTTCTGAGAGATTAATGTGTGGGAAAGCCGACCTTCACCTAGCTTGTTGGGAACACAAAGATTCTTTTCAGTTGCAAACCCCATTCCATACATATATATGGGGAGGTACAAGCTCCAACTCGGTTTTACAGTGAAAACAGCAGGAACTTCAAACTGGCACTAGGAAACAGACTGAGAAAGCAGAGAAATAGTGTCTCCTGCAACCCGTTCCCTTGGTGCTAGATGAACGATCATCTCTCCACTTGCTCAGTTCAGAGAGATAAGTGTGTGTGAAAGCCGTCCTTCACCTAGCTTGTTGGGAACACAAAGTTTCTTTTCCGTTGCAAACTCCATTCCATACATATATATGGGGAGGTACTAGCTCCAACTCAGTTTGACAGTGAAAACTGCAGGAACTTCAAACCGGCACTAGGAAACAGACTGAGAAAGCAGAGAAAAAGTGTCTCCTGCAACCCGTTCCCTTGGTGCTAGATGAACGAACGTCTCTCAACTTGCTCAGTTCTGAGAGATAAATGTGTGTGAAAGCCGTCCTTCAACTAGCTTGTTGGGAACACAAAGTTTCTTTTCAGTTGCAAACTCCATTCCATACATATATATGGGGAGGTACTAGCTCCAACTCGGTTTGACAGTGAAAACTGCAGGAACTTCAAACGGGCAATAGGAAACAGACTGAGAAAGCAGAGAAAAAGTGTCTCCTGCAACCCGTTCCCTTGGTGCTAGATGAACGAACGTCTCTCCACTTGCTCAGTTCTGAGAGATAATTGTGTGTGAAAGCCGTCCTTCACCTAGCTTGATGGGAACACAAAGATTCTTTTCAGTTGCAAACTTCATTTCATACATATATATGGAGAGGTACAAGCTCCAAATCGGTTTTACAGTGTAAACTGCAGGAACTTCAAACCGGCACTAGGAAACAGACTGAGGAAGCAGTGAAAAAGTGTCTCCTGCAACCCGTTCCCTTGGTGCTAGATGAACGAACGTCTCTCCACTTGCTCAGTTCTGAGAGATATGTGTGTGTGAAAGCCGTCCTTCACCTAGCTTGTTGGGAACACAAAGTTTCTTTTCAGTTGCAAACTCCATTCCATACATATATATGGGGTGGTACTAGCTCCAACTCGATTTTACAGTGAAAACTGCAGGAACTTCAAACCGGCACTAGGAAACAGACTGAGAAAGCAGAGAAAAAGTGTCTTCTGCAACCCGTTTCCTTGGTGCTAGATGAACGAACGTCTCTCCACTTGCTCAGTTCTGAGAGATAAGTGAGTGTGAAAGCCGTCCTTCACCTAGCTTGTTGGGAACACAAAGTTTCTTTTCAGTTGCAAACTCCATTCCATACATATATTTGGGGAGGTAGACGCTCCAACTCGGTTTTACAGTGAAAACTGCAGGAACTTCAAACCGGCACTAGGAAACAGAATGAGAAAGCAGAGAAAAAGTGTCTCCTGCAACCCGTTCCCTTGGTGTTAGATGAACGAACGTCTCTCCACTTGCTCAGTTCTGAGAGATAAGTGTGTGTGAAAGACGTCCTTCACCTAGCTTGTTGGGAACACAAAGTTTCTTTTCAGTTGCAAACTCCATTCCATACATATATATGGGGAGGTTCAAGCTCCAACTCGGTTTTACAGTGAAAACTGCAGGAACTTCAAACCGGCACTAGGAAACAGACTGAGGAAGCAGAGAAAAAGTGTCTCCTGCATCCCGTTCCCTTGGTGCTAGATGAACGAAAGTCTCTCCACTTGCTCTTTTCTGAGAGATAAGTGTGTGTGAAAGCCGAACTTCACCTAGCTTGTTGGGAACACAAAGTTTCTTTTCAGTTGCAAACCCCATTCCATATATATATATGGGGAGGTAGAAGCTCCAACTCGGATTTACAGTGAAAACTGCAGGAACTTCAAACCGGCACTAGGAAACAGACTGAGAAAGCAGAGAAAAAGTGTCTCCTGCAACCCGTTCCCTTGGTGCTAGATGAACGAAAGTCTCTCCACTTGCTCAGTTCTGAGAGATAAGTGTGTGTGAAAGCCGTCCTTCACCTAGCTTGTTGGGAACACAAAGTTTCTTTTCAGGTGCAAACTCAATTTCATACATATATATGGAGAGGTACAAGCTCCAACTCGGTTTTACAGTGAAAACTGCAGGAACTTCAATCCCGCACTAGGAAACAGACTGAGAAAGCAGAGAAATAGTGTTTCCTGCAAACCGTTCCCTTGGTGCTAGATGAACGAACGTCTCTCCACTTGCTCTGTTCTGAGAGATTAATGTGTGGGAAAGCCGTCCTTCACTTAGCTTGTTGGGAACACAAAGTTTCTTTTCAGTTGCAAACTCCATTCCATACATATATATGGGGAGGTAGAAGCTCCAACTCGATTTGACAGTGAAAACTGCAGGAACTTCAAACCGGCACTAGGAAACAGACTGAAAAAGCAGAGAAAAAGTGTCTCCTGCAACCCGTTCCCTTGGTGCTAGATGAACGAACATCTCTCCACTTGCTCAGTTCAGAGAGATAAGTGTGTGTGAAAGCCGTCCTTCACCTAGCTTGTTGGGAACACAAAGTTTCTTTTCAGTTGCAAACTCCATTCCATACATATATATGGGGAGGTACTAGCTCCAACTCGGTTTGACAGTGTAAACTGCAGGAGCTTCAAACCGGCACTAGGAAACAGACTGAGAAAGCAGAGAAAAAGTGTCTCCTGCAACCCGTTCCATTGGTGCTAGATGAACGAACGTCTGTCAACTTGCTCAGTTCTGAGAGATAAATGTGTGTGAAAGCCGTCCTTCAACTAGCTTGTTGGGAACACAAAGTTTCTTTTCAGTTGCAAACTCCATTCCATACATATATATGGGGAGGTACAAGCTCCAACTCGGTTTGACAGTGAAAACTGCAGGAACTTCAAACCGGCACTAGGAAACAGACTGAGAAAGCAGAGAAAAAGTGTCCCTGCAACCCGTTCCCTTGGTGCTAGATGAACGAACGTCTCTCCACTTGCTCAGTTCGGAGAGATAAGTGTGTGTGAAAGCCGTCCTTCACCTAGCTTGTTGGGAACACAAAGTTTCTTTTCAGTTCCAAACTCCATTCCATACATATATATGGGGAGGTTCAAGCTCCAACACGGTTTTACAGTGAAAACTGCAGGAACTTCAAACCGGCACTAGGAAACAGACTGAGGAAGCAGAGAAAAAGTGTCTCCTGCATCCCGTTCCCTTGGTGCTAGATGAAGGAAAGTCTCTCCACTTGCTCTCTTCTGAGAGATAAGTGTGTGTGAAAGCCGACCTTCACCTAGCTTGTTGGGAACACACAGTTTCTTTTCAGTTGCAAACCCCATTCCATACATATATATGGGGAGGTAGAAGCTCCAACTCGGATTTACAGTGAAAACTGCAGGAACTTCAAACCGGCACTAGGAAACCGACTGAGAAAGCAGAGAAAAAGTGTCTCCTGCAACCCGTTCCCTTTGTGCAAGATGAACGAACGTCTCTCCACTTGCTCAGTTCTGAGAGATAAGTGTGTGTGAAAGCCGTCCTTCACCTAGCTTGTTGGGAACACAAAGTTTCTTTTCAGGTGCAAACTCAATTTCATACATATATATGGAGAGGTACAAGCTCCAACTCGGTTTTACAGTGAAAACTGCAGGAACTTCAATCCCGCACTAGGAAACAGACTGAGAAAGCAGAGAAAAAGTGTTTCCTGCAACCCTTTCCCTTGGTGCTAGATGAACGAAAGTCTCTCCACTTGCTCTTTTCTGAGAGATAAGTGTGTGTGAAAGCCGAACTTCACCTAGCTTGTTGGGAACACAAAGTTTCTTTTCAGTTGCAAACCCCATTCCATATATATATATGGGGAGGTAGAAGCTCCAACTCGGATTTACAGTGAAAACTGCAGGAACTTCAAACCGGCACTAGGAAACAGACTGAGAAAGCAGAGAAAAAGTGTCTCCTGCAACCCGTTCCCTTGGTGCTAGATGAACGAAAGTCTCTCCACTTGCTCAGTTCTGAGAGATAAGTGTGTGTGAAAGCCGTCCTTCACCTAGCTTGTTGGGAACACAAAGTTTCTTTTCAGGTGCAAACTCAATTTCATACATATATATGGAGAGGTACAAGCTCCAACTCGGTTTTACAGTGAAAACTGCAGGAACTTCAATCCCGCACTAGGAAACAGACTGAGAAAGCAGAGAAATAGTGTTTCCTGCAAACCGTTCCCTTGGTGCTAGATGAACGAACGTCTCTCCACTTGCTCTGTTCTGAGAGATTAATGTGTGGGAAAGCCGTCCTTCACTTAGCTTGTTGGGAACACAAAGTTTCTTTTCAGTTGCAAACTCCATTCCATACATATATATGGGGAGGTAGAAGCTCCAACTCGGATTTACAGTGAAAACTGCAGGAACTTCAAACCGGCACTAGGAAACAGACTGAAAAAGCAGAGAAAAAGTGTCTCCTGCAACCCGTTCCCTTGGTGCTAGATGAACGAACATCTCTCCACTTGCTCAGTTCAGAGAGATAAGTGTGTGTGAAAGCCGTCCTTCACCTAGCTTGTTGGGAACACAAAGTTTCTTTTCAGTTGCAAACTCCATTCCATACATATATATGGGGAGGTACTAGCTCCAACTCGGTTTGACAGTGTAAACTGCAGGAACTTCAAACCGGCACTAGGAAACAGACTGAGAAAGCAGAGAAAAAGTGTCTCCTGCAACCCGTTTCCTTGGTGCTAGATGAACGAACGTCTCTCCACTTGCTCAGTTCTGAGAGATAAGTGAGTGTGAAAGCCGTCCTTCACCTAGCTTGTTGGGAACACAAAGTTTCTTTTCAGTTGCAAACTCCATTCCATACATATATTTGGGGAGGTAGACGCTCCAACTCGGTTTTACAGTGAAAACTGCAGGAACTTCAAACCGGCACTAGGAAACAGAATGAGAAAGCAGAGAAAAAGTGTCTCCTGCAACCCGTTCCCTTGGTGTTAGATGAACGAACGTCTCTCCACTTGCTCAGTTCTGAGAGATAAGTGTGTGTGAAAGACGTCCTTCACCTAGCTTGTTGGGAACACAAAGTTTCTTTTCAGTTGCAAACTCCATTCCATACATATATATGGGGAGGTTCAAGCTCCAACTCGGTTTTACAGTGAAAACTGCAGGAACTTCAAACCGGCACTAGGAAACAGACTGAGGAAGCAGAGAAAAAGTGTCTCCTGCATCCCGTTCCCTTGGTGCTAGATGAACGAAAGTCTCTCCACTTGCTCTTTTCTGAGAGATAAGTGTGTGTGAAAGCCGAACTTCACCTAGCTTGTTGGGAACACAAAGTTTCTTTTCAGTTGCAAACCCCATTCCATATATATATATGGGGAGGTAGAAGCTCCAACTCGGATTTACAGTGAAAACTGCAGGAACTTCAAACCGGCACTAGGAAACAGACTGAGAAAGCAGAGAAAAAGTGTCTCCTGCAACCCGTTCCCTTGGTGCTAGATGAACGAAAGTCTCTCCACTTGCTCAGTTCTGAGAGATAAGTGTGTGTGAAAGCCGTCCTTCACCTAGCTTGTTGGGAACACAAAGTTTCTTTTCAGGTGCAAACTCAATTTCATACATATATATGGAGAGGTACAAGCTCCAACTCGGTTTTACAGTGAAAACTGCAGGAACTTCAATCCCGCACTAGGAAACAGACTGAGAAAGCAGAGAAATAGTGTTTCCTGCAAACCGTTCCCTTGGTGCTAGATGAACGAACGTCTCTCCACTTGCTCTGTTCTGAGAGATTAATGTGTGGGAAAGCCGTCCTTCACTTAGCTTGTTGGGAACACAAAGTTTCTTTTCAGTTGCAAACTCCATTCCATACATATATATGGGGAGGTAGAAGCTCCAACTCGATTTGACAGTGAAAACTGCAGGAACTTCAAACCGGCACTAGGAAACAGACTGAAAAAGCAGAGAAAAAGTGTCTCCTGCAACCCGTTCCCTTGGTGCTAGATGAACGAACATCTCTCCACTTGCTCAGTTCAGAGAGATAAGTGTGTGTGAAAGCCGTCCTTCACCTAGCTTGTTGGGAACACAAAGTTTCTTTTCAGTTGCAAACTCCATTCCATACATATATATGGGGAGGTACTAGCTCCAACTCGGTTTGACAGTGTAAACTGCAGGAGCTTCAAACCGGCACTAGGTAACAGACTGAGAAAGCAGAGAAAAAGTGTCTCCTGCAACCCGTTCCATTGGTGCTAGATGAACGAACGTCTGTCAACTTGCTCAGTTCTGAGAGATAAATGTGTGTGAAAGCCGTCCTTCAACTAGCTTGTTGGGAACACAAAGTTTCTTTTCAGTTGCAAACTCCATTCCATACATATATATGGGGAGGTACAAGCTCCAACTCGGTTTGACAGTGAAAACTGCAGGAACTTCAAACCGGCACTAGGAAACAGACTGAGAAAGCAGAGAAAAAGTGTCCCTGCAACCCGTTCCCTTGGTGCTAGATGAACGAACGTCTCTCCACTTGCTCAGTTCGGAGAGATAAGTGTGTGTGAAAGCCGTCCTTCACCTAGCTTGTTGGGAACACAAAGTTTCTTTTCAGTTGCAAACTCCATTCCATACATATATATGGGGAGGTTCAAGCTCCAACACGGTTTTACAGTGAAAACTGCAGGAACTTCAAACCGGCACTAGGAAACAGACTGAGGAAGCAGAGAAAAAGTGTCTCCTGCATCCCGTTCCCTTGGTGCTAGATGAAGGAAAGTCTCTCCACTTGCTCTCTTCTGAGAGATAAGTGTGTGTGAAAGCCGACCTTCACCTAGCTTGTTGGGAACACACAGTTTCTTTTCAGTTGCAAACCCCATTCCATACATATATATGGGGAGGTAGAAGCTCCAACTCGGATTTACAGTGAAAACTGCAGGAACTTCAAACCGGCACTAGGAAACCGACTGAGAAAGCAGAGAAAAAGTGTCTCCTGCAACCCGTTCCCTTTGTGCAAGATGAACGAACGTCTCTCCACTTGCTCAGTTCTGAGAGATAAGTGTGTGTGAAAGCCGTCCTTCACCTAGCTTGTTGGGAACACAAAGTTTCTTTTCAGGTGCAAACTCAATTTCATACATATATATGGAGAGGTACAAGCTCCAACTCGGTTTTACAGTGAAAACTGCAGGAACTTCAATCCCGCACTAGGAAACAGACTGAGAAAGCAGAGAAAAAGTGTTTCCTGCAACCCTTTCCCTTGGTGCTAGATGAACGAAAGTCTCTCCACTTGCTCTTTTCTGAGAGATAAGTGTGTGTGAAAGCCGAACTTCACCTAGCTTGTTGGGAACACAAAGTTTCTTTTCAGTTGCAAACCCCATTCCATATATATATATGGGGAGGTAGAAGCTCCAACTCGGATTTACAGTGAAAACTGCAGGAACTTCAAACCGGCACTAGGAAACAGACTGAGAAAGCAGAGAAAAAGTGTCTCCTGCAACCCGTTCCCTTGGTGCTAGATGAACGAAAGTCTCTCCACTTGCTCAGTTCTGAGAGATAAGTGTGTGTGAAAGCCGTCCTTCACCTAGCTTGTTGGGAACACAAAGTTTCTTTTCAGGTGCAAACTCAATTTCATACATATATATGGAGAGGTACAAGCTCCAACTCGGTTTTACAGTGAAAACTGCAGGAACTTCAATCCCGCACTAGGAAACAGACTGAGAAAGCAGAGAAATAGTGTTTCCTGCAAACCGTTCCCTTGGTGCTAGATGAACGAACGTCTCTCCACTTGCTCTGTTCTGAGAGATTAATGTGTGGGAAAGCCGTCCTTCACTTAGCTTGTTGGGAACACAAAGTTTCTTTTCAGTTGCAAACTCCATTCCATACATATATATGGGGAGGTAGAAGCTCCAACTCGGATTTACAGTGAAAACTGCAGGAACTTCAAACCGGCACTAGGAAACAGACTGAAAAAGCAGAGAAAATGTGTCTCCTGCAACCCGTTCCCTTGGTGCTAGATGAACGAACATCTCTCCACTTGCTCAGTTCAGAGAGATAAGTGTGTGTGAAAGCCGTCCTTCACCTAGCTTGTTGGGAACACAAAGTTTCTTTTCAGTTGCAAACTCCATTCCATACATATATATGGGGTGGTACTAGCTCCAACTCGGTTTGACAGTGTAAACTGCAGGAGCTTCAAACCGGCACTAGGAAACAGACTGAGAAAGCAGAGAAAAAGTGTCTCCTGCAACCCGTTCCATTGGTGCTAGATGAACGAACGTCTGTCAACTTGCTCAGTTCTGAGAGATAAATGTGTGTGAAAGCCGTCCTTCAACTAGCTTGTTGGGAACACAAAGTTTCTTTTCAGTTGCAAACTCCATTCCATACATATATATGGGGAGGTACAAGCTCCAACTCGGTTTGACAGTGAAAACTGCAGGAACTTCAAACCGGCACTAGGAAACAGACTGAGAAAGCAGAGAAAAAGTGTCCCTGCAACCCGTTCCCTTGGTGCTAGATGAACGAACGTCTCTCCACTTGCTCAGTTCGGAGAGATAAGTGTGTGTGAAAGCCGTCCTTCACCTAGCTTGTTGGGAACACAAAGTTTCTTTTCAGTTCCAAACTCCATTCCATACATATATATGGGGAGGTTCAAGCTCCAACACGGTTTTACAGTGAAAACTGCAGGAACTTCAAACCGGCACTAGGAAACAGACTGAGGAAGCAGAGAAAAAGTGTCTCCTGCATCCCGTTCCCTTGGTGCTAGATGAACGAAAGTCTCTCCACTTGCTCTCTTCTGAGAGATAAGTGTGTGTGAAAGCCGACCTTCACCTAGCTTGTTGGGAACACACAGTTTCTTTTCAGTTGCAAACCCCATTCCATACATATATATGGGGAGGTAGAAGCTCCAACTCGGATTTACAGTGAAAACTGCAGGAACTTCAAACCGGCACTAGGAAACCGACTGAGAAAGCAGAGAAAAAGTGTCTCCTGCAACCCGTTCCCTTTGTGCAAGATGAACGAACGTCTCTCCACTTGCTCAGTTCGGAGAGATAAGTGTGTTTGAAAGCCGTCCTTCACCTAGCTTGTTGGGAACACAAAGTTTCTTTTCAGGTGCAAACTCAATTTCATACATATATATGGAGAGGTCCAAGCTCCAACTCGGTTTTACAGTGAAAACTGCAGGAACTTCAATCCCGCACTAGGAAACAGACTGAGAAAGCAGAGAAAAAGTGTTTCCTGCAACCCTTTCCCTTGGTGCTAGATGAACGAACGTCTCTCCACTTGCTCTGTTCTGAGAGATTAATGTGTGGGAAAGCCGAACTTCACCTAGCTTGTTGGGAACACAAAGATTCTTTTCAGTTGCAAACCCCATTCCATACATATATATGGGGAGGTACAAGCTCCAACTCGGTTTTACAGTGAAAACAGCAGGAACTTCAAACCGGCACTAGGAAAAAGACTGAGAAAGCAGAGAAATAGTGTCTCCTGCAACCCGTTCCCTTGGTGCTAGATGAACGATCATCTCTCCACTTGCTCAGTTCAGAGAGATAAGTGTGTGTGAAAGCCGTCCTTCACCTAGCTTGTTGGGAACACAAAGTTTCTTTTCAGTTGCAAACTCCATTCCATACATATATATGGGGAGGTACTAGCTCCAACTCGTTTTGACAGTGAAAACTGCAGGAACTTCAAACGGGCAATAGGAAACAGACTGAGGAAGCAGAGAAAAAGTGTCTCCTGCAACCCGTTCCCTTGGTGCTAGATGAACGAACGTCTCTCCACTTGCTCAGTTCTGAGAGATATGTGTGTGTGAAAGCCGTACTTCACCTAGCTTGTTGGGAACACAAAGTTTCTTTTAAGTTGCAAACTCCATTCCATACATATATATGGGGAGGTACTAGCTCCAACTCGATTTTACAGTGAAAACTGCAGGAACTTCAAACCGGCACTAGGAAACAGACTGAGAAAGCAGAGAAAAAGTGTCTTCTGCAACCCGTTTCCTTGGTGCTAGATGAACGAACGTCTCTCCACTTGCTCAGTTCTGAGAGATAAGTGAGTGTGAAAGCCGTCCTTCACCTAGCTTGTTGGGAACACAAAGTTTCTTTTCAGTTGCAAACTCCATTCCATACATATATTTGGGGAGGTAGACGCTCCAACTCGGTTTTACAGTGAAAACTGCAGGAACTTCAAACCGGCACTAGGAAACAGAATGAGAAAGCAGAGAAAAAGTGTCTCCTGCAACCCGTTCCCTTGGTGTTAGATGAACGAACGTCTCTCCACTTGCTCAGTTCTGAGAGATAAGTGTGTGTGAAAGACGTCCTTCACCTAGCTTGTTGGGAACACAAAGTTTCTTTTCAGTTGCAAACTCCATTCCATACATATATATGGGGAGGTTCAAGCTCCAACTCGGTTTTACAGTGAAAACTGCAGGAACTTCAAACCGGCACTAGGAAACAGACTGAGGAAGCAGAGAAAAAGTGTCTCCTGCATCCCGTTCCCTTGGTGCTAGATGAACGAAAGTCTCTCCACTTGCTCTTTTCTGAGAGATAAGTGTGTGTGAAAGCCGAACTTCACCTAGCTTGTTGGGAACACAAAGTTTCTTTTCAGTTGCAAACCCCATTCCATATATATATATGGGGAGGTAGAAGCTCCAACTCGGATTTACAGTGAAAACTGCAGGAACTTCAAACCGGCACTAGGAAACAGACTGAGAAAGCAGAGAAAAAGTGTCTCCTGCAACCCGTTCCCTTGGTGCTAGATGAACGAAAGTCTCTCCACTTGCTCAGTTCTGAGAGATAAGTGTGTGTGAAAGCCGTCCTTCACCTAGCTTGTTGGGAACACAAAGTTTCTTTTCAGGTGCAAACTCAATTTCATACATATATATGGAGAGATACAAGCTCCAACTCGGTTTTACAGTGAAAACTGCAGAAACTTCAATCCCGCACTAGGAAACAGACTGAGAAAGCAGAGAAATAGTGTTTCCTGCAAACCGTTCCCTTGGTGCTAGATGAACGAAGGTCTCTCCACTTGCTCTGTTCTGAGAGATTAATGTGTGGGAAAGCCGTCCTTCACTTAGCTTGTTGGGAACACAAAGTTTCTTTTCAGTTGCAAACTCCATTCCATACATATATATGGGGAGGTAGAATCTCCAACTCGGATTTACAGTGAAAACTGCAGGAACTTCAAACCGGAACTAGGAAACAGACTGAGAAAGCAGAGAAAAAGTGTCTCCTGCAACCCGTTCCCTTGGTGCTAGATGAACGAACGTCTCTCCACTTGCTCTGTTCTGAGAGATAAGTGTGTGTGAAAGCCGTCCTTCACCTAGCTTGTTGGGAACACAAAGTTTCTTTTCAGTTGCAAACTCCATTCCATAGATATATATGGGGAGGTAGAAGCTCCAACTCGGTTTTACAGGGAAACTGCAGGAGCTTCAAAACGGCACTAGGAAACAGACTGAGGAAGCAGAGAAAAAGTGTCTCCTGCAACCCGTTCCCTTGGTGCTAGATGAACGAACGTCTCTCCACTTGCTCAGTTCTGAGAGATAATTGTGTGTGAAAGCCGTCCTTCACCTAGCTTGTTGGGAACACAAAGTTTCTTTTCAGTTGCAAACTTCATTCCATACATATATATGGAGAGGTACAAGCTCCAAATTGGTTTTACAGTGTAAACTGCAGGAAATTCAAACCGGCACTAGGAAACAGACTGAGGAAGCAGAGAAAAAGTGTCTCCTGCAACCCGTTCCCTTGGTGCTAGATGAACGAACGTCTCTCCACTTGCTCAGTTCTGAGAGATAAGTGTATGTGAAAGCCGTCCTTCACCTAGCTTGTTGGGAACACAAAGTGTCTTTTCAGTTGCAAACTCCATTCCATACATATATATGGGGAGGTACCAGCTCCAACTCGATTTTACAGTGAAAACTGCAGGAACTTCATACCGGCACTAGGAAACAGACTGAGAAAGCAGAGAATAAGTGTTTCCTGCAACCCGTTCCCTTGGTGCTAGATGAACGAACGTCTCTCCACTTGCTCTGTTCTGTGAGATAATTGTGTGTGAAAGCCGTCCTTCACCTAGCTTGTTGGGAACACAAAGTTTCTTTTCAGTTGCAAACTCCATTCCATACATATATATGGGGAGGTAGAATCTCCAACTCGGTTTTACAGTGAAAACTGCAGGAGCTTCAAACCGGCACTAGGAAACAGACTGAGAAAGCAGAGAAAAAGTGTCTCCTGCAACCCGTTTCCTTGGTGCTAGATGAACGAACGTCTCTCCACTTGCTCAGTTCTGAGAGATAAGTGAGTGTGAAAGCCGTCCTTCACCTAGCTTGTTGGGAACACAAAGTTTCTTTTCAGTTGCAAACTCCATTCCATACATATATTTGGGGAGGTAGACGCTCCAACTCGGTTTTACAGTGAAAACTGCAGGAACTTCAAACCGGCACTAGGAAACAGACTGAGAAAGCAGAGAAAAAGTGTCTCCTGCAACCCGTTCCCTTGGTGCTAGATGAACGAACGTCTCTCCACTTGCTCAGTTCTGAGAGATAAGTGTGTGTGAAAGCCGTCCTTCAACTAGCTTGTTGGGAACACAAAGTTTCTTTTCAGTTGCAAACTCCATTCCATACATATATATGGGGAGGTTCAAGCTCCAACTCGGTTTTACAGTGAAAACTGCAGGAACTTCAAACCGGCACTAGGAAACAGACTGAGGAAGCAGAGAAAAAGTGTCTCCTGCATCCCGTTCCCTTGGTGCTAGATGAACGAAAGTCTCTCCACTTGCTCTTTTCTGAGAGATAAGTGTGTGTGAAAGCCGAACTTCACCTAGCTTGTTGGGAACACAAAGTTTCTTTTCAGTTGCAAACCCCATTCCATACATATATATGGGGATGTAGAAGCTCCAACTCGGATTTACAGTGAAAACTGCAGGAACTTCAAACCGGCACTAGGAAACAGACTGAGAAAGCAGAGAAAAAGTGTCTCCTGCAACCCGTTCCCTTGGTGCTAGATGAACGAACGTCTCTCCACTTGCTCAGTTCTGAGAGATAAGTGTGTGTGAAAGCCGTCCTTCACCTAGCTTGTTGGGAACACAAAGTTTCTTTTAAGGTGCAAACTCAATTTCATACATATATATGGAGAGGTACAAGCTCCAACTCGGTTTTACAGTGAAAACTGCAGGAACTTCAATCCCGCACTAGGAAACAGACTGAGAAAGCAGAGAAATAGTGTTTCCTGCAACCCGTTCCCTTGGTGCTAGATGAACGAACGTCTCTCCACTTGCTCTGTTCTGAGAGATTAATGTGTGGGAAAGCCGTCCTTCACCTAGCTTGTTGGGAACACAAAGTTTCTTTTCAGTTGCAAACTCCATTCCATACATATATATGGGGAGGTAGAAGCTCCAACTCTGATTGACAGTGAAAACTGCAGGAACTTCAAACCGGCACTAGGAAACAGACTGAGAAAGCAGAGAAAATGTGTCTCCTGCAACCCGTTCCCTTGGTGCTAGATGAACGAACGTCTCTCCACTTGCTCAGTTCTGAGAGATAAGTGTGTGTGAAACCCGTCCTTCACCCAGCTTGTTGGGAACAAAAAGTTTCTTTTCAGGTGCAAACTTCATTTCATACATTTATATGGAGAGGTACAAGCTCCAACTCGGTTTTACAGTGAAAACTGCAGGAACTTCAAAACGGCACTAGGAAACAGACTGAGGAAACAGAGAAAAAGTGTCTCCTGCAAACCGTTCCCTTGGTGCTAGATGAACGAACGTCTCTCCACTTGCTCTGTTCTGAGAGATAAGTGTGTGTGAAAGCCGTCCTTCACCTAGCTTGTTGGGAACACAAAGTTTCTTTTCAGTTGCAAACTCCATTCCATACATATATATGCGGAGGTAGAAACTCCAACTCGGTTTTACAGTGAAAACTGAAGGAACTTCAAAGCGGCACTAGGAAACAGACTGAGAAAGCAGAGAAAAAGTGTTTCCTGCAACCCGTTCCCTTGGTGCTAGATGAACGAACGTCTCTCCACTTGCTCTGTTCTGTGAGATAAGTGTGTGTGAAAGCCGTCCTTCACCTATCTTGTTGGGAAAACAAAGTTTCTTTTCAGTTGCAAACTCCATTCCATACATATATATGGGGAGGTAGAAGCTCCAACTCGGTTTTACAGTGAAAACTGCAGGAGCTTCAAACCGCCACTAGGAAACATACTGAGAAAGCAGAGAAAAAGTGTCTACTGCAACCCGTTCCCTTGGTGCTAGATGAACGAACGTCTCTCCACTTGCTCAGTTCTGAGAGATAAGTGTGTGTGAAAGCCGTCCTTCAACTAGCTTGTTGGGAACACAAAGTTTCTTTTCAGTTGCAAACTCCATTCCATACATATATATGGGGAGGTACTAGCTCCAACTCTGTTTGACAGTGAAAATTGCAGGAACTTCAAACCGGCACTAGGAAACAGACTGAGAAAGCAGAGTAAAAGTGTCCCCTGCAACCCGTTCCCTTGGTGCTAGAAGAACGAACGTCTCTACACTTGCTCAGTTCTGAGAGATAAGTGTGTGTGAAAGCCGTCCTTCAACTAGCTTTTTGGGAAAACAAAGTTTCTTTTCAGTTGCAAACTCCATTCCATACATATATATGGGGAGGTACTTGCTCCAACACGGTTTTACACAGAAAACTGCAGGAACTTCAAACCGGCACTAGGAAACAGACTGAGAAAGCAGAGAAAAGTGTCTCCTGCAACCCGTTCCCTTGGTGCTAGATGAAAGAACGTCTCTCCGCTTGCTCAGTTCTGAGAGATAAGTGTGTGTGAAAGCCCTTCTTCAACTAGCTTGTTGGGATCACAAAGATTCTTTTCAGTTGCAAACCCCATTCCATACATATATATGGGGAGGTACAAGCTCCAACACGGTTTTACAGTGAAAACTGCAGGAACTTCAAACTGGCACTAGGAAACAGACTGAGAAAGCAGAGAAATAGTGTCTCCTTCAACCCGTTCCCTTGGTGCTAGATGAACGAACGTCTCTCCACTTGCTCAGTTCAGAGAGATAAGTGTGTGTGAAAGCCGTCCTTCACCTAGCTTGTTGGGAACACAAAGTTTCTTTTCAGTTGCAAACTCCATTCCATACATATATATGCGGAGGTAGAAACTCCAACTCGGTTTTACAGTGAAAACTGAAGGAACTTCAAAGCGGCACTAGGAAACAGACTGAGAAAGCAGAGAAAAAGTGTTTCCTGCAACCCGTTCCCTTGGTGCTAGATGAACGAACGTCTCTCCACTTGCTCTGTTCTGTGAGATAAGTGTGTGTGAAAGCCGTCCTTCACCTATCTTGTTGGGAAAACAAAGTTTCTTTTCAGTTGCAAACTCCATTCCATACATATATATGGGGAGGTAGAAGCTCCAACTCGGTTTTACAGTGAAAACTGCAGGAGCTTCAAACCGCCACTAGGAAACATACTGAGAAAGCAGAGAAAAATTGTCTACTGCAACCCGTTCCCTTGGTGCTAGATGAACGAACGTCTCTCCACTTGCTCAGTTCTGAGAGATAAGTGTGTGTGAAAGCCGTCCTTCAACTAGCTTGTTGGGAACACAAAGTTTCTTTTCAGTTGCAAACTCCATTCCATACATATATATGGGGAGGTACTAGCTCCAACTCTGTTTGACAGTGAAAATTGCAGGAACTTCAAACCGGCACTAGGAAACAGACTGAGAAAGCAGAGTAAAAGTGTCCCCTGCAACCCGTTCCCTTGGTGCTAGAAGAACGAACGTCTCTACACTTGCTCAGTTCTGAGAGATAAGTGTGTGTGAAAGCCGTCCTTCAACTAGCTTTTTGGGAAAACAAAGTTTCTTTTCAGTTGCAAACTCCATTCCATACATATATATGGGGAGGTACTTGCTCCAACACGGTTTTACACAGAAAACTGCAGGAACTTCAAACCGGCACTAGGAAACAGACTGAGAAAGCAGAGAAAAGTGTCTCCTGCAACCCGTTCCCTTGGTGCTAGATGAAAGAACGTCTCTCCGCTTGCTCAGTTCTGAGAGATAAGTGTGTGTGAAAGCCCTTCTTCAACTAGCTTGTTGGGATCACAAAGATTCTTTTCAGTTGCAAACCCCATTCCATACATATATATGGGGAGGTACAAGCTCCAACACGGTTTTACAGTGAAAACTGCAGGAACTTCAAACTGGCACTAGGAAACAGACTGAGAAAGCAGAGAAAAAGTGTCTCCTGCAACCCGTTCCCTTGGTGCTAGATGAACGAACGTCTCTCCACTTGCTCAGTTCTGAGAGATAAGTGTGTGTGAAAGCCGTCCTTCAACTAGCTTGTTGGGAACACAAAGTTTCTTTTCAGTTGCAAACTCCATTCCATACATATATATGGGGAGGTTCAAGCTCCAACTCGGTTTTACAGTGAAAACTGCAGGAACTTCAAACCGGCACTAGGAAACAGACTGAGGAAGCAGAGAAAAATTGTCTCCTGCATCCCGTTCCCTTGGTGCTAGATGAACGAAAGTCTCTCCACTTGCTCTTTTCTGAGAGATAAGTGTGTGTGAAAGCCGAACTTCACCTAGCTTGTTGGGAACACAAAGTTTCTTTTCAGTTGCAAACCCCATTCCATACATATATATGGGGATGTAGAAGCTCCAACTCGGATTTACAGTGAAAACTGCAGGAACTTCAAACCGGCACTAGGAAACAGACTGAGAAAGCAGAGAAAAAGTGTCTCCTGCAACCCGTTCCCTTGGTGCTAGATGAACGAACGTCTCTCCACTTGCTCAGTTCTGAGAGATAAGTGTGTGTGAAAGCCGTCCTTCACCTAGCTTGTTGGGAACACAAAGTTTCTTTTAAGGTGCAAACTCAATTTCATACATATATATGGAGAGGTACAAGCTCCAACTCGGTTTTACAGTGAAAACTGCAGGAACTTCAATCCCGCACTAGGAAACAGACTGAGAAAGCAGAGAAATAGTGTTTCCTGCAACCCGTTCCCTTGGTGCTAGATGAACGAACGTCTCTCCACTTGCTCTGTTCTGAGAGATTAATGTGTGGGAAAGCCGTCCTTCACCTAGCTTGTTGGGAACACAAAGTTTCTTTTCAGTTGCAAACTCCATTCCATACATATATATGGGGAGGTAGAAGCTCCAACTCTGATTGACAGTGAAAACTGCAGGAACTTCAAACCGGCACTAGGAAACAGACTGAGAAAGCAGAGAAAATGTGTCTCCTGCAACCCGTTCCCTTGGTGCTAGATGAACGAACGTCTCTCCACTTGCTCAGTTCTGAGAGATAAGTGTGTGTGAAACCCGTCCTTCACCCAGCTTGTTGGGAACAAAAAGTTTCTTTTCAGGTGCAAACTTCATTTCATACATTTATATGGAGAGGTACAAGCTCCAACTCGGTTTTACAGTGAAAACTGCAGGAACTTCAAAACGGCACTAGGAAACAGACTGAGGAAACAGAGAAAAAGTGTCTCCTGCAAACCGTTCCCTTGGTGCTAGATGAACGAACGTCTCTCCACTTGCTCTGTTCTGAGAGATAAGTGTGTGTGAAAGCCGTCCTTCACCTAGCTTGTTGGGAACACAAAGTTTCTTTTCAGTTGCAAACTCCATTCCATACATATATATGCGGAGGTAGAAACTCCAACTCGGTTTTACAGTGAAAACTGAAGGAACTTCAAAGCGGCACTAGGAAACAGACTGAGAAAGCAGAGAAAAAGTGTTTCCTGCAACCCGTTCCCTTGGTGCTAGATGAACGAACGTCTCTCCACTTGCTCTGTTCTGTGAGATAAGTGTGTGTGAAAGCCGTCCTTCACCTATCTTGTTGGGAAAACAAAGTTTCTTTTCAGTTGCAAACTCCATTCCATACATATATATGGGGAGGTAGAAGCTCCAACTCGGTTTTACAGTGAAAACTGCAGGAGCTTCAAACCGCCACTAGGAAACATACTGAGAAAGCAGAGAAAAAGTGTCTACTGCAACCCGTTCCCTTGGTGCTAGATGAACGAACGTCTCTCCACTTGCTCAGTTCTGAGAGATAAGTGTGTGTGAAAGCCGTCCTTCAACTAGCTTGTTGGGAACACAAAGTTTCTTTTCAGTTGCAAACTCCATTCCATACATATATATGGGGAGGTACTAGCTCCAACTCTGTTTGACAGTGAAAATTGCAGGAACTTCAAACCGGCACTAGGAAACAGACTGAGAAAGCAGAGTAAAAGTGTCCCCTGCAACCCGTTCCCTTGGTGCTAGAAGAACGAACGTCTCTACACTTGCTCAGTTCTGAGAGATAAGTGTGTGTGAAAGCCGTCCTTCAACTAGCTTTTTGGGAAAACAAAGTTTCTTTTCAGTTGCAAACTCCATTCCATACATATATATGGGGAGGTACTTGCTCCAACACGGTTTTACACAGAAAACTGCAGGAACTTCAAACCGGCACTAGGAAACAGACTGAGAAAGCAGAGAAAAGTGTCTCCTGCAACCCGTTCCCTTGGTGCTGGATGAAAGAACGTCTCTCCGCTTGCTCAGTTCTGAGAGATAAGTGTGTGTGAAAGCCCTTCTTCAACTAGCTTGTTGGGATCACAAAGATTCTTTTCAGTTGCAAACCCCATTCCATACATATATATGGGGAGGTACAAGCTCCAACACGGTTTTACAGTGAAAACTGCAGGAACTTCAAACTGGCACTAGGAAACAGACTGAGAAAGCAGAGAAATAGTGTCTCCTTCAACCCGTTCCCTTGGTGCTAGATGAACGAACGTCTCTCCACTTGCTCAGTTCAGAGAGATAAGTGTGTGTGAAAGCCGTCCTTCACCTAGCTTGTTGGGAACAGAAAGTTTCTTTTCAGTTGCAAACTCCATTCCATACATATATATGGGGAGGTACTAGCTCCAACCCGGTTTGACAGTGAAAACTGCAGGAACTTCAAACCGGCACTAGGAAACAGACTGAGAAAGCAGAGAAAAAGTGTCTCCTGCAACCCGTTCCCTTGGTGCTAGATGAACGAACGTCTCTCAACTTGCTCAGTTCTGAGAGATAAATGTGTGTGAAAGCCGTCCTTCAACTAGCTTGTTGGGAACACAAAGTTTCTTTTCAGTTGCAAACTCCATTCCATACATATATATGGGGAGGTACTAGCTCCAACTCGGTTTGACAGTGAAAACTGCAGGAACTTCAAACCGGCACTAGGAAACAGACTGAGAAAGCAGAGAAAAAGTGTCTCCTGCAACCCGTTCCCTTGGTGCTAGATGAACGAACGTCTCTCCACTTGCTCAGTTCTGAGAGATAAGTGTGTGTGAAAGCCGTCCTTCACCTAGCTTGTTGGGAACACAAAGTTTCTTTTCAGTTGCAAACTCCAATCCATACATACATATGGGGAGGTAGAAGCTCCAACTCTGTTTTACAGTGAAAACTGCAGGAACTTCAAACCGGCACTAGGAAACAGACTGAGAATGCAGAGAAAAGTTTCTCCTGCCACCCTTTCCCTTGGTGCTAGATGAACGAACGTCTCTCCACTTGCTCTGTTCTGAGAGATAAGTGTGTGTGAAAGCCGTCCTTCACCTAGCTTGTTGGGAACACAAAGTTTCTTTTCAGTTGCAAACTCCATTCCATAGATATATATGGGGAGGTAGAAGCTCCAACTCGGTTTTACAGGGAAACTGCAGGAGCTTCAAACCGGCACTAGGAAACAGACTGAGAAAGCAGAGTAAAAGTGTCTCCTGCAACCCGTTCCCTTGGTGCTAGATGAACGAACGTCTCTCAACTTGCTCAGTTCTGAGAGATAATTGTGTGTGAAAGCCGTCCTTCACCTAGCTTGTTGGGAACACAAAGATTCTTTTCAGTTGCAAACTTCATTTCATACATATATATGGAGAAGTACAAGCTCCAAATCGGTTTTACAGTGTAAACTGCAGGAACTTCAAACCGGCACTTGGAAACAGACTGAGGAAGCAGAGAAAAGGTGTCTCCTGCAACCCGTTCCCTTGGTGCTAGATGAACGAACGTCTCTCCACTTGCTCAGTTCTGAGAGATAAGTGTGTGTGAAAGCCGTCCTTCACCTAGCTTGTTGGGAACACAAAGTTTCTTTTCAGTTGCAAACCCCATTCCATACATATATATGGGGATGTAGAAGCTCCAACTCGGATTTACAGTGAAAACTGCAGGAACTTCAAACCGGCACTAGGAAACAGACTGAGAAAGAAGAGAAAATGTGTCTCCTGCAACCCGTTCCCTTGGTGCTAGATGAACGAACGTCTCTCCACTTGCTCAGTTCTGAGAGATAAGTGTGTGTGAAACCCGTCCTTCACCCAGCTTGTTGGGAACAAAAAGTTTCTTTTCAGGTGCAAACTTCATTTCATACATTTATATGGAGAGGTACAAGCTCCAACTCGGTTTTACAGTGAAAACTGCAGGAACTTCAAAACGGCACTAGGAAACAGACTGAGGAAACTGAGAAAAAGTGTCTCCTGCAACCCGTTCCCTTGGTGCTAGATGAACGAACGTCTCTCCACTTGCTCTGTTCTGAGAGATAAGTGTGTGTGAAAGCCGTCCTTCACCTAGCTTGTTGGGAACACAAAGTTTCTTTTCAGTTGCAAACTCCATTCCATACATATATATGCGGAGGTAGAAACTCCAACTCGGTTTTACAGTGAAAACTGAAGGAACTTCAAAGCGGCACTAGGAAACAGACTGAGAAAGCAGAGAAAAAGTGTTTCCTGCAACCCGTTCCCTTGGTGCTAGATGAACGAACGTCTCTCCACTTGCTCTGTTCTGTGAGATAAGTGTGTGTGAAAGCCGTCCTTCACCTAGCTTGTTGGGAAAACAAAGTTTCTTTTCAGTTGCAAACTCCATTCCATACATATATATGGGGAGGTAGAAGCTCCAACTCGGTTTTACAGTGAAAACTGCAGGAGCTTCAAACCGCCACTAGGAAACATACTGAGAAAGCAGAGAAAAAGTGTCTACTGCAACCCGTTCCCTTGGTGCTAGATGAACGAACGTCTCTCCACTTGCTCAGTTCTGAGAGATAAGTGTGTGTGAAAGCCGTCCTTCAACTAGCTTGTTGGGAACACAAAGTTTCTTTTCAGTTGCAAACTCCATTCCATACATATATATGGGGAGGTACTAGCTCCAACTCTGTTTGACAGTGAAAATTGCAGGAACTTCAAACCGGCAATAGGAAACAGACTGAGGAAGCAGAGAAAAAGTGTCTCCTGCAACTAGTTCCGTTGGTGCTAGATGAACGAACGTCTCTCCACTTGCTCAGTTCTGAGAGATAAGTGTGTGTGAAAGCCGTCCTTCAACTAGCTTGTTGGGAACACAAAGTTTCTTTTCAGTTGCAAACTCCATTCCATACATATATATGGGGAGGTACAAGTTCCAACTCTGTTTTACAGTGAAACTGCAGGAACTTCAAACCGGCACTAGGAAACAGACTGAGAAAGCAGAGTAAAAGTGTCCCCTGCAACCCGTTCCCTTGGTGCTAGAAGAACGAACGTCTCTACACTTGCTCAGTTCTGAGAGATAAGTGTGTGTGAAAGCCGTCCTTCAACTAGCTTTTTGGGAAAACAAAGTTTCTTTTCAGTTGCAAACTCCATTCCATACATATATATGGGGAGGTACATGCTCCAACACGGTTTTACACAGAAAACTGCAGGAACTTCAAACCGGCACTAGGAAACAGACTGAGAAAGCAGAGAAAAGTGTCTCCTGCAACCCGTACCCTTGGTGCTAGATGAAAGAACGTCTCTCCGCTTGCTCAGTTCTGAGAGATAAGTGTGTGTGAAAGCCCTTCTTCAACTAGCTTGTTGGGATCACAAAGATTCTTTTCAGTTGCAAACCCCATTCCATACATATATATGGGGAGGTACAAGCTCCAACACGGTTTTACAGTGAAAACTGCAGGAACTTCAAACTGGCACTAGGAAACAGACTGAGAAAGCAGAGAAATAGTGTCTCCTGCAACCCGTTCCCTTGGTGCTAGATGAACGAACGTCTCTCCACTTGCTCAGTTCAGAGAGATAAGTGTGTGTGAAAGCCGTCCTTCACCTAGCTTGTTGGGAACAGAAAGTTTCTTTTCAGTTGCAAACTCCATTCCATACATATATATGGGGAGGTACTAGCTCCAACCCGGTTTGACAGTGAAAACTGCAGGAACTTCAAACCGGCACTAGGAAACAGACTGAGAAAGCAGAGAAAAAGTGTCTCCTGCAACCCGTTCCCTTGGTGCTAGATGAACGAACGTCTCTCAACTTGCTCAGTTCTGAGAGATAAATGTGTGTGAAAGCCGTCCTTCAACTAGCTTGTTGGGAACACAAAGTTTCTTTTCAGTTGCAAACTCCATTCCATACATATATATGGGGAGGTACTAGCTCCAACTCGGTTTGACAGTGAAAACTGCAGGAACTTCAAACCGGCACTAGGAAACAGACTGAGAAAGCAGAGAAAAAGTGTCTCCTGCAACCCGTTCCCTTGGTGCTAGATGAACGAACGTCTCTCCACTTGCTCAGTTCTGAGAGATAAGTGTGTGTGAAAGCCGTCCTTCACCTAGCTTGTTGGGAACACAAAGTTTCTTTTCAGTTGCAAACTCCAATCCATACATACATATGGGGAGGTAGAAGCTCCAACTCGGTTTTACAGTGAAAACTGCAGGAACTTCAAACCGGCACTAGGAAACAGACTGAGAAAGCAGAGAAAAGTTTCTCCTGCCACCCTTTCCCTTGGTGCTAGATGAACGAACGTCTCTCCACTTGCTCTGTTCTGAGAGATAAGTGTGTGTGAAAGCCGTCCTTCACCTAGCTTGTTGGGAACACAAAGTTTCTTTTCAGTTGCAAACTCCATTCCATAGATATATATGGGGAGGTAGAAGCTCCAACTCGGTTTTACAGGGAAACTGCAGGAGCTTCAAACCGGCACTAGGAAACAGACTGAGAAAACAGAGTAAAAGTGTCTCCTGCAACCCGTTCCCTTGGTGCTAGATGAACGAACGTCTCTCAACTTGCTCAGTTCTGAGAGATAAGTGTGTGTGAAAGCCGTCCTTCACCTAGCTTGTTGGGAACACAAAGATTCTTTTCAGCTGCAAACTTCATTTCATACATATATATGGAGAAGTACAAGCTCCAAATCGGTTTTACAGTGTAAACTGCAGGAACTTCAAACCGGCACTTGGAAACAGACTGAGGAAGCAGAGAAAAAGTGTCTCCTGCAACCCGTTCCCTTGGTGCTAGATGAACGAACGTCTCTCCACTTGCTCAGTTCTGAGAGATAAGTGTGTGTGAAAGCCGTCCTTCACCTAGCTTGTTGGGAACACAAAGTTTCTTTTCAGTTGCAAACTCCATTCCATACATATATATGGGGAGGTTCAAGCTCCAACTCGGTTTTACAGTGAAAACTGCAGGAACTTCAAACCGGCACTAGGAAACAGACTGAGGAAGCAGAGAAAAAGTGTCTCCTGCATCCCGTTCCCTTGGTGCTAGATGAACGAAAGTCTCTCCACTTGCTCTCTTCTGAGAGATAAGTGTGTGTGAAAGCCGACCTTCAACTAGCTTGTTGGGAACACAAAGATACTTTTCAGTTGCAAACCCCATTCCATACATATATATGGGGAGGTAGAAGCTCCAACTCGGATTTACAGTGAAAACTGCAGGAACTTCAAACCGGCACTAGGAAACAGACTGAGAAAGCAGAGAGAAAGTGTCTCCTGCAACCCCTTCCCTTGGTGCTAGATGAACGAACGTCTCTCCACTTGCTCAGTTCTGAGAGATAAGTGTGTGTGAAAGCCGTCCTTCACCTAGCTTGTTGGGAACACAAAGTTTCTTTTCAGGTGCAAATTCAATTTCATACATATATATGGAGAGGTACAAGCTCCAACTCGGTTTTACAGTGAAAACTGCAGGAACTTCAATCCCGGACTAGGAACAGACTGAGAAAGCAGAGAAAAAGTGTTTCCTGCAACCCGTTCCCTTGGTGCTAGATGAACGAACGTCTCTCCACTTGCTCTGTTCTGAGAGATTAATGTGTGGGAAAGATGTCCTTCACCTAGCTTGTTGGGAACACAAAGTTTCTTTTCAGTTGCAAACTCCATTCCATACATATATATGGGGAGGTAGAAGCTCCAACTCGGTTTTACAGTGAAAACTGCAGGAACTTCAAACCGGCACTAGGAAACAGACTGAGAAAGCAGAGAAAAAGTGTCTCCTGCAACCCGTTCCCTTGGTGCTAGATGAACGAACGTCTCTCCACTTGCTCAGTTCTGAGAGATAAGTGTGTGTGAAACCCGTCCTTCACCCAGCTTGTTGGGAACACAAAGTTTCTTTTCAGGTGCAAACTCCATTTCATACATTTATATGGAGAGGTACAAGCTCCAACTCGGTTTTAAAGTGAAAACTGCAGGAACTTCAAAACGGCACTAGGAAACAGACTGATGAAGCAGAGAAAAAGTGTCCCCTGCAACCCGTTCCCTTGGTGCTAGATGAACGAACGTCTCTCCACTTGCTCTGTTCTGAGAGATAAGTGTGTGTGAAAGCCGTCCTTCACCTAGCTTGTTGGGAACACAAAGTTTCTTTTCAGTTGCAAAGTCCATTCCATACATATATATGCGGAGGTAGAAGCTCCAACTCGGTTTTACAGTGAAAACTGCAGGAACTTCAAACCGGCACTAGGAAACAGACTGAGAAAGCAGAGAAAAAGTGTCTCCTGCAACCCGTTCCCTTGGTGCTAGATGAACGAACGTCTCTCCACTTGCTCAGTTCTGAGAGATAATTGTGTGTGAAAGCCGTCCTTCACCTAGCTTGTTGGGAACACAAAGTTTCTTTTCAGTTGCAAACTCCATTCCATACATATATATGGGGAGGTAGAAGCTCCAACTCGGTTTTACAGTGAAAACTGCAGGAACTTCAAACCGGCACTAGGAAACAGACTGACAAAGCAGAGAAAAAGTGTCTCCTGCAACCCGTTCCCTTGGTGCTAGATGAACGAATGTCTCTCCACTTGCTCAGTTCTGAGAGATAAGTGTGTGTGAAAGCCGTCCTTCACCTAGCTTGTTGGGAACACAAAGTTTCTTTTCAGTTCCACACCCCATTCCATACATATATATGGGGAGGTACTAGCTCCAACTCGGTTTTACAGTGAAAACTGCAGGAACTTCTATCCGGCACTAGGAAACAGACTGAGAAAGCAGAGAAAAAGTGTCCCCTGCAACCCGTTCCCTTGGTGCTAGATGAACGAACGTCTATCCACTTGCTCTGTTCTGAGAGATTAATGTGTGGGAAAGCCGTTCTTCACCTAGCGTGTTGGGAACACAAAGTTTCTTTTCAGTTGCAAACTCCATTCCATACATATATATGGGGAGGTAGAAACTCCAACTCGATTTTACAGTGAAAACTGCAGGAACTTCAAACCGGCACTAGGAAACAGACTGAGAAAGCAGAGAAAAAGTGTCTCCTGCAACCCGTTCCCTTGGTGCTAGATGAACGAACGTCTCTCCACTTGCTCAGTTCTGAGATATAAGTGTGTGTGAAACCCGTCCTTCACCCAGCTTGTTGGGAACACAAAGTTTCTTTTCAGGTGCAAACTCCATTTCATACATTTATATGGAGAGGTACAAGCTCCAACTCGGTTTTACAGTGAAAACTGCAGGAACTTCAAAACGGCACTAGGAAACAGACTGAGGAAGCAGAGAAAAAGTGTCTCCTGCAACCCGTTCCCTTGGTGCTAGATGAACGAACGTCTCTCCACTTGCTCTGTTCTGAGAGATAAGTGTGTGTGAAAGCCGTCCTTCACCTAGCTTGTTGGGAACACAAAGTTTCTTTTCAGTTGCAAACTCCATTCCATACATATATTTGGGGAGGTAGAAGCTCCAACTCGGTATTACAGTGAAAACTGCAGGAACTTCAAACCGGCACTAGGAAACAGAATGAGAAAGCAGAGAAAAAGTGTCTCCTGCAACCCTTTCCCTTGGTGCTAGATGAACGAACGTCTCTCCACTTGCTCAGTTCTGAGAGATAAATGTGTTTGAATGCCGTCCTTCACCTAGCTTGTTGGGAACACAAAGTTTCTTTTCAGTTGCAAACTCCATTCCATACATATATATGGGGAGGTAGAAGCTCCAACTCGGTTTTACAGTGAAAACTGCAGGAACTTCAAACCGGCACTAGGAAACAGACTGACAAAGCAGAGAATAAGTGTATCCTGCAACCCGTTCCCTTGGTGCTAGATGAACGAACGTCTCTCCACTTGCTCAGTTCTGAGAGATAAGTGTGTGTGAAAGCCGTCCTTCACCTAGCTTGTTGGGAACACAAAGTTTCTTTCCAGTTGCAAACTCCATTCCATACATATATATGGGGAGGTACAAGCTCCAACTCGGTTTTACAGTGATAACTGCAGGAACTTCAAACCGGCACTTGGAAACAGACTGAGAAAGCAGAGAAAAAGTGTCTCCTGCAAACCGTTCCCTAGGTGCTTGATGAACGAACGTCTCTCCACTTGCTCAGTTCTGAGAGATAAGTGTGTGTGAAAGCCGTCCTTCACCTAGCTTGTTGGGAACACAAAGTTTCTTTTCAGTTCCATACCCCATTCCATACATATATATGGGGAGGTACTAGCCCCAACTCGGTTTTACAGTGAAAACTGCAGGAACTTCTATCCGGCACTAGGAAACAGACTGAGAAAGCAGAGAAAAAGTGTCCCCTACAACCCGTTCCCTTGGTGCTAGATGAACGAACGTCTCTCCACTTGCTCTGTTCTGAGAGATATGTGTTTGTGAAAGCCGTCCTTCACCTAGCTTGTTGGGAACACAAAGTTTCTTTTCAGTTGCAAACTCCATTCCATACATATATATGGGGAGGTAGAAGCTCCAACTCGGTTTTACAGTGAAAACTGCAGGAACTTCAAACCGGCACTAGGAAACAGACTGAGAAAGCAGAGAAAAAATGTCTCCTGCAACCCGTTCCCTTGGTGCTAGATGAACGAACGTCTCTCCACTTGCTCAGTTCTGAGAGATAAGTGCGTGAGAAAGCCGTCCTTCACCTAGCTTTTTGGGAACACAAAGTTTCTTTTCAGTTGCAAACACCATTCTATACATATATATGGGGAGGTACTAGCTCCAACTCGGTTTTACAGTGAAAACTGCAGGAAATTCAAACCGGCACTAGGAAAGAGATTGAGAAAGCAGAGAAAAAGTTTCCCCTGCAACCCGTTCCCTTGGTGATAGATGAACGAACGTCTCTCCACTTGCTCAGTTCTGAGAGATAAGTGTGTGTGAAATCCGTCCTTCAACTAGCTTGTTGGGAACACAAAGTTTCTTTTCAGTTGCAAACTCCATTCCATACATATATATGGGGAGGTTCTAGCTCCAACTCGGTTTTACAGTGAAAACTGCAGGAACTTCAAACCGGCAATAGGAAACAGACTGAGAAAGCAGAGAAAAAGTTTCTCCTGCAACCCGTTCCCTTGGTGCTAGATGAACGAACGTCTCTCCACTTGCTCAGTTCTGAGGATAAGTGTGTGTGAAAGCCACTCTTCACATAGCTTGTTGGGAACACAAAGTTTCTTTTCAGTTGTAAACTCCATTCCATACTTATATATGGGGAGATACTAGCTCCAAATCGGTTTGACAGTGAAAACTGCAGGAACTTCAAACCGGCACTAGGAAACAGACTGAGAAAGCAGAGAAAAAGTGTCTCCTACAAACCGTTCCCTTGGTGCTAGATGAACGAACGTCTCTCCACTTGCTCAGTTCTGAGATATAAGTGCGTGTGAAAGCTGTCCTTCACCTAGGTTGTTGGAAACACAAAGTTTCTTTTCAGTTGCAAACTCCATTCCATACATATATATGGGGAGTTAGAAGCTCCAAATCGGTTTGACAGTGAAAACTGCAGGAACTTCAAAACGGCACTAGGAAACCGACTGAGAAAGCAGAGAAAAAGTGTCTCCTACAAACCGTTCCCTTGGTGCTAGATGAACGAACGTCTCTCCACTTGCTCAGTTCTGAGAGATAAGTGTGTGTGAAAGCCGTCCTTCACCTAGCTTGTTGGGAACACAAAGTTTCTTTTCTGTTGCAAACTCCATTCCATACATATATATGGGGAGGTAGAAGCTCCAACTCGGTTTTACAGTGAAAACTGCAGGAACTTCAATCCGGCACTAGGAAACAGACTGAGAAAGCAGAGAAAAAGTGTCTCCTGCAAACCGTTCCCTTGGTGCTGGATGAACGAACGTCTCTCCACTTGCTCAGTTCTGAGAGATAAGTGTGTGTGAAAGCCGTCCTTCACATAGCTTGTTGGGAACACAAAGTTTCTTTTCAGTTGTAAACTCCATTCCATACATATATATGGGGAGATACTAGCTCCAAATCTGTTTGACAGTGAAAACTGCAGGAACTTCAAACCGGCACTAGGAAACAGACTGAGAAAGCAGAGAAAAATTGTCTCCTGCAACCCGTTCCCTTGGTGCTAGATGAACGAACGTCTCTCCACTTGCTCAGTTCTGAGAGATAAGTGTGTGTGAAGGCCGTCCTTCACCTAGCTTGTTGGGAACACAAAGTTTCTTTTCAGTTGCAAGCTACTTTCCATACATATATATGGGGAGGTACTAGCTCCAACTCGGTTTTAAAGTGAAAACTGCAGGAACATCAAACCGGCAGTAGGAAACAGACTGAGAAAGCAGAGAAAAAGTGTCTCCTGCAACAAGTTCCCTTGGTGCTAGATGAACGAACGTGTCTCCACTTGCTCAGTTCTGAGAGATAAGTGTGTGTGAAAGCCGTTCTTCACCTAGCTTGTTGGGAACACAAAGTTTCTTTTCAGTTGCAAACTCCTTTCCATACATATATATGGGGAGGTAGAAGCTCCAACTCGGTTTTACAGTGAAAACTGCAGGAACTTCAAACCGGCACTAGGAAAAAGACTGAGAAAGCAGAGAAAAGTGTCTCCTGCAACCCGTTCCCTTGGTGCTAGATGAACGAACGTCTCTCCACTTGCTCAATTCTGAGAGATAAGTGTGTGTGAAAGCCGTCCTTCACCTAGATTGTTGGGAACACAAAGTTTCTTTTCAGTTGCAAACTCCGTTCCATACATATATATGGGGAGGTACTAGCTCCAACTCGGTTTTACAGTGAAAACTGCAGGAACATCAAACCGGCACTAGGAAACAGACTGAGAAAGCAGAGAAAAAGTGTCTCCTGCAACAAGTTCCCTTGGTGCTAGATGAACGAACGTCTCTCCACTTGCTCAGTTCTGAGAGATAAGTGTGTGTGAAAGCCGTCCTTCACCTAGCTTGTTGGGAACACAAAGTTTCTTTTCAGTTGCAAACTCCATTCCATAAATATATATGGGGAGGTACTATCTCCAACTCGTTTTGACAGTGAAAACTGCAGGAACTTCAAACCGACACTAGGAAACAGACTGAGAAAGCAGAGAAAAAGTGTCTCCTGCAACCCGTTCCCTTGGTGCTAGATGAACGAACGTCTCTCCACTTGCTCAGTTCTGAGAGATAAGTGTGTGTGAAAGCCGTCCTTCACCTAGCTTGTTGGGAACACAAAGTTTCTTTTCAGTTGCAAACTCCATTCCATACATATATATGGGGAGGTAGAAGCTCCAACTCGGTTTTACAGTGAAAACTGCAGGAACTTCAAACCGGCACTAGGAAACAGACTGAGAAAGCAGAGAAATAGTGTCACCTGCAACCCGTTCCCTTAGTGCTAGATAAACGAACGTCTCTCCACTTGCTCAGTTCTGAGAGATAAGTGTGTGTGAAAGCCGTCCTTCACCTACCTTGTTGGGAACACAAAGTTTCTTTTCAGTTGCAAACTCCATTCCATACATATATATGGGGAGGTACTAACTCCAACTCGATTTTACAGTGAAAAATGCAGGAACATCAAACCGGCACTGGGAAACAGACTGAGAAAGCAGAGAAAAAGTGTCTCCTGCAACAAGTTCCCTTGGTGCTAGATGAACGAACGTCTCTCCACTTGCTCAGTTCTGAGAGATAATTGCGTGTGAAAGCCGTCCTTCACCTAGCTTTTTGGGAACACAAAGTTTCTTTTCAGTTGCAAACTCCATTCCATACATATATATGGGGAGGTACTAGCTCCAACTCGGTTTGACAGTGAAAACTACACGAACTTCAAACCGGCACTAGGAAACAGACTGAGAAAGCAGAGAAAAAGTGTCTCCTGCAACCCGTTCCCTTGGTGCTAGATGAACGAACGTCTCTCCCCTTGCTCAGTTCTGAGAGATAAGTGTGTGTGAAAGCCGTCCTTCACCTAGCTTGTTGGGAACACAAAGTTTCTTTTCAGTTGCAAACTCCGTTCCATACATATATATGGGGAGGTACTAGCTCCAACTCGGTTTTACAGTGAAAACTGCAGGAACATCAAACCGGCACTAGAAAACAGACTGAGAAAGCAGAGAAAAAGTGTCTCCTGCAACAAGTTCCCTTGGTGCTAGATGAACGAACGTCTCTCCACTTGCTCAGTTCTGAGAGATATGTGTGTGTGAAAGCCGTCCTTCACCTAGCTTGTTGGGAACACAAAATTTCTTTTCAGTTGCAAACTCCATTCCATACATATATATGGGGAGGTACTAGCTCCAACTCGGTTTGACAGTGAAAACTGCAGGAACTTCAAACCGACACTAGGAAACAGACTGAGAAAGCAGAGAAAAAGTGTCCACTGCAACCCGTTCCCTTGGTGCTAGATGAACGAACGTCTCTCCACTTGCTCAGTTCTGAGAGATAAGTGTGTGTGAAAGCCGTCGTTCACCTAGCTTGTTGGGAACACAAACTTTCTTTTCAGTTGCAAACTCCATTCCATACATATATATGGGGAGGTAGAAGCTCCAACACGGTTTTACAGTGAAAACTGCAGGAAATTCAAACCGGAACTAGGAAACAGACTGAGAAAGCAGAGAAAAAATGTCTCCTGCAACCCGTTCCCTTGGTGCTAGATGAACGAACGTCTCTCCACTTGCTCAGTTCTGAGAGATAAGTGTGTGTGAAAGCCGTCCTTCACCTAGCTTGTTGGGAACACAAAGTTTCTTTTCAGTTGAAAACTCCATTCCATACATATATATGGGGAGGTAGAAGCTCCAACTCGGTTTTACAGTGAAAACTGCAGGAACTTCAAACCGGCACTAGGAAACAGTCTGAGGAAGCAGAGAATAAGTGTCTCCTGCATCCCGTTCCTTGGTGCTAGATGAACGAACGTCTCTCCACTTGCTCAGTTCTGAGAGATATGTGAGAGTGAAAGCCGCCATTCACCTAGCTTGTTGGGAACACAAAGTTTCTTTTCAGTTGCAAACTCCATTCCATACATATATATGGGTAGGTACAAGCTCCAACTCGGTTTGACAGTGAAATCTGCAGGAACTTCAAACCGGCACTAGGAAACAGACTGAGAAAGCAGAGAAAAAGTGTCTCCTAAAAACCGTTCCCTTGGTGCTAGATGAACGAACGTCTCTCCACTTGCTCAGTTCTGAGAGATAAGTGTGTGTGAAAGCCGTCCTTCACCTAGCTTGTTGAGAACACAAAGTTTCTTTTCAGTTGCAAACTCCATTCCATACATATATATGGGAGGTACTAGCTCCAACTCGGTTTTACAGTGTAAACTGCAGGAACTTCAATCCGGCCCTAGGAAACAGACTGAGAAAGCAGAGAAAAAGTGTCTCCTGCAACCCGTTCCCTTGGTGCTAGATGAACGAACGTCTCTCCACTTGCTCTGTTCTGAGAGATAAGTGTGTGTGAAAGCCGTTCTTCACCTAGCTTGTTGGGAACACAAAGTTTCTTTTCAGTTGCAAACTCCATTCCATACATATATATGGGGAGGTAGAAGCTCCAACTCGGTTTTACAGTGAAAACTGCAGGAACTTCAAACCGGCACTAGGAAACAGACTGAGAAAGCAGAGAAAATTGTCTCCTACAAACCGTTCCCTTGGTGCTAGATGAACGAACGTCTCTCCACTTGCTCAGTTCTGAGAGATAAGTGTGTGTGAAAGCCGTCCTTCACCTAGCTTGTTGGGAACACAAAGTTTCTTTTCGGTTGCAAACTCCATTCCATACATATATATGGCGAGGTAGAAGCTCCAACTCGGTTTTACAGTGAAAACTGCAGGAACTTCAATCCGGCACTAGGAAACAGACTGAGAAACAGAGAAAAAGTGTCTCCTGCAAACCGTTCCCTTGGTGCTAGATGAACGAACGTCTCTCCACTGGCTCAGTTCTGAGAGATAAGTGTGTGTGAAAGCCGTCCTTCACCTAGCTTGTTGGGAACACAAAGTTTCTTTTCAGTTGTAAACTCCATTCCATACATATATATGGGGAGATACTAGCTCCAAATCAGTTTGACAGTGAAAACTGCAGGATCTTCAAACCGGCACTAGGAAACAGACTGAGAAAGCAGAGAAAAAGTGTCTCCTGCAACCCGTTCCCTTGGTGCTAGATGAACGAACGTCTCTCCACTTGCTCAGTTCTGAGAGATAAGTGTGTGTGAAAGCCGTCCTTCACCTAGCTTGTTGGGAACACAAAGTTTCTTTTCAGTTGCAAGCTCCATTCCATACATATATATGGGGAGGTACTAGCTCCAACTCGGTTTTAAAGTGAAAACTGCAGGAACATCAAACCGGCACTAGGAAACAGACTGAGAAAGCAGAGAAAAAGTGTCTCCTGCAACAAGTTCCCTTGGTGCTAGATGAACGAACGTGTCTCCACTTGCTCAGTTCTGAGAGATAATTGCGTGTGAAAGCCGTACTTCACCTAGCTTTTTGGGAACACAAAGATTCTTTTCAGTTGCAAACTCCATTCCATACATATATATCGGGAGGTACTAGCTCCAACAAGGTTTGACAGTGAAAACTGCAGGAACTTCAAACCGGCACTAGGAAACAGTCTGAGAAAGCAGAGAAATGTGTCTCCTGCAAACCGTTCCCTTGGTTCTAGATGAACGAACGTCTCTCCACTTGCTCAGTTCTGAGAGATAAGTGTGTGTGAAAGCCGTCCTTCACCTAGCTTGTTGGGAACACAAAGTTTCTTTTCAGTTGCAAACTCCATTCCATAGATATATATGGGGAGTTAGAAGCTCCAACTCGGTTTTACAGTGAAAACTGCAGGAACTTCAAACCGGCACTAGGAAACAGACTGAGAAAGCAGAGAAAAAGTGTCTCCTGCAACCCGTTCCCTTGGTGCTAGATGAACGAACGTCTCTCCACTTGCTCAGTTCTGAAAGATAATTGTGTGTGAAAGCCATCCTTCACCTATCTTTTTGGGAACACAAAGTTTCTTTTCAGTTGCAAACTCCATTCCATACATATTTATGGAGAGGTACTAGCTCCAACTCGGTTTGACAGTGAAAACTGCAGGAACTTCAAACCGGCACTAGGAAACAGACTGAGAAAGCAGAGAAAAAGTGTCTCCTGCAACCCGTTCCCTTGGTGCTAGATGAACGAACGTCTCTCCACTTGCTCAGTTCTGAGAGATAATTGTGTGTGACAGCCGTCCTTCACCTAGCTTGTTGGGAACACAAAGTTTCTTTTCAGTTGCAAACTCCATTCCATACATATATATGGGGAGGTACTAGCTCCAACTCGGTTTTTCAGTGAAAACTGCAGGAACATCAAACCGGCACTAGGAAACAGACTGAGAAAGCAGAGAAAATGTGACCCCTGCAAAAAGTTCCCTTGGTGCTAGATGAACGAACGTCTCTCCACTTGCTCAGTTCTGAGAGATAATTGCGTGTGAAAGCCGTCCTTCACCTAGCTTTTTGGGAACACAAAGTTTCTTTTCAGTTGCAAACTCCATTCCATACATATATATGGGGAGGTACAAGCTCCAACTCGGTTTGACAGTGAAAACTGCAGGAACTTCAAACCGGCACTAGGAAACAGTCTGAGAAAGCAGAGAAAAAGTGTCTCCTGCAACTCGTTCCCTTGGTGCTAGATGAACGAACGTCTCTCCACTTGCTCAGTTCTGAGAGATAAGTGTGTGTGAAAGCCGTTCTTCACCTAGCTTGTTGGGAACACAAAGTTTCTTTTCAGTTGCAAACTCCTTTCCATACATATATAAGGGGAGGTAGAAGCTCCAACTCGGTTTTACAGTGAAAACTGCAGGAACTTCAAACCGGCACTAGGAAACAGACTGAGAAAGCAGAGAAAAGTGTCTCCTGCAACCCGTTCCCTTGGTGCAAGATGAACGAACGTCTCTCCACTTGCTCAATTCTGAGAGATAATTGTGTGTGAAAGCCGTCCTTCACCTAGATTGTTGGGAACACAAAGTTTCTTTTCAGTTGCAAACTCCGTTCCATACATATATATGGGGAGGTACTAGCTCCAACACGGTTTTACAGTGAAAACTGCAGGAACATCAAACCGGCACTAGGAAACAGACTGAGAAAGCAGAGAAAAAGTGTCTCCTGTAACAAGTTCCCTTGGTGCTAGATGAACGAACGTCTCTCCACTTGCTCAGTTCTGAGAGATAAATGTGTGTGAAAGCCGTCCTTCACCTAGCTTGTTGGGAACACAAAGTTTCTTTTCAGTTGCAAACTCCATTCCATAAATATATATGGGGAGGTACTAGCTCCAACTCGTTTTGACAGTGAAAACTGCAGGAACTTCAAACCGACACTAGGAAACAGACTGAGAAAGCAGAGAAAAAGTGTCTCCTGCAACCCGTTCCCTTGGTGCTAGATGAACGAACGTCTCTCCACTTGCTCAGTTCTGAGAGATAAGTGTGTGTGAAAGCCGTCCTTCACCTAGCTTGTTGGGAACACAAAGTTTCTTTTCAGTTGCAAACTCCATTCCATACATATATATGGGGAGGTAGAAACTCCAACTCGGTTTTACAGTGAAAACTGCAGGAACTTCAAACCGGCACTAGGAAACAGACTGAGAAAGCAGAGAAATAGTGTCACCTGCAACCCGTTCCCTTGGTGCTAGATGAACGAACGCTTCTCCACTTGCTCATTTCTGAGAGATAAGTGTGTGTGAAAGCCGCTCTTCACCTAGCTTGTTGGGAACACAAAGTTTCTTTTCAGTTGTAAACTCCATTCCATACGTATATATGGGGAGATACTAGCTCCAAAGCTGTTTGACAGTGAAAACTGCAGGAACTTCAAACCGGCACTAGGAAACAGACTGAGAAAGCAGAGAAAAAGTGTCACCTGCAACCCGTTCCCTTGGTGCTAGATGAACGAACGTCTCTCCACTTGCTCAGTTCTGAGAGATAATTGTGTGTGAAAGCCGTCCTTCACCTAGCTTGTTGGGAACACTAAGTTTCTTTTCAGTTGCAAACTCCATTCCATACATATATATGGGGAGGTACTAGCTCCAACTCGGTTTTACAGTGAAAACTGCAGGAACATCAAACCGGCACTAGGAAAAGACTGAGAAAGCAGTGAAAAAGTGTCTCATGCAACAAGTTCCCTTGGTGCTAGATGAACGAAGGTCTCTCCACTTGCTCAGTTCTGAGAGATAAGTGTGTCTGAAAGCCGTCATTCACCTATCTTGTTGGGAACACAAAGTTTCTTTTCAGATGCAAACTCCATTCCATACATATATATGGGGAGGTATTAGCTCCAAATCGGTTTGACAGTGAAAACTGCAGGAACTTCAAACAGGCACTAGGAAACAGTCTGAGAAAGCAGAGAAAAAGTATCTCCTGCAACCCGTTCCCTTAGTGCTAGATAAACGAACGTCTCTCCACTTGCTCAGTTCTGAGAGATAAGTGTGTGTGAATGCCGTCCTTCACCTACCTTGTTGGGAACACAAAGTTTCTTTTCAGTTGCAAACTCCATTCCATACATATATATGGGGAGATACGAATCCAACTCGGTTTTACAGTGAAAACTGCAGGAACTTCAAAACGGCACTAGGAAACAGACTGAAAATCAGAGAAAAATTGTCTCCTGCAAACCGTTCCCTTGGTGCTAGATGAACGAACGTCTCACCACTTGCTCAGTATTGAGAGATAAGTGTGTGTGAAAGCCGTCCTTCACCTCGCTTGTTGGGAACACAAAGTTTCTTTTCAGTTGCAAACTCCATTCCATACATATATATGGGGATTTAGAAGCTCCAACTCGGTTTTACAGTGAAAACTGCAGGAACTTCAAACCGGCACTAGGAAACAGACTGAGAAAGCAGAGAAAAAGTGTCTCCTGCAACCCGTTCGCCTGGTGCTAGATGAACGAACGTCTCTCCACTTGCTCAGTTCCGAGAGATAAGTGTGTGTGAAAGCCGTCCTTCAACTAGCTTGTTGGGAACACAAAGTTTCTTTTCAGTTGCAAACTCCATTCCATACATATATATGGGGAGGTACTAGCTCCAACTCGCTTTTACAGTGAAAACTGCAGGAACTTCAATCCCGCACTAGGAAACAGACAGAGAAAGCAGAGAAAAAGTGTCTCCTGCAACCCGTTCCCTTGTTGCTAGATGAAAGAACGTCTCTCCACTTGCTCAGTTCTGAGAGATAAATGTGTGTGAAAGCCGCACTTCACCTAGCTTGTTGGGAACACAAAGTTCCTTTTCAGTTGTAAACTCCATTCCATAAGTATATATGGGGAGATACAAGCTCCAAATCGGTTTGACAGTGAAAACTGCAGGAACTTCAAACCGGCACTAGGAAACAGACTGAGAATGCAGAGAAAAAGTGTCTCCTGCAACCCGTTCCCTTGGTGCTAGATGAACGAACGTCTCTCCACTTGCTCAGTTCTGAGAGATAAGTGTGTGTGAAAGCCGTCCTTCACCTAGCTTGTTGGGAACACAAAGTTTCTTTTCAATGCAAACTCCTTTCCATACATATATATTGGGAGTTACTAGCTCCAACTCGATTTTACAATGAAAACTGCAGGAACATCAAACCGGCACTAGGAAAAGACTGAGAAAGCAGAGAAACAGTGTCTCATGCAACAAGTTCCCTTGGTGCTAGATGAACGAACGTCTCTCCACTTGCTCAGTTCTGAGAGATAAGTGTGTGTGAAAGCCGTCCTTCACCTAGCTTGTTGGGAACACAAAGTTTCTTTTCAGATGCAAACTCCATTCCATACATATATATGGGGAGGTATTAGCTCCAACTCGGTTTGACAGTGAAAACTGCAGGAACTTCAAACCGGCACTAGGAAACAGACTGAGAAAGCAGAGAAAAAGTGTCTCCTGCAACCCGTTCCCTTAGTGCTAGATAAACGAACGTCTCTCCACTTGCTCAGTTCTGAGAGATAAGTGTGTGTGAAAGCCGTCCTTCACCTAGCTTGTTGGGAACACAAAGTTTCTTTTCAGTTGCAAACTCCATTCCATCTATATATATGGGGAGATACGAGCTCCAACTCGGTTTTACAGTGAAAACTGCAGGAACTTCAAACCGGCACTAGGAAACAGACTGAAAATCAGAGAAAAATTGTCTCCTGCAAACCGTTCCCTTGGTGCTAGATGAACGAACGTCTCACCACTTGCTCAGTATTGAGAGATAAGTGTGTGTGAAAGCCGTCCTTCACGTCGCTTGTTGGGAACACAAAGTTTCTTTTCAGTTGCAAACTCCATTCCATACATATATATGGGGATTTAGAAGCTCCAACTCGGTTTTACCGTGAAAACTGCAGGAACTTCAAACCGGCACTAGGAAACAGACTGAGAAAGCAGAGAAAAAGTGTCTCCTGCAACCCGTTCCCTTGGTGCTAGATGAACGAACGTCTCTCCACTTGCTCAGTTCCGAGAGATAAGTGTGTGTGAAAGCCGTCCTTCAACTAGCTTGTTGGGAACACAAAGTTTCTTTTCAGTTGCAAACTCCATTCCATACATATATATGGGGAGGTACTAGCTCCAACTCGCTTTTACAGTGAAAACTGCAGGAACTTCAAACCGGCACTAGGAAACAGACTGAGAAAGCAGAGAAAAAGTGTCTCCTGCAACCCGTTCCCTTGGTGCTAGATGAAAGAACGTCTCTCACTTGCTCAGTTCTGAGAGATAAATGTGTGTGAAAGCCGCTCTTCACCTAGCTTGTTGGGAACACAAAGATTCTTTTCAGTTGCAAACTCCATCCCATCTATATATATGGGGAGATACGAGCTCCAACTCGGTTTTACAGTGAAAACTGCAGGAACTTCAAACCGGCACTAGGAAACAGACTGAAAATCAGAGAAAAATTGTCTCCTGCAAACCGTTCCCTTGGTGCTAGATGAACGAACGTCTCACCACTTGCTCAGTATTGAGAGATAAGTGTGTGTGAAAGCTGTCCTTCATCTCGCTTGTTGGGAACACAAAGTTTCTTTTCAGTTGCAAACTCCATTCCATCTATATATATGGTGAGATACGAGCTCCAACACGGTTTTACAGTGAAAACTGCAGGAACTTCAAACCGGCACTAGGAAACAGACTGAAAATCAGAGAAAAATTGTCTCCTGCAAACCGTTCCCTTGGTGCTAGATGAACGAACGTCTCACCACTTGCTCAGTATTGAGAGATAAGTGTGTGTGAAAGCTGTCCTTCATCTCGCTTGTTGGGAACACAAAGTTTCTTTTCAGTTGCAAACTCCATTCCATCTATATATATGGTGAGATACGAGCTCCAACACGGTTTTACAGTGAAAACTGCAGGAACTTCAAACCGGCACTAGGAAACAGACTGAAAATCAGAGAAAAATTGTCTCCTGTAAACCGTTCCCTTGGTGCTAGATGAACGAACGTCTCTCCACTTGCTCAGTATTGAGAGATAAGTGTGTGTGAAAGCCGTCCTTCACCTCTGTTGTTGGGAACACAAAGTTTCTTTTCAGTTGCAAACTCCAATTCATACATATATATGGGGATTTAGAAGCTCCAACTCGGTTTTACAGTGAAAACTGCAGGAACTTCAAACCGGCACTAGGAAACAGACTGAGAAAGCAGAGAAAAAGTGTCTCCTGCAACCCGTTCCCTTGGTGCTAGATGAACGAACGTCTCTCCACTTGCTCATTTCCGAGAGATAAGTGTGTGTGAAAGCCGTCCTTCAACTAGCTTGTTGGGAACACAAAGTTTCTTTTCAGGTGCAAACTCCATTCCATACATATATATGGGGAGTTACTAGCTCCAACTCGCTTTTACAGTGAAAACTGCAGGAACTTCAAACCGGCACTAGGAAACAGACTGAGAAAGCAGAGAAAAAGTGTCTCCTGCAACCCGTTCTCTTGGTGCTAGATGAAAGAACGTCTCTCACTTGCTCAGTTCTGAGAGATAAATGTGTGTGAAAGCCGCTCTTCACCTAGCTTGTTGGGAACACAAAGTTTCTTTTCAGTTGCAAACTCCATTCCATCTATATATATGGGGAGATACGAGCTCCAACTCGGTTTTACAGTGAAAACTGCAGGAACTTCAAACCGGCACTAGGAAACAGACTGAAAATCAGAGAAAAATTGTCTCCTGCAAACCGTTCCCTTGGTGCTAGATGAACGAACGTCTCACCACTTGCTCAGTTCTGAGAGATAAGTGTGTGTGAAAGCCGTCCTTCACCTCGCTTGTTGGGAACACAAAGTTTCTTTTCAGTTGCAAACTCCATTCCATACATATATATGGGGATTTAGAAGCTCCAACTCGGTTTTACAGTGAAAACTGCAGGAACTTCAAACCGGCACTATGAAACAGTCTGAAAATCAGAGAAAAATTGTCTCCTGCAAACCGTTCCCTTGGTGCTAGATGAACGAACGTCTCACCACTTGCTCAGTATTGAGAGATAAGTGTGTGTGAAAGCCGTCCTTCACCTCGCATGTTGGGAACACAAAGTTTCTTTTCAGTTGCAAACTCCATTCCATACATATATATGGGGATTTAGAAGCTCCAACTCGGTTTTACAGTGAAAACTGCAGGAACTTCAAACCGGCACTAGGAAACAGACTGAGAAAGCAGAGAAAAAGTGTCTCCTGCAACCCGTTCCCTTGGTGCTAGATGAACGAACGTCTCTCCACTTGCTCAGTTCCGAGAGATAAGTGTGTGTGAAAGCCCTTCTTCAACTAGCTTGTTGGGAACACAAAGTTTCTTTTCAGTTGCAAACTCCATTCCATACATATATATGGGGAGGTACTAGCTCCAACTCGCTTTTACAGTGAAAACTGCAGGAACTTCAAACCGGCACTAGGAAACAGACTGAGAAAGCAGAGAAAAAGTGTCTCCTGCAACCCGTTCCGTTGGTGCTAGATGAAAGAACGTCTCTCACTTGCTCAGTTCTGAGAGATAAATGTGTGTGAAAGCCTCTCTTCACCTAGCTTGTTCGGAACACAAAGTTTCTTTTCAGTTGTAAACTCCATTCCATACGTATATATGGGGAGATACAAGCTCCAAATCGGTTTGACAGTGAAAACTGCAGGAACTTCAAACCGGCACTAGGAAAAAGACTGAGAAGGCAGAGAAAAAGTGTCTCCTGCAACCCGTTCCCTTGGTGCTAGATGAACGAACGTCTCTCCACTTGCTCAGTTCTGAGAGATAAGTGTGTGTGAAAGCCGTCCTTCACCTAGCTTGTTGGGAACACAAAGTTTCTTTTCAGTTGCAAACTCCATTCCATACATATATATGGGGATTTAGAAGCTCCAACTCGGTTTTACAGTGAAAACTGCAGGAACTTCAAACCGGCACTAGGAAACAGACTGAGAAAGCAGAGAAAAAGTGTCTCCTGCAACCAGTTCCCTTGGTGCTAGATGAACGAACGTCTCTCCACTTGCTCAGTTCCTAGAGATAAGTGTGTGTGAAAGCCGTCCTTCAACTACCTTGTTGGGAACACAAAGTTTCTTTTCAGTTGCAAACCCCATTCCATACATATATATGGGGAGGTACTAGCTCCAACTCGCTTTTACAGTGAAAACTGCAGGAACTTCCAACCGGCACTAGGAAACAGTCTGAGAAAGCAGAGAAAAAGTGTCTCCTGCAACCCGTTCCCTTGGTGCTAGATGAAAGAACGTCTCTCCACTTGCTCAGTTCTGAGAGATAAGTGTGTGTGAAAGCCGTCCTTCACCTAGCTTGTTGGGAACACAAAGTTTCTTTTCAATGCAAACTCCTTTCCATACATATATATTGGGAGTTACTAGCTCCAACTCGATTTTACAATGAAAACTGCAGGAACATCAAACCGGCACTAGGAAAAGACTGAGAAAGCAGAGAAACAGTGTCTCATGCAACAAGTTCCCTTGGTGCTAGATGAACGAACGTCTCTCCACTTGCTCAGTTCTGAGAGATAAGTGTGTGTGAAAGCCGTCCTTCACCTAGCTTGTTGGGAACACAAAGTTTCTTTTCAGATGCAAACTCCATTCCATACATATATATGGGGAGGTATTAGCTCCAACTCGGTTTGACAGTGAAAACTGCAGGAACTTCAAACCGGCACTAGGAAACAGACTGAGAAAGCAGAGAAAAAGTGTCTCCTGCAACCCGTTCCCTTAGTGCTAGATAAACGAACGTCTCTCCACTTGCTCAGTTCTGAGAGATAAGTGTGTGTGAAAGCCGTCCTTCACCTAGCTTGTTGGGAACACAAAGTTTCTTTTCAGTTGCAAACTCCATTCCATCTATATATATGGGGAGATACGAGCTCCAACTCGGTTTTACAGTGAAAACTGCAGGAACTTCAAACCGGCACTAGGAAACAGACTGAAAATCAGAGAAAAATTGTCTCCTGCAAACCGTTCCCTTGGTGCTAGATGAACGAACGTCTCACCACTTGCTCAGTATTGAGAGATAAGTGTGTGTGAAAGCCGTCCTTCACGTCGCTTGTTGGGAACACAAAGTTTCTTTTCAGTTGCAAACTCCATTCCATACAAATATATGGGGATTTAGAAGCTCCAACTCGGTTTTACCGTGAAAACTGCAGGAACTTCAAACCGGCACTAGGAAACAGACTGAGAAAGCAGAGAAAAAGTGTCTCCTGCAACCCGTTCCCTTGGTGCTAGATGAACGAACGTCTCTCCACTTGCTCAGTTCCGAGAGATAAGTGTGTGTGAAAGCCGTCCTTCAACTAGCTTGTTGGGAACACAAAGTTTCTTTTCAGTTGCAAACTCCATTCCATACATATATATGGGGAGGTACTAGCTCCAACTCGCTTTTACAGTGAAAACTGCAGGAACTTCAAACCGGCACTAGGAAACAGACTGAGAAAGCAGAGAAAAAGTGTCTCCTGCAACCCGTTCCCTTGGTGCTAGATGAAAGAACGTCTCTCACTTGCTCAGTTCTGAGAGATAAATGTGTGTGAAAGCCGCTCTTCACCTAGCTTGTTGGGAACACAAAGATTCTTTTCAGTTGCAAACTCCATCCCATCTATATATATGGGGAGATACGAGCTCCAACTCGGTTTTACAGTGAAAACTGCAGGAACTTCAAACCGGCACTAGGAAACAGACTGAAAATCAGAGAAAAATTGTCTCCTGCAAACCGTTCCCTTGGTGCTAGATGAACGAACGTCTCACCACTTGCTCAGTATTGAGAGATAAGTGTGTGTGAAAGCTGTCCTTCATCTCGCTTGTTGGGAACACAAAGTTTCTTTTCAGTTGCAAACTCCATTCCATCTATATATATGGTGAGATACGAGCTCCAACACGGTTTTACAGTGAAAACTGCAGGAACTTCAAACCGGCACTAGGAAACAGACTGAAAATCAGAGAAAAATTGTCTCCTGCAAACCGTTCCCTTGGTGCTAGATGAACGAACGTCTCACCACTTGCTCAGTATTGAGAGATAAGTGTGTGTGAAAGCTGTCCTTCATCTCGCTTGTTGGGAACACAAAGTTTCTTTTCAGTTGCAAACTCCATTCCATCTATATATATGGTGAGATACGAGCTCCAACACGGTTTTACAGTGAAAACTGCAGGAACTTCAAACCGGCACTAGGAAACAGACTGAAAATCAGAGAAAAATTGTCTCCTGTAAACCGTTCCCTTGGTGCTAGATGAACGAACGTCTCTCCACTTGCTCAGTATTGAGAGATAAGTGTGTGTGAAAGCCGTCCTTCACCTCTGTTGTTGGGAACACAAAGTTTCTTTTCAGTTGCAAACTCCAATTCATACATATATATGGGGATTTAGAAGCTCCAACTCGGTTTTACAGTGAAAACTGCAGGAACTTCAAACCGGCACTAGGAAACAGACTGAGAAAGCAGAGAAAAAGTGTCTCCTGCAACCCGTTCCCTTGGTGCTAGATGAACGAACGTCTCTCCACTTGCTCATTTCCGAGAGATAAGTGTGTGTGAAAGCCGTCCTTCAACTAGCTTGTTGGGAACACAAAGTTTCTTTTCAGGTGCAAACTCCATTCCATACATATATATGGGGAGTTACTAGCTCCAACTCGCTTTTACAGTGAAAACTGCAGGAACTTCAAACCGGCACTAGGAAACAGACTGAGAAAGCAGAGAAAAAGTGTCTCCTGCAACCCGTTCTCTTGGTGCTAGATGAAAGAACGTCTCTCACTTGCTCAGTTCTGAGAGATAAATGTGTGTGAAAGCCGCTCTTCACCTAGCTTGTTGGGAACACAAAGTTTCTTTTCAGTTGCAAACTCCATTCCATCTATATATATGGGGAGATACGAGCTCCAACTCGGTTTTACAGTGAAAACTGCAGGAACTTCAAACCGGCACTAGGAAACAGACTGAAAATCAGAGAAAAATTGTCTCCTGCAAACCGTTCCCTTGGTGCTAGATGAACGAACGTCTCACCACTTGCTCAGTTCTGAGAGATAAGTGTGTGTGAAAGCCGTCCTTCACCTCGCTTGTTGGGAACACAAAGTTTCTTTTCAGTTGCAAACTCCATTCCATACATATATATGGGGATTTAGAAGCTCCAACTCGGTTTTACAGTGAAAACTGCAGGAACTTCAAACCGGCACTATGAAACAGTCTGAAAATCAGAGAAAAATTGTCTCCTGCAAACCGTTCCCTTGGTGCTAGATGAACGAACGTCTCACCACTTGCTCAGTATTGAGAGATAAGTGTGTGTGAAAGCCGTCCTTCACCTCGCATGTTGGGAACACAAAGTTTCTTTTCAGTTGCAAACTCCATTCCATACATATATATGGGGATTTAGAAGCTCCAACTCGGTTTTACAGTGAAAACTGCAGGAACTTCAAACCGGCACTAGGAAACAGACTGAGAAAGCAGAGAAAAAGTGTCTCCTGCAACCCGTTCCCTTGGTGCTAGATGAACGAACGTCTCTCCACTTGCTCAGTTCCGAGAGATAAGTGTGTGTGAAAGCCCTTCTTCAACTAGCTTGTTGGGAACACAAAGTTTCTTTTCAGTTGCAAACTCCATTCCATACATATATATGGGGAGGTACTAGCTCCAACTCGCTTTTACAGTGAAAACTGCAGGAACTTCAAACCGGCACTAGGAAACAGACTGAGAAAGCAGAGAAAAAGTGTCTCCTGCAACCCGTTCCCTTGGTGCTAGATGAAAGAACGTCTCTCACTTGCTCAGTTCTGAGAGATAAATGTGTGTGAAAGCCTCTCTTCACCTAGCTTGTTGGGAACACAAAGTTTCTTTTCAGTTGTAAACTCCATTCCATACGTATATATGGGGAGATACAAGCTCCAAATCGGTTTGACAGTGAAAACTGCAGGAACTTCAAACCGGCACTAGGAAAAAGACTGAGAAGGCAGAGAAAAAGTGTCTCCTGCAACCCGTTCCCTTGGTGCTAGATGAACGAACGTCTCTCCACTTGCTCAGTTCTGAGAGATAAGTGTGTGTGAAAGCCGTCCTTCACCTAGCTTGTTGGGAACACAAAGTTTCTTTTCAGTTGCAAACTCCATTCCATACATATATATGGGGATTTAGAAGCTCCAACTCGGTTTTACAGTGAAAACTGCAGGAACTTCAAACCGGCACTAGGAAACAGACTGAGAAAGCAGAGAAAAAGTGTCTCCTGCAACCAGTTCCCTTGGTGCTAGATGAACGAACGTCTCTCCACTTGCTCAGTTCCTAGAGATAAGTGTGTGTGAAAGCCGTCCTTCAACTACCTTGTTGGGAACACAAAGTTTCTTTTCAGTTGCAAACCCCATTCCATACATATATATGGGGAGGTACTAGCTCCAACTCGCTTTTACAGTGAAAACTGCAGGAACTTCCAACCGGCACTAGGAAACAGTCTGAGAAAGCAGAGAAAAAGTGTCTCCTGCAACCCGTTCCCTTGGTGCTAGATGAAAGAACGTCTCTCCACTTGCTCAGTTCTGAGAGATAAATGTGTGTGAAAGCCGCACTTCACCTAGCTTGTTGGGAACACAAAGTTTCTTTTCAGTTGTAAACTCCATTCCATACGTATATATGGGGAGATACAAGCTCCAAATCGGTTTGACAGTGAAAACTGCAGGAAATTCAAACCGGCACTAGGAAACAGACTGAGAAAGCAGAGAAAAAGTATCTCCTGCAACCCGTTCCCTTGGTGCTAGATGAACGAACGTCTCTCCACTTGCTCAGTTCTGAGAGATAAGTGTGTGTGAAAGCCGTCCTTCACCTAGCTTGTTGGGAACACAAAGTTTCTTTTCAGTTGCAAACTCCATTCCATACATATATATTGGGAGGTACTAGTTCCAACTCGATTTTACAATGAAAACTGCAGGAACATCAAACCGGCACTAGGAAAAGACTGAGAAAGCAGAGAAACTGTGTCTCATGCAACAAGTTCCCTTGGTGCTAGATGAACGAACGTCTCTCCACTTGCTCAGTTCTGAGAGATATGTGTGTGTGTAAGCCGTCCTTCACCTAGCTTGTTGGGAACACAAAGTTTCTTTTCAGATGCAAACTCCATTCCATACATATATATGGGGAGGTATTAGCTCCAACTCGGTTTGACAGTGAAAACTGCAGGAACTTCAAACCGGCACTAGGAAACAGACTGAGAAAGCAGAGAAAAAGTGTCTCCTGCAAACCGTTCCCTTAGTGCTAGATAAACGAACGTCTCTCCACTTGCTCAGTTCTGAGAGATAAGTGTGTGTGAAAGCCGTCCTTCACCTAGCTTGCTGGGAACACAAAGTTTCTTTTCAGTTGCAAACTCCATTCCATCTATATATATGGGGAGATTCGAGCTCCAACTCGGTTTTACAGTGAAAACTGCAGGAACTTCAAACCGGCACTAGGAAACAGACTGAAAATCAGAGAAAAATTGTCTCCTGCAAACCGTTCCCTTGGTGCTAGATGAACGAACGTCTCACCACTTGCTCAGTATTGAGAGATAAGTGTGTGTGAAAGCCGTCCTTCACCTCGCTTGTTGGGAACACAAAGTTTCTTTTCAGTTGCAAACTCCATTCCATACATATACATGGGGATTTAGAAGCTCCAACTCGGTTTACAGTGAAAACTGCAGGAACTTCAAACCGGCACTAGGAAACAGACTGAGAAAGCAGAGAAAAATGTCTCCTGCAACCCCTTCCCTTGGTGCTAGATGAAAGAACGTCTCTCCACTTGCTCAGTTCTGAGAGATAAATGTGTGTGAAAGCCGCTCTTCACCTAGCTTGTTGGGAACACAAAGTTTCTTTTCAGTTGTAAACTCCATTCCATACGTATATATGGAGAGATACAAGCTCCAAATCGGTTTGACAGTGAAAACTGCAGGAACTTCAAACCGGCACTAGGAAACAGACTGAGAAAGCAGAGAAAAAGTGTTTCCTGCAACCCGTTCCCTTGGTGGTAGATGAACGAACGTCTCTCCACTTGCTCAGTTCTGAGAGATATGTGTGTGTGAAAGACGTCCTTCACCTAGCTTGTTGGGAACACAAAGTTTCTTTTCAGTTGCAAACTCCATTCCATACATATATATTGGGAGGTACTAGCTCCAACTCGATTTTACAATGAAAACTGCAGGAACATCAAACCGGCACTAGGAAAAGACTGAGAAAGCAGAGAAACAGTGTCTCATGCAACAAGTTCCCTTGGTGCTAGATGAACGAACGTCTCACCACTTGCTCAGTTCTGAGAGATAAGTGTGTGTGAAAGCCGTCCTTCACCTAGCTTGTTGGGAACACAAAGTTTCTTTTCAGTTGCAAACTCCATTCCATACATATATATGGGGATTTAGAAGCTCCAACTCGGTTTTACAGTGAAAACTGCAGGAACTTCAAACCGGCACTAGGAAACAGACTGAGAAAGCAGAGAAAAAGTGTCTCCTGCATCCCGTTCCCTTGGTGCTAGATGAACGAACGTCTCTCCACTTGCTCAGTTCCGAGAGATAAGTGTGTGTGAAAGCCGTCCTTCAACTAGCTTGTGGGGAACACAAAGTTTCTTTTCAGTTGCAAACTCAATTCCATACATATATATGGGGAGGTACTAGCTCCAACTCACTTTTACAGTGAAAACTGCAGGAACTTCAAACCGGATCTAGGAAACAGACTGAGAAAGCAGAGAAAAAGTGACTCCTGCAACCCGTTCCCTTGGTGCTAAATGAAAGAACGTCTCTCCACTTGCTCAGTTCTGAGAGATAAGTGTGTGTGAAAGCCGTCCTTCAACTAGCTTGTTGGGAACACAAAGTTTCTTTTCAGTTGCAAACTCCATTCCATACATATATATGGGGAGGTACAAGCTCCAACTCGGTTTTACAGTGAAAACTGCAGGAACTTCAAACCGGCACTAGGAAACAGACTGAGAAAGTAGAGAAATAGTGTCTCCTGCAACCCGTTCCCTTGGTGCTAGATGAACGAACGTCTCTCCACTTGCTCAGTTCTGAGAGATAAGTGTGTGTGAAAGCCGTCCTTCCCCTAGCTTGTTGGGAACACAAAGTTTCTTTTCAGTTGCAAACTCCATTCCATACATATATATGGGGATTTAGAAGCTCCAACTCGGTTTTACAGTGAAAACTGCAGGAACTTCAAACCGGCACTAGGAAACAGACTGAGAAAGCAGAGAAAAAGTGTCTCCTGCAACCCGTTCCCTTGGTGCTAGATGAACGAACGTCTCTCCACTTGCTCAGTTCCTAGAGATAAGTGTGTGTGAAAGCCGTCCTTCAACTACCTTGTTGGGAACACAAAGTTTCTTTTCAGTTGCAAACCCCATTCCATACATATATATGGGGAGGTACTAGCTCCAACTCGCTTTTACAGTGAAAACTGCAGGAACTTCCAACCGGCACTAGGAAACAGTCTGAGAAAGCAGAGAAAAAGTGTCTCCTGCAACCCGTTCCCTTGGTGCTAGATGAAAGAACGTCTCTCCACTTGCTCAGTTCTGAGAGATAAATGTGTGTGAAAGCCGCTCTTCACCTAGCTTGTTGGGAACACAAAGTTTCTTTTCAGTTGTAAACTCCATTCCATACGTATATATGGGGAGATACAAGCTCCAAATCGGTTTGACAGTGAAAACTGCAGGAAATTCAAACCGGCACTAGGAAACAGACTGAGAAAGCAGAGAAAAAGTATCTCCTGCAACCCGTTCCCTTGGTGCTAGATGAACGAACGTCTCTCCACTTGCTCAGTTGTGAGAGATAAGTGTGTGTGAAAGCCGTCCTTCACCTAGCTTGTTGGGAACACAAAGTTTCTTTTCAGTTGCAAACTCCATTCCATACATATATATTGGGAAGTACTAGTTCCAAATCGATTTTACAATGAAAACTGCAGGAACATCAAACCGGCACTAGGAAAAGACTGAGAAAGCAGAGAAACTGTGTCTCATGCAACAAGTTCCCTTGGTGCTAGATGAACGAACGTCTCTCCACTTGCTCAGTTCTGAGAGATATGTGTGTGTGTAAGCCGTCCTTCACCTAGCTTGTTGGGAACACAAAGTTTCTTTTCAGATGCAAACTCCAATCCATACATATATATGGGGAGGTATTAGCTCCAACTCGGTTTGACAGTGAAAACTGCAGGAACTTCAAACCGGCACTAGGAAACAGACTGAGAAAGCAGAGAAAAAGTGTCTCCTGCAAACCGTTCCCTTAGTGCTAGATAAACGAACGTCTCTCCACTTGCTCAGTTCTGAGAGATAAGTGTGTGTGAAAGCCGTCCTTCACCTAGCTTGCTGGGAACACAAAGTTTCTTTTCAGTTGCAAACTCCATTCCATCTATATATATGGGGAGATACGAGCTCCAACTCGGTTTTACAGTGAAAACTGCAGGAACTTCAAACCGGCACTAGGAAACAGACTGAAAATCAGAGAAAAATTGTCTCCTGCAAACCGTTCCCTTGGTGCTAGATGAACGAACGTCTCACCACTTGCTCAGTATTGAGAGATAAGTGTGTGTGAAAGCCGTCCTTCACCTCGCTTGTTGGGAACACAAAGTTTCTTTTCAGTTGCAAACTCCATTCCATACATATATATGGGGATTTAGAAGCTCCAACTCGGTTTACAGTGAAAACTGCAGGAACTTCAAACCGGCACTAGGAAACAGACGGAGAAAGCAGAGGAAAAGTGTCTCCTGCAACACGTTCCATTTGTGCTAGATGAACGAACGTCTCTCCACTTGCTCAGTTCCTAGAGATAAGTGTGTGTGAAAGCCGTCCTTCAACTAGCTTGTTGGGAACACAAAGTTTCTTTTCAGTTGCAAACTCCATTCCATACATATATATGGGGAGGTACTAGCTCCAACTCGCTTTTACAGTGAAAACTGCAGGAACTTCCAACCGGCACTAGGAAACAGACTGAGAAAGCAGAGAAAAAGTGTCTCCTGCAACCCCTTCCCTTGGTGCTAGATGAAAGAACGTCTCTCCACTTGCTCAGTTCTGAGAGATAAATGTGTGTGAAAGCCGCTCTTCACCTAGCTTGTTGGGAACACAAAGTTTCTTTTCAGTTGTAAACTCCATTCCATACGTATATATGGAGAGATACAAGCTCCAAATCGGTTTGACAGTGAAAACTGCAGGAACTTCAAACCGGCACTAGGAAACAGACTCAGAAAGCAGAGAAAAAGTGTCTCCTGCATCCCGTTCCCTTGGTGCTAGATGAACGAACGTCTCTCCACTTGCTCAGTTCCGAGAGATAAGTGTGTGTGAAAGCCGTCCTTCAACTAGCTTGTGGGGAACACAAAGTTTCTTTTCAGTTGCAAACTCAATTCCATACATATATATGGGGAGGTACTAGCTCCAACTCACTTTTACAGTGAAAACTGCAGGAACTTCAAACCGGATCTAGGAAACAGACTGAGAAAGCAGAGAAAAAGTGACTCCTGCAACCCGTTCCCTTGGTGCTAAATGAAAGAACGTCTCTCCACTTGCTCAGTTCTGAGAGATAAGTGTGTGTGAAAGCCGTCCTTCAACTAGCTTGTTGGGAACACAAAGTTTCTTTTCAGTTGCAAACTCCATTCCATACATATATATGGGGAGGTACAAGCTCCAACTCGGTTTTACAGTGAAAACTGCAGGAACTTCAAACCGGCACTAGGAAACAGACTGAGAAAGCAGAGAAATAGTGTCTCCTGCAACACGTTCCCTTGGTGCTAGATGAACGAACGTCTCTCCACTTGCTCAGTTCTGAGAGATAAGTGTGTGTGAAAGCCGTCCTTCCCCTAGCTTGTTGGGAACACAAAGTTTCTTTTCAGTTGCAAACACCATTCCATACATATATATGGGGAGGTACGAGCTCCAACTCGGTTTTACAGTGAAAACTGCAGGAAATTCAAACCGGCACTAGGAAACAGACTGAGATAGCAGAGAAAAAGTGTCTCCTGCAACCCGTTCCCTTGGTGCTAGATGAACGAAAGTCTCTCCACTTGCTCAGTTCTGAGAGATAAGTGTGTGTGAAAGCCGTCCTTCACCTAGCTTGTGGGGAACACAAAGTTTCTTTTCAGTTGCAAACTCCATTCCATACATATATATGGGGAGGTACTAGCTCCAACTCGGTTTGACAGTGAAAACTGCAGGAACTTCCAACCGGCACTAGGAAACAGACTGAGAAAGCAGAGAAAGTGTCTCCTGCAACCCGTTCCCTTGGTGCTAGATGAACGAACGTCTCTCCACTTGCTCAGTTCTGAGAGATAAGTGTGTGTGAAAGCCGTCCTTCACCTAGCTTGTTGGGAACACAAAGTTTCTTTTCAGTTGCAAACTCCATTCCATACATATATATGGGGAGGTACTAGCTCCAACTCGGTTTTACAGTGAAAACTGCAGGAACTTCAACCGGCACTAGGAAACAGACTGAGAAAGCAGAGAAAAAGTGTCTCCTGCAACCCGTTCCCTTGGTGCTAAATGAACGAACGTCTCTCCACTTGCTCAGTTCTGAGAGATAAGTGTGTTTGAAAGCCGTACTTCCCCTAGCTTGTTGGGAACACAAAGTTTCTTTTCAGTTGCAAACTCCATTCCATACATACATAAGGGGAGGTACAAGCTCCAACTCGGTTTTACAGTGAAAACTGCAGGAACTTCAAACCGGCACTAGGAAACAGACTGAGAAAGCAAAGAAAAAGTGTCTCCTGCAACCCGTTCCCTTGGTGCTAGATGAACGAACGTCTCTCCACTTGCTCAGTTCTGAGAGATAAGTGTGTGTGAATGCCGTCCTTCACCTAGCTTGTTGGGAACACAAAGTTTCTTTTCAGTTGCAAACTCCATTCCATATATATATGGGGAGGTACTAGCTCCAACTCGGTTTCACAGTGAAAACTGCAGGAACTTCAAACCGGCACTAGGAAACAGACTGGGAAAGCAGAGAAAAAGTGTCTCCTGCATCCCGTTCCCTTGGTGCTAGATGAACGAACGTCTCTCCACTTGCTCAGTTCTGAGACATAAGTGTGTGTGAAAGCCGTCCTTCAACTAGCTTGTTGGGAACACAAAGTTTCTTTTCAGTTGCAAACTCCATTCCATACTTATAAATGGGGAGGTGCTAGCTCCAACTCCTTTTGACAGTGAAAACTGCAGGAACTTCAAACCGGCACTAGGAAACAGACTGAGAAAGCAGAGAAAAAGTGTCTCCTGCAACCCGTTCCCTTGGTGCTAGATGAACGAACGTCTCTCCACTTGCTCAGTTCTGAGAGATAAGTGTGTGTGAAAGCCGTCCTTCACCTAGCTTGTTGGGAACACAAAGTTTCTTTTCAGTTGCAAACTCCATTCCATACATATATATGGGGAGGTACTAGCTCCAACTCGGTTTTACAGTGAAAACTGCAGGAACTTCAAACCGGCACTAGGAAACAGACTGAGAAAGCAGAGAAAAAGTGTCTCCTGCAACCCTTTCCCTTGGTGCTAGATGAACGAACGTCTCTCCACTTGCTCAGTTCTGAGAGATAAGTGTGTGTGAAAGCCGTCCTTCACCTAGCTTGTTGGGAACACAAAGTTTCTTTTCAGTTGCAAACTCCATTCCATACATATATAAGGGGAGGTACTAGCTCCAACTCCTTTTTACAGTGAAAACTGCAGGATCTTCAAACCGGCACTAGGAAACAGACTGAGAAAGCAGAGTAAAAGTGTTTCCTGCAACCCGTTCCCTTGGTGCTAGATGAACGAACGTCTCTCCACTTGCTCTGTTCTGAGAGATAAGTGTGTGTGAAAGCCGTCCTTCACCTAGCTTGTTGGGAACACAAAGTTTCTTTTCATTTGCAAACTCCATTCCATACATATATATGGGGAGGTAAAAGCTCCAAATCGGTTTGACAGTGAAAACTGCTGGAACTTCAAAACGGCTCTAGGAAACAGACTGAGAAAGCAGAGATAAAGTGTCTCCTGCATCCCGTTCCCTTGGTGCTAGATGAACGAAAGGCTCTCCACTTGCTCAGTTCTGAGAGATAAGTGTGTGTGAAAGCCGTCCTTCACCTAGCTTGTTGGGAACACAAAGTTTCTTTTCAGTTGCAAACTCCATTCCATACATATATATGGAGAGGTACTAGCTGCAACTCGGTTTTACCGTGAAAACTGCAGGAACTTCAAACCGGCACTAGGAAACAGACTGAGAAAGCAGAGAAATAGTGTCTCCTGCAAACAGTTCCCTTGGTGCTAGATGAACAAAAGTCTCTCCACTTGCTCAATTCTGAGAGATATGTGTGTGTGAAAGCCGTCATTCACCTAGCTTGTTGGGAACACAAAGTTTCTTTTCAGTTGCCAACTCCATTCCATACATATATATGGGGAGGTACAAGCTCCAACTCGGTTTTACAGTGAAAACTGAAGGAACTTCAAACCGGCACTTGGAAACAGACTGAGAAAGCAGAGAAAAATTGTCTCCTGCAACCCGTTCCCTTGGTGCTAGATGAACGAACGTCTCTTCACTTGCTCAGTTCTGAGAGATAAGTGTGGGTGAAAGCAGGCCTTCACATAGCTTGTTGGGAACACAAAGTGTCTTTTCTGTTGCAAACTCCATTCCATACATATATATGGGGAGGTACAAGCTCCAACTCGGTTTTACAGTGAAAACTGCAGGAACTTCAAACCGGCACTAGGAAACAGACTGAGAAAGCAGAGAAAAAGTGTCTCCTGCATCCCGTTCCCTTGGTGCTAGTTGAACGAACTTCTCTCCACTTGCTCAGTTCTGAGAGACAAGTGTGTGTGAAAGCCGTCCTTCACCTAGATTGTTGGGAACACAAAGATTCTTTTCAGTTGCAAACTCCATTCCATACTTATATATGGGGAGGTACTAGCTCCAACTCGGTTTGACAGTGAAAACTGCAGGAACTTCAAACCGGCACTAGGAAACGGACTGAGAAAGCAGAGAAAAAGTGTCTCCTGCAACCCGTTCCCTTGTTGCTAGATGAACGAACGTCTCTCCACTTGCTCAGTTCTGAGAGATAAGTGTGTGTGAAAGCCGTCCTTCACCTAGCTTGTTGGGAACACAAAGTTTCTTTTCAGTTGCAAACTCCATTCCATACATATATATGGGGAGGTACTAGCTCAAACTCGGTTTTACAGTGAAAACTGCAGGATCTTCAAACCGGCACTAGGAAACAGACTGAGAAAGCAGAGAAAAAGTGTCTCCTGCAAACCGTTCCCTTGGTGGTAGATGAACGAACGTCTCTCCACTTGCTCTGTTCTGAGAGATATGTGTGTGTGAAAGCCGATCTTCACCTAGCTTGTTGGGAACACAAAGTTTCTTTTCAGTTGCAAACTCCATTCCATACATATATATGGGGAGGTACAAGCTCCAACTCGGTTTGACAGTGAAAACTGCAGGAACTTCAAACCGGCACTAGGAAACAGACTGAGAAAGCAGAGAAAAAGTGTCTCCTGCAACCCGTTCCCTTGGTTCTACAAGAACGAACGTCTCTCCACTTGCTCCGTTCTGAGAGATAAGTGTGTGTGAAAGCCGTCCTTCACCTAGCTTGTTGGGAACACAAAGTTTCTTTTCAGTTGCAAACTACATTCCATACATATATATGGGGAGGTACTAGCTCCAACACCGTTTGACAGTGAAAACTGCAGGAACTTCAAACCGGCACTAGGAAACAGACTGAGAAAGCAGAGAAAAAGTGTCTCCTGCAACCCGTTCCCTTGGTGCTAGATGAACGAACGTCTCTCCACTTGCTCAGTTCTGAGAGATAAGTGTGTGTGAAAGCCGTCCTTCACCTAGCTTGTTGGGAACACAAAGTTTCTTTTCAGTTGCAAACTCCATTCCATCTATATATATGGGGAGATACTAGCTCCAAACCGTTTTGAAAGTGAAAACTGCAGGAACTTCTAAGCGGCACTAGGAAACAGACTGAGAATGCAGAGAAAAAGTGTCTCCTGCAAACCGTTCCCTTGGTGCTAGATGAACGAACGTCTCTCCACTTGCTCAGTTCTGAGAGATAAGTGTGTGTGAAAGCCGTCCTTCACCTAGCTTGTTGGGAACACAAACTTTCTTTTCAGTTGCAAACTCCATTCCATACATATATATGGGGAGGTACTAGCTCCAACTCCTTTTTACAGTGAAAAATGCAGGATCTTCAAACCGGCACTAGGAAACAGACTGAGAAAGCAGAGTAAAAGTGTTTCCTGCAACCCGTTCCCTTGGTGCTAGATGAACGAACGTCTCTCCACTTGCTCAGTTCTGAGAGATAAGTGTGTGTGAAAGCCGTCCTTCACCTAGCTTGTTGGGAACACAAAGTTTCTTTTCATTTGCAAACTCCATTCCATACATATATATGGGGAGGTAAAAGCTCCAACTCGGTTTGACAGTGAAAACTGCTGGATCTTCAAACCGGCTCTAGGAAACAGACTGAGAATGCAGAGATAAAGTGTCTCCTGCATCCGGTTCCCTTGGTGCTAGATGAACGAACGGCTCTCCACTTGCTCAGTTCTGAGAGATAAGTGTGTGTGAAAGCCGTCCTTCACCTAGCTTGTTGGGAACACAAAGTTTCTTTTCAGTTGCAAACTCCATTCCATACATATATATGGAGAGGTACTAGCTCCAACTCGGTTTTACCGTGAAAACTGCAGGAACTTCAAACCGGCACTAGGAAACAGACTGAGAAAGCAGAGAAAAATTGTCTCCTGCAAACCGTTCCCTTGGTGCTAGATGAACGAACGTCTCTTCACTTGCTCAGTTCTGAGAGATAAGTGTGGGTGAAAGCAGGCCTTCACATAGCTTGTTGGGAACACAAAGTGTCTTTTCTGTTGCAAACTCCATTCCATACATATATATGGGGAGGTACAAGCTCCAACTCGGTTTTACAGTGAAAACTGCAGGAACTTCAAACCGGCACTAGGAAACAGACTGAGAAAGCAGAGAAAAAGTGTCTCCTGCATCCCGTTCCCTTGGTGCTAGATGAACGAACGTCTCTCCACTTGCTCAGTTCTGAGAGATAAGTGTGTGTGAAAGCCGCCCTTCACCTAGATTGTTGGGAACACAAAGATTCTTTTCAGTTGCAAACTCCATTCCATAATTATATATGGGGAGGTACTTGCTCCAACTCCGTTTGACAGTGAAAACTGCAGGAACTTCAAACCGGCACTAGGAAACAGACTGAGAAAGCAGAGAAAAAGTGTCTCCTGCAACCCGTTCCCTTGGTGCTAGATGAACGAACGTTTCTCCACTTGCTCAGTTCTCAGAAATAAGTGTGTGTGAAAGCCGTCCTTCACATAGCTTGTTGGGAACACAAAGTTTCTTTTCAGTTGCAAACTCCATTCCATACATATATATGGGGAGGTACAAGCTCCAACTCGGTTTTACAGTGAAAACTGCAGGAACTTCAAACCGGCACTAGGAAACAGACTGAGAAAGCAGAGAAAAAGTGTCTCCTGCATCCCGTTCCCTTGGTGCTAGATGAACGAACGTCTCTCCACTTGCTCAGTTCTGAGACATAAGTGTGTGTGAAAGCCGTCCTTCACATAGCTTGTTGGGAACACAAAGTTTCTTTTCAGTTGCAAACTCCATTCCATACTTATATATGGGGAGGTGCTAGCTCCAACTCCGTTTGACAGTGAAAACTGCAGGAATTTCAAACCGGCACTAGGAAACAGACTGAGAAAGCAGAGAAAAAGTGTGTCCTGCAACCCGTTCCCTTGGTGCTAGATGAACGAACGTCTCTCCACTTGCTCAGTTCTGAGAGATAAGTGTGTGTGAAAGCCGTCCTTCACGTAGCTTGTTGGGAACACAAAGTTTCTTTTCAGTTGCAAACTCCATTCCATACATATATATGGGGAGGTACTAGCTCCAACTCGGTTTTACAGTGAAAACTGCAGGAACTTCAAACCGGCACTAGGAAACAGACTGAGAAAGCAGAGAAAAAGTGTTTCCTGCAACCCTTTCCCTTGGTGCTAGATGAACGAACGTCTCTCCACTTGCTCAGTTCTGAGAGATAAATGTGTGTGAAAGCCGTCCTTCACCTAGCTTGTTGGGAACACAAAGTTTCTTTTCAGTTGCAAACTCCATTCCATACATATATATGGGGAGGTACTAGCTCCAACTCCTTTTTACAGTGAAAACTGCAGGATCTTCAAACCGGCACTAGGAAACAGACTGAGAAAGCAGAGTAAAAGTGTTTCCTGCAACCCGTTCCATTGGTGCTAGATGAACGAACGTCTCTCCACTTGCTCTGTTCAGAGAGATATGTGTGTGTGAAAGCCGTCCTTCACCTAGCTTGTTGGGAACACAAAGTTTCTTTTCATTTGGAAACTCCATTCCATACATATATATGGGGAGGTAAAAGCTCCAACTCGGTTTGACAGTGAAAACTGCTGGAACTTCAAACCGGCTCTAGGAAACAGACTGAGAAAGCAGAGATAAAGTGTCTCCTGCATCCCGTTCCCTTGGTCCTAGATGAACGAACGGCTCTCCACTTGCTCAGTTCTGAGAGATAAGTGTGTGTGAAAGCCGTCCTTCACCTAGCTTGTTGGGAACACAAAGTTTCTTTCAGTTGCAAACTCCATTCCATACATATATATGGAGAGGTACTAGCTCAAACTCGGATTTACCGTGAAAACTGCAGGAACTTCAAACCGGCACTAGGAAACAGACTGAGAAAGCAGAGAAAATGTTTCTCCTGCAACCAGTTCCCTTGGTGCTAGATGAACGAAAGTCTCTCCACTTGCTCAGTTCTGAGAGATAAGTGTGTGTGAAAGCCGTCCTTCAACTATCTTGTTGGGAACACAAAGTGTCTTTTCTGTTTCAAACTCCATTCCATACATATATATGGGGAGGTACAAGCTCCAACTCGGTTTTACAGTGAAAACTGCAGGAACTTCAATCCGGCACTAGGAAACAGACTGAGAAAGCAGAGAAAAAGTGTCTCCTGCAACCCGTTCCCTTGGTGCTAGATGAACGAAAGTTTCTCCACTTGCTCAGTTCTGAGAGATAAGTGGTGTGAAAGCCGTCCTTCACCTAGCTTGTTGGGAACACAAAGTTTCTTTTCAGTTGCAAACTCCATTCCATACATATATATGGGGAGGTACTAGCTCCAACTCGGTTTTACAGTGAAAACTGCAGGATCTTCAAACCGGCACTAGGAATCAGACTGAGAAAGCAGAGAAAAAGTGTCTCCTGCAAACCGTTCCCTTGGTGGTAGATGAACGAACGTCTCTCCACTTGCTCTGTTCTGAGAGATATGTGTGTGTGAAAGCGGTCCTTCACCTAGCTTGTTGGGAACACAAAGTTTCTTTTCAGTTGCAAACTCCATTCCATACATATATATGGGGAAGTACAAGCTCCAACTCGGTTTGACAGTGAAAACTGCAGGAACTTCAAACCGGCACTAGGAAACAGACTGAGAAAGCAGAGAAAAAGTGTGTCCTGCAACCCGTTCCCTTGGTGCTAGATGAACGAACGTCTCTCCACTTGCTCAGTTCTGAGAGATAAGTGTGTGTGAAAGCCGTCCTTCACCTAGCTTGTTGGGAACACAAAGTTTCTTTTCAGTTGCAAACTACATTCCATACATATATATGGGGAGGTACTAGCTCCAACACGGTTTGACAGTGAAAACTGCAGGAACTTCAAACCGGCACTAGGAAACAGACTGAGAAAGCAGAGAAAAAGTGTCTCCTGCAACCCGTTCCCTTGGTGCTAGATGAACGAACGTCTCTCCACTTGCTCAGTTCTGAGAGATAAGTGTGTGTGAAAGCCGCCATTCACCTAGCTTGTTGGGAACACAAAGTTTCTTTTCAGTTGCAAACTCCATTCCATCTATATATATGGGGAGATACTAGCTCCAAACCGGTTTGACAGTGAAAACTGCAGGAACTTCAAACCGGCCCTAGGAAACAGACTGAGAAAGCAGAGAAATAGTGTCTCCTGCAAACCGTTCCCTTGGTGCTAGATGAACGAACGTCTCTCCACTTGCTCAGTTCTGAGAATAAGTGTGTGTGAAAGCCGTCCTTCACCTAGCTTGTTGGGAACACAAAGTTTCTTTTCAGTTGCAAACTCCATTCCATACATATATATGGGGAGGTAGAAGCTCCAACTCGGTTTGACACTGAAAACTGCAGGAAATTCAACCCGGCACTAGGAAACAAACTGAGAAAGCAGAGAAAATGTGTCTCCTGCAACCCGTTCCCTTGGTGCTAGATGAACGAAAGTCTCTCCACTTGCTCAGTTCTGAGAGATAACTGTGTGTGAAAGCCGTCCTTCACGTATCTTGTTGGGAACACAAAGCTTCTTTTCAGTTGCAAACTCCATTCCATACATATATATGGGGAGGTACTAGCTCCAACTCGGTTTTACAGTGAAAACTGCAGGAACTTCAAACCGGCACTAGAAAACAGACTGAGGAACAGAGAAAAAGTGTCTCCTGCAACCCGTTCCCTTGGTGCTAGATGAACGAACGTCTCTCCACTTGCTCAGTTCTGAGAGATAAGTGTGTGTGAAAGCCGTCCTTCACCTAGCTTGTTGGGAACACAAAGTTTCTTTTCAGTTGCAAACTACATTCCATACATATATATGGGGAGGTACTAGCTCCAACACGGTTTGACAGTGAAAACTGCAGGAACTTCAAACCGGCACTAGGAAACAGACTGAGAAAGCAGAGAAAAAGTGTCTCCTGCAACCCGTTCCCTTGGTGCTAGATGAACGAACGTCTCTCCACTTGCTCAGTTCTGAGAGATAAGTGTGTGTGAAAGCCGCCATTCACCTAGCTTGTTGGGATCACAAAGTTTCTTTTCAGTTGCAAACTCCATTCCATCTATATATATGGGGAGATACTAGCTCCAAACCGGTTTGACAGTGAAAACTGCAGGAACTTCAAACAGGCACTAGGAAACAGACTGAGAAAGCAGAGAAAAAGTGTCTCCTGCAAACCGTTCCCTTGGTGCTAGATGAACGAACGTCTCTCCACTTGCTCAGTTCTGAGAATAAGTGTGTGTGAAAGCCGTCCTTCACCTAGCTTGTTGGGAACACAAAGTTTCTTTTCAGTTGCAAACTCCATTCCGAACATATATATGGGGAGGTAGAAGCTGCAACTCGGTTTGACACTGAAAACTGCAGGAAATTCAACCCGGCAATAGGAAACAAACTGAGAAAGCAGAGAAAATGTGTCTCCTGCAACCCGTTCCCTTGGTGCTAGATGAACGAACGTCTCTCCACTTGCTCAGTTCTGAGAGATAACTGTGTGTGAAAGCCGTCCTTCACGTATCTTGTTGGGAACACAAAGATTCTTTTCAGTTGCAAACTCCATTCCATACATATATATGGGGAGTTACAAGCTCCAACTCGGTTTTACAGTGAAAACTGCAGGAACTTCAAACCGGCACTAGAAAACAGACTGAGGAACAGAGAAAAAGTGTCTCCTGCAACCCGTTCCCTTGGTGCTAGATGAACGAACGTCTCTCCACTTGCTCAGTTCTGAGAGATAAGTGTGTGTGAAAGCCGTCCTTCACCTAGCTTGTTGGGAACACAAAGTTTCTTTTCAGTTGCAAACTCCACTCCTTCCATATATATGGGGAGGTAGAAGCTCCAACTCGGTTTTACAGTGAAAATTGCAGGAACTTCAAACCGGCACTAGGAAACAGACTGAGAAAGCAGAGAAAAAGTGTCTCCTGCAACCCGTTCCCTTGGTGCTAGATGAACGAACGTCTCTCCACTTGGTCAGTTCCGAGAGATAGTGTGTGTGTAAGCTGTCCTTCACCTAGCTTGTTGGGAACACAAAATTTCTTTTCAGTTGCAAACTCCCTTCCATACATATATATGGGGAGGTACTAGCTCCAACTCGGTTTGACAGTGAAAACTGCAGGAACTTCACACCGGCACTAGGAAACAGACTGAGAAAGCAGCGAAATAGTGTCTCCTGCAACCCGTTCCCTTGGTGCTAGATGAACGATCGTTTCTCGACTTGCTCAGTTCCGAGAGATATGTGTGTGTGTAAGCCGTCCTTCACCTAGCTTGTTGTGAACACAAAGTTTCTTTTCAGTTGCAAACTCCAATCCATACATATATATGGGGAGGTACTAGCTCCAACTCGGTTTGACAGTGAAAAGTGCAGGAACTTCAAACCGGCACTAGGAAACAGACTGAGAAAGCAGAGAAAAAGTGTCTCCTGCAACCCGTTCCCTTGGTGCTAGATGAACGAACGTCTCTCCACTTGCTCATTTCTGAGAGATAAGTGTGTGTGAAAGCCGTCCTTCACCTAGCTTGATGGGAATACAAAGTTTCTTTTCAGGTGCAAACTCCATTCCATACATATATATGGGGAGGTAGAAGCTCCTACTCGGATTTACAGTGAAAACTGCACGAACTTCAAACCGGCACTAGGAAAAAGACTGAGAAAGCAGAGAAATAGTGTCTCCTGCAACCCGTTCCCTTGGTGCTAGATGAACTAACGTCTCTCCACTTGCTCAGTTCTGAGAGATAAGTGTGTGTGAAAGCCGTCCTTCACCTAGCTTGTTGGGAACACAAAGTTTCTTTTCAGTTGCAAACTCCATTCCATACATATATATGGGGAGGTACTAGCTCCAACTCGGTTTTACAGTGAAAACTGCAGGAACTTCAAACCGACACTAGGAAACAGACTGAGAAAGCAGAGAAAAAGTGTCTCCTGCAACCCGTTCCCTTGGTGCTAGATGAAAGAACGTCTCTCCACTTGCTCAGTTCTGAGAGATATGTGTGTGTGAAAGCCGTCCTTCAACTAGCTTGTTTGGAACACTAAGTTTCTTTTCAGTTGCAAACTCCATTCCATACATATATATGGGGAGGTACTAGCTCCAACTAGGTTTGACAGTGAAAACTGCAGGAACTTCAAACCGGCACTAGGAAACAGACTGAGAAAGCAGAGAAAAAGTGTCTCTTGCAACCCGTTCCCTTGGTGCTAGATGAACGAACGTCTCTCCACTTGCTCAGTTCTGAGAGATAAGTGTGTGTGAAAGCCGTCCTTCACGTATCTTGTTGGGAACACAAAGCTTCTTTTCAGTTGCAAACTACATTCCATATATATATATGGGGAGGTACTATCTCCAAATGGGTTTTACAGTGAAAACAGCAGGAACATCAAACCGGCACTAGGAAACAGACTGAGAAAGCAGAGAAAAAGTGTCTCCTGCAAACCGTTCCCTTGGTGCTAGATGAACGAACGTCTCTCCACTTGCTCAGTTATGAGAGATAAGTGTGTGTGAAAGCCGTCCTTCACCTAGCTTGTTGGGAACACAAAGTTTCTTTTCAGTTGCAAACTCCATTCCATACATATATATGGGGAGGTACAAGCTCCAACTCGTTTTGACACTGAAAACTGCAGGAAATTCAACCCGGCACTAGGAAACAAACTGAGAAATCAGAGAAAATGTGTCTCTTGCAACCCGTTCCCTTGGTGCTAGATGAACGAAAGTCTCTCCACTTGCTCAGTTCTGAGAGATAACTGTGTGTGAAAGCCGTCCTTCACGTATCTTGTTGGGAACACAAAGCTTCTTTTCAGTTGCAAACTCCATTCCATACATATATATGGGGAGGTACAAGCTCCAACTCGGTTTTACAGTGAAAACTGCAGGAACTTCAAACCGGCACTAGAAAACAGACTGAGGAACAGAGAAAAAGTGTCTCCTGCAACCCGTTCCCTTGGTGCTAGATGAACGAACGTCTCTCCACTTGCTCAGTTCTGAGAGATAAGTGTGTGTGAAAGCCGTCCTTCACCTAGCTTGTTGGGAACACAAAGTTTCTTTTCAGTTGCAAACTACATTCCATACATATATATGGGGAGGTACTAGCTCCAACTCTGTTTTACAGTGAAAACTGCAGGAACTTCAAACCGGCACTAGGAAACAGACTGAGAAAGCAGAGAAAAAGTGTCTCTTGCAACCCGTTCCCTTGGTGCTAGATGAACGAACGTCTCTCCACTTGCTCAGTTCTGAGAGATAAGTGTGTGTGAAAGCCGTCCTTCACGTATCTTGTTGGGAACACAAAGCTTCTTTTCAGTTGCAAACTACATTCCATATATATATATGGGGAGGTACTATCTCCAAATGGGTTTTACAGTGAAAACAGCAGGAACTTCAAACCGGCACTAGGAAACAGACTGAGAAAGCAGAGAAAAAGTGTCTCCTGCAAACCGTTCCCTTGGTGCTAGATGAACGAACGTCTCTCCACTTGCTCAGTTCTGAGAATAAGTGTGTGTGAAAGCCGTCCTTCACCTAGCTTGTTGGGAACACAAAGTTTCTTTTCAGTTGCAAACTCCATTCCATACATATATATGGGGAGGTAGAAGCTCCAACTCGGTTTGACACTGAAAACTGCAGGAAATTCAACCCGGCACTAGGAAACAAACTGAGAAATCAGAGAAAATGTGTCTCTTGCAACCCGTTCCCTTGGTGCTAGATGAACGAAAGTCTCTCCACTTGCTCAGTTCTGAGAGATAACTGTGTGTGAAAGCCGTCCTTCACGTATCTTGTTGGGAACACAAAGCTTCTTTTCAGTTGCAAACTCCATTCCATACATATATATGGGGAGGTACAAGCTCCAACTCGGTTTTACAGTGAAAACTGCAGGAACTTCAAACCGGCACTAGAAAACAGACTGAGGAACAGAGAAAAAGTGTCTCCTGCAACCCGTTCCCTTGGTGCTAGATGAACGAACGTCTCTCCACTTGCTCAGTTCTGAGAGATAAGTGTGTGTGAAAGCCGTCCTTCACCTAGCTTGTTGGGAACACAAAGTTTCTTTTCAGTTGCAAACTACATTCCATACATATATATGGGGAGGTACTAGCTCCAACTCTGTTTTACAGTGAAAACTGCAGGAACTTCAAACCGGCACTAGGAAACAGACTGAGAAAGCAGAGAAAAAGTGTCTCCTGCAACCCGTTCCCTTGGTGCTAGATGAACGAACGTCTCTCCACTTGCTCAGTTCTGAGAGATAAGTGTGTGTGAAAGCCGCCATTCACCTAGCTTGTTGGGAACACAAAGTTTCTTTTCAGTTGCAAACTCCATTCCATCTATATATATGGGGAGATACTAGCTCCAAACCGGTTTGACAGTGAAAACTGCAGGAACTTCAAACCGGCACTAGGAAACAGACTGAGAAAGCAGAGAAAAAGTGTCTCCTGCAAACCGTTCCCTTGGTGCTAGATGAACGAACGTCTCTCCACTTGCTCAGTTCTGAGAATAAGTGTGTGTGAAAGCCGTCCTTCACCTAGCTTGTTGGGAACACAAAGTTTCTTTTCAGTTGCAAACTCCATTCCATACATATATATGGGGAGGTAGAAGCTCCAACTCGGTTTGACACTGAAAACTGCAGGAAATTCAACCCGGCACTAGGAAACAAACTGAGAAAGCAGAGAAAATGTGTCTCCTGCAACCCGTTCCCTTGGTGCTAGATGAACGAACGTCTCTCCACTTGCTCAGTTCTGAGAGATAACTGTGTGTGAAAGCCGTCCTTCACGTATCTTGTTGGGAACAGAAAGCTTCTTTTCAGTTGCAAACTCCATTCCATACATATATATGGGGAGGTACTAGCTCCAACTCGGTTTTACAGTGAAAACTGCAGGAACTTCAAACCGGCACTAGAAAACAGACTGAGGAACAGAGAAAAAGTGTCTCCTGCAACCCGTTCCCTTGGTGCTAGATGAACGAACGTCTCTCCACTTGCTCAGTTCTGAGAGATAAGTGTGTGTGAAAGCCGTCCTTCACCTAGCTTGTTGGGAACACAAAGTTTCTTTTCAGTTGCAAACTCCACTCCTTCCATATATATGGGGAGGTAGAAGCTCCAACTCGGTTTTACAGTGAAAATTGCAGGAACTTCAAACCGGCACTAGGAAACAGACTGAGAAAGCAGAGAAAAAGTGTCTCCTGCATCCCGTTCCCTTGGTGCTAGATGAACGAACGTCTCTCCACTTGGTCAGTTCCGAGAGATAGTGTGTGTGTAAGCTGTCCTTCACCTAGCTTGTTGGGAACACAAAATTTCTTTTCAGTTGCAAACTCCCTTCCATACATATATATGGGGAGGGACTAGCTCCAACTCGGTTTGACAGTGAAAACTGCAGGAACTTCACACCGGCACTAGGAAACAGACTGAGAAAGCAGCGAAATAGTGTCTCCTGCAACCCGTTCCCTTGGTGCTAGATGAACGATCGTTTCTCGACTTGCTCAGTTCCGAGAGATATGTGTGTGTGTAAGCCGTCCTTCACCTAGCTTGTTGTGAACACAAAGTTTCTTTTCAGTTGCAAACTCCAATCCATACATATATATGGGGAGGTACTAGCTCCAACTCGGTTTGACAGTGAAAACTGCAGGAACTTCAAACCGGCACTAGGAAACAGACTGAGAAAGCAGCGAAATAGTGTCTCCTGCAACCCGTTCCCTTGGTGCTAGATGAACGAACGTCTCTCCACTTGCTCATTTCTGAGAGAAAAATGTGTGTGAAAGCCGTCCTTCACCTAGCTTGATGGGAACACAAAGTTTCTTTTCAGGTGCAAACTCCATTCCATACATATATATGGGGAGGTAGAAGCTCCTACTCGGTTTTACAGTGAAAACAGCACGAATTTCAAACCGGCACTAGGAAAAAGACTGAGAAAGCAGAGAAATAGTGTCTCCTGCAACCCGTTCCCTTGGTGCTAGATGAACGAACGTCTCTCCACTTGCTCAGTTCTGAGAGATAAGTGTGTGTGAAAGCCGTCCTTCACCTAGCTTGTTGGGAACACAAAGTTTCTTTTCAGTTGCAAACTCCATTCCATACATATATATGGGGAGGTACTAGCTCCAACTCGGTTTTACAGTGAAAACTGCAGGAACTTCAAACCGGCACTAGAAAACAGACTGAGGAACAGAGAAAAAGTGTCTCCTGCAACCCGTTCCCTTGGTGCTAGATGAACGAACGTCTCTCCACTTGCTCAGTTCTGAGAGATAAGTGTGTGTGAAAGCCGTCCTTCACCTAGCTTGTTGGGAACACAAAGTTTCTTTTCAGTTGCAAACTACATTCCATACATATATATGGGGAGGTACTAGCTCCAACACGGTTTGACAGTGAAAACTGCAGGAACTTCAAACCGGCACTAGGAAACAGACTGAGAAAGCAGAGAAAAAGTGTCTCCTGCAACCCGTTCCCTTGGTGCTAGATGAACGAACGTCTCTCCACTTGCTCAGTTCTGAGAGATAAGTGTGTGTGAAAGCCGCCATTCACCTAGCTTGTTGGGAACACAAAGTTTCTTTTCAGTTGCAAACTCCATTCCATCTATATATATGGGGAGATACTAGCTCCAAACCGGTTTGACAGTGAAAACTGCAGGAACTTCAAACCGGCACTAGGAAACAGACTGAGAAAGCAGAGAAAAAGTGTCTCCTGCAAACCGTTCCCTTGGTGCTAGATGAACGAACGTCTCTCCACTTGCTCAGTTCTGAGAATAAGTGTGTGTGAAAGCCGTCCTTCACCTAGCTTGTTGGGAACACAAAGTTTCTTTTCAGTTGCAAACTCCATTCCATACATATATATGGGGAGGTAGAAGCTCCAACTCGGTTTGACACTGAAAACTGCAGGAAATTCAACCCGGCACTAGGAAACAAACTGAGAAAGCAGAGAAAATGTGTCTCTTGCAACCCTTTCCCTTGGTGCTAGATGAACGAACGTCTCTCCACTTGCTCAGTTCTGAGAGATAACTGTGTGTGAAAGCCGTCCTTCACGTATCTTGTTGGGAACACAAAGATTCTTTTCAGTTGCAAACTCCATTCCATACATATATATGGGGAGGTACAAGCTCCAACTCGGTTTTACAGTGAAAACTGCAGGAACTTCAAACCGGCACTAGAAAACAGACTGAGGAACAGAGAAAAAGTGTCTCCTGCAACCCGTTCCCTTGGTGCTAGATGAACGAACGTCTCTCCACTTGCTCAGTTCTGAGAGATAAGTGTGTGTGAAAGCCGTCCTTCACCTAGCTTGTTGGGAACACAAAGTTTCTTTTCAGTTGCAAACTCCACTCCTTCCATATATATGGGGAGGTAGAAGCTCCAACTCGGTTTTACAGTGAAAATTGCAGGAACTTCAAACCGGCACTAGGAAACAGACTGAGAAAGCAGAGAAAAAGTGTCTCCTGCATCCCGTTCCCTTGGTGCTAGATGAACGAACGTCTCTCCACTTGGTCAGTTCCAAGAGATAGTGTGTGTGTAAGCTGTCCTTCACCTAGCTTGTTGGGAACACAAAATTTCTTTTCAGTTGCAAACTCCCTTCCATACATATATATGGGGAGGTACTAGCTCCAACTCGGTTTGACAGTGAAAACTGCAGGAACTTCACACAGGCACTAGGAAACAGACTGAGAAAGCAGCGAAATAGTGTCTCCTGCAACCCGTTCCCTTGGTGCTAGATGAACGATCGTTTCTCGACTTGCTCAGTTCCGAGAGATATGTGTGTGTGTAAGCCGTCCTTCACCTAGCTTGTTGTGAACACAAAGTTTCTTTTCAGTTGCAAACTCCAATCCATACATATATATGGGGAGGTACTAGCTCCAACTCGGTTTGACAGTGAAAACTGCAGGAACTTCAAACCGGCACTAGGAAACAGACTGAGAAAGCAGAGAAAAAGTGTCTCCTGCAACCCGTTCCCTTGGTGCTAGATGAACGAACGTCTCTCCACTTGCTCATTTCTGAGAGATAAATGTGTGTGAAAGCCGTCCTTCACCTAGCTTGATGGGAACACAAAGTTTCTTTTCAGGTGCAAACTCCATTCCATACATATATATGGGGAGGTAGAAGCTCCTACTCGGTTTTACAGTGAAAACTGCACGAACTTCAAACCGGCACTAGGAAACAGACTGAGAAAGCAGAGAAAAAGTGTCTCCTGCAACCCGTTCCCTTGGTGCTAGATGAACGAACGTCTCTCCACTTGCTCAGTTCTGAGAGATAAGTGTGTGTGAAAGCCGTCCTTCACCTAGCTTGTTGGGAACACAAAGTTTCTTTTCAGTTGCAAACTCCATTCCATACATATATATGGGGAGGTACTAGCTCCAACTCGGTTTTACAGTGAAAACTGCAGGAACTTCAAACCGACACTAGGAAACAGACTGAGAAAGCAGAGAAAAAGTGTCTCCTGCAACCCGTTCCCTTGGTGCTAGATGAAAGAACCTCTCTCCACTTGCTCAGTTCTGAGAGATATGTGTGTGTGAAAGCCGTCCTTCAACTAGCTTGTTTGGAACACTAAGTTTCTTTTCAGTTGCAAACTCCATTCCATACATATATATGGGGAGGTACTAGCTCCAACTAGGTTTGACAGTGAAAACTGCAGGAACTTCAAACCGGCACTAGGAAACAGACTGAGAAAGCAGAGAAAAAGTGTCTCTTGCAACCCGTTCCCTTGGTGCTAGATGAACGAACGTCTCTCCACTTGCTCAGTTCTGAGAGATAAGTGTGTGTGAAAGCCGTCCTTCACGTATCTTGTTGGGAACACAAAGCTTCTTTTCAGTTGCAAACTACATTCCATATATATATATGGGGAGGTACTATCTCCAAATGGGTTTTACAGTGAAAACAGCAGGAACTTCAAACCGGCACTAGGAAACAGACTGAGAAAGCAGAGAAAAAGTGTGTCCTGCAACCCGTTCCCTTGGTGCTAGATGAACGAACGTCTCTCCACTTGCTCAGTTCTGAGAGATAACTGTGTGTGAAAGCCGTCCTTCACCTAGCTTGTTGGGAACACAAAGTTTCTTTTCAGTTGCAAACTCCATTCCATACATATATATGGGGAGGTAGAAGCTCCAACTCGGTTTGACACTGAAAACTGCAGGAAATTCAACCCGGCACTAGGAAACAAACTGAGAAAGCAGAGAAAATGTGTCTCCTGCAACCCGTTCCCTTGGTGCTAGATGAACGAACGTCTCTCCACTTGCTCAGTTCTGAGAGATAACTGTGTGTGAAAGCCGTCCTTCACGTATCTTGTTGGGAACACAAAGCTTCTTTTCAGTTGCAAACTCCATTCCATACATATATATGGGGAGGTACTAGCTCCAACTCGGTTTTACAGTGAAAACTGCAGGAACTTCACACCGGCACTAGGAAACAGACTGAGAAAGCAGAGGAAATGTGTCTCCTGCAACCCGTTCCCTTGGTGCTAGATGAAAGAACGTCTCTCCACTTGCTCAGTTCTGAGAGATAAGGGTGTGTGAAAGCCGTCCTTCACCTAGCTTGTTGGGAACACAAAGTTTCTTTTCAGTTGCAAACACCATTCCATACATATATATGGGGAGGTACTAGCTCCAACTCGGTTTTACAGTGAAAACTGCAGGAACTTCAAACCGGCACTAGAAAACAGACTGAGGAACAGAGAAAAAGTGTCTCCTGCAAACCGTTCCCTTGGTGCTAGATGAACGAACGTCTCTCCACTTGCTCAGTTCTGAGAGATAAGTGTGTGTGAAAGCCGTCCTTCACCTAGCTTGTTGGGAACACAAAGTTTCTTTTCAGTTGCAAACTCCACTCCTTCCATATATATGGGGAGGTAGAAGCTCCAACTCGGTTTTACAGTGAAAATTGCAGGAACTTCAAACCGGCACTAGGAAACAGACTGAGAAAGCAGAGAAAAAGTGTCTCCTGCATCCCGTTCCCTTGGTGCTAGATGAACGAAAGTCTCTCCACTTGGTCAGTTCCGAGAGATAGTGTGTGTGTAAGCTGTCCTTCACCTAGCTTGTTGGGAACACAAAATTTCTTTTCAGTTGCAAACTCCCTTCCATACATATATATGGGGAGGTACTAGCTCCAACACTGTTTGACAGTGAAAACTGCAGGAACATCAAACCGGCACTAGGAAACAGACTGAGAAAGCAGCGAAATAGTGTCTCCTGCAACCCGTTCCCTTGGTGCTAGATGAACGATCGTCTCTCGACTTGCTCAGTTCCGAGAGATATGTGTGTGTGTAAGCCGTCCTTCACCTAGCTTGTTGTGAACACAAAGTTTCTTTTCAGTTGTAAACTCCAATCCATACATATATATTGGGAGGTACTAGCTCCAACTCGGTTTGACAGTGAAAACTGCAGGAACTTCAAACCGGCACTAGGAAACAGACTGAGAAAGCAGAGAAAAAGTGTCTCCTGCAACCCGTTCCCTTGGTGCTAGATGAACGAACGTCTCTCCACTTGCTCAGTTCTGAGAGATAAGTTTGTGTGAAGCCGTCCTTCACCTAGCTTGTTGGGAACACAAAGTTTCTTTTCAGTTGAAACCTCCCTTCCATACATATATATGGGGAAGTACTAGCTCCAACTCGGTTTTACAGTGAAAACTGCAGGAACTTCAAACCGGCAATAGGAAACAGACTGAGAAAACAGAGAAAAAGTGTATCCTGCAACCCGTTCCCTTGGTGCTAGATGAAAGAACGTCTCTCCACTTGCTCAGTTCTGAGAGATATGTGTGTGTGAAAGCCGTCCTTCAACTAGCTTGTTTGGAACACTAAGTTTCTTTTCAGTTGCAAACTCCATTCCATACATATATATGGGGAGGTATTAGCTCCAACTAGGTTTGACAGTGAAAACTGCAGGAACTTCAAACCGGCACTAGGAAACAGACTGAGAAAGCAGAGAAAAAGTGTCTCTTGCAACCCGTTCCCTTGGTGCTAGATGAACGAACGTCTCTCCACTTGCTCAGTTCTGAGAGATAAGTGTGTGTGAAAGCCGTCCTTCACGTATCTTGTTGGGAACACAAAGCTTCTTTTCAGTTGCAAACTCCATTCCATATATATATATGGGGAGGTACTAGCTCCAAATGGGTTTTACAGTGAAAACAGCTGGAACTTCAAACCGGCACTAGGAAACAGACTGAGAAAGCAGAGAAAAAGTGTGTCCTGCAACCCGTTCCTTTGGTGCTAGATGAACGAACGTCTCTCCAATTGCTCAGTTCTGAGAGATAACTGTGTGTGAAAGCCGTCCTTCACCTAGCTTGTTGGGAACACAAAGTTTCTTTTCAGTTGCAAACTCCATTCCATACATATATATGGGTAGGTAGAAGCTCCAACTCGGTTTGACACTGAAAACTGCAGGAAATTCAACCCGGCACTAGGAAACAGACTGAGAAAGCAGAGGAAAAGTGTCTCCTGCAACCCGTTCCCTTGGTGCTAGATGAAAGAACGTCTCTCCACTTGCTCAGTTCTGAGAGATAAGTGTGTGTGAAAGCCGTCCTTCACCTAGCTTGTTGGGAACACAAAGTTTCTTTTCAGTTGCAAACACCATTCCATACATATATATGGGGAGGTACTAGCTCCAACTCGGTTTTACAGTGAAAACTGCAGGAACTTCAAACCGGCACTAGAAAACAGACTGAGGAACAGAGAAAAAGTGTTTCCTGCAACCCGTTCCCTTGGTGCTAGATGAACGAACGACTCTCCACTTGCTCTGTTCTGAGAGTTAAGTGTGTGTGAAAGCCGTCCTTCACCTAGCTTGTTGGGAACACAAAGTTTCTTTTCAGTTGCAAACTCCATTCCATACATATATATGGGGAGGTACAAGCTCCAACTCGGTTTTACAGTGAAAACTGCAGGAACTTCAAACCGGCACTAGGAAACAGACTGAGAAAGCAGAGAAAAAGTGTCTCCTGCATCCCGTTCCCTTGGTGCTAGATGAACGAACGTCTCTCCACTTGCTCAGTTCTGAGACATAAGTGTGTGTGAAAGCCGCCCTTCACCTAGCTTGTTGGGAACACAAAGTTTCTTTTCAGTTGCAAACTCCATTCCATACTTATATATGGGGCGGTACTAGCTCCAACTCCGTTTGACAGTGAAAACTGCAGGAACTTCAAACCGGCACTAGGAAACAGACTGAGAAACCAGAGAAAAAGTGTCTCCTCCAACCCGTTCCCTTGGTGCTAGATGAACGAACGTCTCTCCACTTGCTCAGTTGTGAGAGATAATTGTGTGTGAAAGCCGTCCTTCACATAGCTTGTTGGGAACACAAAGTTTCTTTTCAGTTGGAAACTCCATTCCATACATATATATGGGGAGGTAGAAGCTCCAACTCGGTTTTACAGTGAAAACTGCAGGAACTTCAAACCGGCACTAGGAAACGGACTGAGAAAGCAGAGAAAAAGTACCTTCTGCAACCCTTTCCCTTGGTGCTAGATGAACGAACGTCTCTCCATTTGCTCAGGTCTGAGAGATAAGTGTGTGTGAAAGCCGTCCTTCAACTAGCTTGTTGGGAACACAAAGTTTCTTTTCAGTTGCAAACTCCATTCCATACATATATATGGGAAGGTACTAGCTCCAACTCCTTTTTACAGTGAAAACTGCAGGATCTTCAAACCGGCACTAGGAAACAGACTGAGAAAGCAGAGAAAAAGTGTCTCCTGCAACCAGTTCCCTTGGTGCTAGATGAACGAACGTCTCTCCACTTGCTCTGTTCTGAGAGAAAGTGTGTGTGAAAACCGTCCTTCACTTAGCTTGTTGGGAACACAAACTTTCTTTACTGTTGCAAACTCCATTCCATACATATATATGGGGAGGTACAAGCTCCAACTCGGTTTGACAGTGAAAACTGCAGGAACTTCAAACCGGCTCTAGTAAACAGACTGAGAAAGCAGAGATAAAGTGTCTCCTGCATCCCGTTCCCTTGCTGCTAGATGAACGAACGGCTCTCCACTTGCTAAGTTCTGAGAGATAAATGTGTGTGAAAGCCGTCCTTCACCTAGCTTGTTGGGAACACAAAGTTTCTTTTCAGTTGCAAACTCCACTCCATCCATATATATGGGGAGGTATAAGCTCCAACTCGGTTTTACAGTGAAAACTGCAGGAACTTCAAACCGGCACTAGGAAACAGACTGAGAAAGCAGAGAAAAAGTGTCTCCTGCAACCCGTCCCTTGGTGCTAGATGAACGAACGTCTCTCCACTTGCTCAGTTCTGAGAGATAAGTGTGTGTGAAAGCCGTCCTTCACGTATCTTGTTGGGAACACAAAGCTTCTTTTCAGTTGCAAACTCCATTCCATATATATATATGGGGAGGTACTAGCTCCAAATGGGTTTTACAGTGAAAACTGCAGGAACTTCAAAACGGCACTAGGAAACAGACTGAGAAAGCAGAGAAAAAGTGTCTCCTCCAACCTGTTCCCTTGGTGCTAGATGAACGAACGTCTCTCCACTTGCTGAGTTCTGAGAGATAAGTGTGTGTGAAAGCCGTCCTTCACCTAGCTTGTTGGGAACACAAAGTTTCTTTTCAGTTGCAAACTCCATTCCATACATATATATGGGGAGGTACTAGCTCCAACTCGGTTTTACAATGAAAACTGCAGGAACTTCAAACCGGCACTAGGAAACGGACTGAGAAAGCAGAGAAATAGTATCTCCTGCAACCCTTTCCCTTGGTGCTAGATGAACGAACGTCTCTCCATTTGCTCAGGTCTGAGAGATATGTGTGTGTGAAAGCCGTCCTTCACCTAGCTTGTTGGGAACACAAAGTTTCTTTTCAGTTGCAAACTCCATTCCATACATATATATGGAATGTACTAGCTCCAACTCCTTTTTACAGTGAAAACTGCAGGATTTTCAAACCGGCACTAGGAAACAGACTGAGAAAGCAGAGAAAAAGTGTCTCCTGCAACCCGTTCCCTTGGTGCTAGATGAACGAACGTCTCTCCACTTGCTCTGTTCTGAGAGATAAGTGTGTGTGAAAACCGTCCTTCACCTAGCGTGTTGGGAACACAAACTTTCTTTACAGTTGCAAACTCCATTCCATACATATATATGGGGAGGTACAAGCTCCAACTCGGTTTGACAGTGAAAACTGCAGGAACTTCATACCGGCTCTAGGAAACAGACTGAGAAAGCAGAGATAAAGTGTCTCCTGCATCCCGTTCCCTTGGTGCTAGATGAACGAACGGCTCTCCACTTGCTCAGTTCTCAGAGATAAATGTGTGTGAAAGCCGTCCTTCACCTAGCTTGTTAGGAACACAAAGTTTATTTTCAGTTGCATACTCCACTCCATCCATATATATGGGGAGGTATAAGCTCCAACTCGGTTTTACAGTGAAAACTGCAGGAACTTCAAACCGGCACTAGGAAACAGAATGAGAAAGCAGAGAAAAAGTGTCTCCTGCAACCCGTTCCCTTGGTGCTAGATGAACGAACGTCTCTCCACTTGCTCAGTTCTGAGAGATAAGTGTGTGTGAAAGCCGTCCTTCACGTATATTGTTGGGAACACAAAGCTTCTTTTCAGTTGCAAACTCCATTCCATGCATATATATGGGGAGGTACTAGCTCCAACTCTGTTTGACAGTGAAAACTGCAGGAACTTCAAACCGGCACTAGGAAACAGACTGAGAAAGCAGAGAAAAAGTGTCTCCTGCAACCCGTTCCCTTGGTGCTAGATGAACGTACGTCTCTCCACTTGCTCAGTTCTGAGAGATAAGTGTGTGTGAAGCCGTCCTTCACCTAGCTTGTTGGGAACACAAAGTTTCTTTTCAGTTGAAACCTCCCTTCCATACATATATATGGGGAAGTACTAGCTCCAACTCGGTTTTACAGTGAAAACTGCAGGAACTTCAAACCGGCAATAGGAAACAGACTGAGAAAACAGAGAAAAAGTGTATCCTGCAACCCGTTCCCTTGGTGCTAGATGAAAGAACGTCTCTCCACTTGCTCAGTTCTGAGAGATATGTGTGTGTGAAAGCCGTCCTTCAACTAGCTTGTTTGGAACACTAAGTTTCTTTTCAGTTGCAAACTCCATTCCATACATATATATGGGGAGGTATTAGCTCCAACTAGGTTTGACAGTGAAAACTGCAGGAACTTCAAACCGGCACTAGGAAACAGACTGAGAAAGCAGAGAAAAAGTGTCTCTTGCAACCCGTTCCCTTGGTGCTAGATGAACGAACGTCTCTCCACTTGCTCAGTTCTGAGAGATAAGTGTGTGTGAAAGCCGTCCTTCACGTATCTTGTTGGGAACACAAAGCTTCTTTTCAGTTGCAAACTCCATTCCATATATATATATGGGGAGGTACTAGCTCCAAATGGGTTTTACAGTGAAAACAGCTGGAACTTCAAACCGGCACTAGGAAACAGACTGAGAAAGCAGAGAAAAAGTGTGTCCTGCAACCCGTTCCTTTGGTGCTAGATGAACGAACGTCTCTCCACTTGCTCAGTTCTGAGAGATAACTGTGTGTGAAAGCCGTCCTTCACCTAGCTTGTTGGGAACACAAAGTTTCTTTTCAGTTGCAAACTCCATTCCATACATATATATGGGTAGGTAGAAGCTCCAACTCGGTTTGACACTGAAAACTGCAGGAAATACAACCCGGCACTAGGAAACAGACTGAGAAAGCAGAGGAAAAGTGTCTCCTGCAACCCGTTCCCTTGGTGCTAGATGAAAGAACGTCTCTCCACTTGCTCAGTTCTGAGAGATAAGTGTGTGTGAAAGCCGTCCTTCACCTAGCTTGTTGGGAACACAAAGTTTCTTTTCAGTTGCAAACACCATTCCATACATATATATGGGGAGGTACTAGCTCCAACTCGGTTTTACAGTGAAAACTGCAGGAACTTCAAACCGGCACTAGAAAACAGACTGAGGAACAGAGAAAAAGTGTTTCCTGCAACCCGTTCCCTTGGTGCTAGATGAACGAACGTCTCTCCACTTGCTCTGTTCTGAGAGTTAAGTGTGTGTGAAAGCCGTCCTTCACCTAGCTTGTTGGGAACACAAAGTTTCTTTTCAGTTGCAAACTCCATTCCATACATATATATGGGGAGGTACAAGCTCCAACTCGGTTTTACAGTGAAAACTGCAGGAACTTCAAACCGGCACTAGGAAACAGACTGAGAAAGCAGAGAAAAAGTGTCTCCTGCATCCCGTTCCCTTGGTGCTAGATGAACGAACGTCTCTCCACTTGCTCAGTTCTGAGACATAAGTGTGTGTGAAAGCCGCCCTTCACCTAGCTTGTTGGGAACACAAAGTTTCTTTTCAGTTGCAAACTCCATTCCATACTTATATATGGGGCGGTCCTAGCTCCAACTCCGTTTGACAGTGAAAACTGCAGGAACTTCAAACCGGCACTAGGAAACAGACTGAGAAACCAGAGAAAAAGTGTCTCCTCCAACCCGTTCCCTTGGTGCTAGATGAACGAACGTCTCTCCACTTGCTCAGTTGTGAGAGATAATTGTGTGTGAAAGCCGTCCTTCACATAGCTTGTTGGGAACACAAAGTTTCTTTTCAGTTGGAAACTCCATTCCATACATATATATGGGGAGGTAGAAGCTCCAACTCGGTTTTACAGTGAAAACTGCAGGAACTTCAAACCGGCACTAGGAAACGGACTGAGAAAGCAGAGAAAAAGTACCTTCTGCAACCCTTTCCCTTGGTGCTAGATGAACGAACGTCTCTCCATTTGCTCAGGTCTGAGAGATAAGTGTGTGTGAAAGCCGTCCTTCACCTAGCTTGTTGGGAACACAAAGTTTCTTTTCAGTTGCAAACTCCATTCCATACATATATATGGGAAGGTACTAGCTCCAACTCCTTTTTACAGTGAAAACTGCAGGATCTTCAAACCGGCACTAGGAAACAGACTGAGAAAGCAGAGAAAAAGTGTCTCCTGCAACCAGTTCCCTTGGTGCTAGATGAACGAACGTCTCTCCACTTGCTCTGTTCTGAGAGAAAGTGTGTGTGAAAACCGTCCTTCACTTAGCTTGTTGGGAACACAAACTTTCTTTACTGTTGCAAACTCCATTCCATACATATATATGGGGAGGTACAAGCTCCAACTCGGTTTGACAGTGAAAACTGCAGGAACTTCAAACCGGCTCTAGTAAACAGACTGAGAAAGCAGAGATAAAGTGTCTCCTGCATCCCGTTCCCTTGCTGCTAGATGAACGAACGGCTCTCCACTTGCTAAGTTCTGAGAGATAAATGTGTGTGAAAGCCGTCCTTCACGTATCTTGTTGGGAACACAAAGCTTCTTTTCAGTTGCAAACTCCATTCCATATATATATATGGGGAGGTACTAGCTCCAAATGGGTTTTACAGTGAAAACTGCAGGAACTTCAAAACGGCACTAGGAAACAGACTGAGAAAGCAGAGAAAAAGTGTCTCCTCCAACCTGTTCCCTTGGTGCTAAATGAACGAACGTCTCTCCACTTGCTGAGTTCTGAGAGATAAGTGTGTGTGAAAGCCGTCCTTCACCTAGCTTGTTGGGAACACAAAGTTTCTTTTCAGTTGCAAACTCCATTCCATACATATATATGGGGAGGTACTAGCTCCAACTCGGTTTTACAATGAAAACTGCAGGAACTTCAAACCGGCACTAGGAAACGGACTGAGAAAGCAGAGAAAAAGTATCTCCTGCAACCCTTTCCCTTGGTGCTAGATGAACGAACGTCTCTCCATTTGCTCAGGTCTGAGAGATATGTGTGTGTGAAAGCCGTCCTTCACCTAGCTTGTTGGGAACACAAAGTTTCTTTTCAGTTGCAAACTCCATTCCATACATATATATGGAATGTACTAGCTCCAACTCCTTTTTACAGTGAAAACTGCAGGATTTTCAAACCGGCACTAGGAAACAGACTGAGAAAGCAGAGAAAAAGTGTCTCCTGCAACCCGTTCCCTTGGTGCTAGATGAACGAACGTCTCTCCACTTGCTCTGTTCTGAGAGATAAGTGTGTGTGAAAACCGTCCTTCACCTAGCGTGTTGGGAACACAAACTTTCTTTACAGTTGCTAACTCCATTCCATACATATATATGGGGAGGTACAAGCTCCAACTCGGTTTGACAGTGAAAACTGCAGGAACTTCATACCGGCTCTAGGAAACAGACTGAGAAAGCAGAGATAAAGTGTCTCCTGCATCCCGTTCCCTTGGTGCTAGATGAACGAACGGCTCTCCACTTGCTCAGTTCTCAGAGATAAATGTGTGTGAAAGCCGTCCTTCACCTAGCTTGTTAGGAACACAAAGTTTATTTTCAGTTGCATACTCCACTCCATCCATATATATGGGGAGGTATAAGCTCCAACTCGGTTTTACAGTGAAAACTGCAGGAACTTCAAACCGGCACTAGGAAACAGAATGAGAAAGCAGAGAAAAAGTGTCTCCTGCAACCCGTTCCCTTGGTGCTAGATGAACGAACGTCTCTCCACTTGCTCAGTTCTGAGAGATAAGTGTGTGTGAAAGCCGTCCTTCACGTATCTTGTTGGGAACACAAAGCTTCTTTTCAGTTGCAAACTCCATTCCCTATATATATATGGGGAGGTATTAGCTCCAAATGGGTTTTACAGTGAAAACTGCAGGAACTTCAAACCGGCACTAGGAAACAGACTGAGAAAGCAGAGAAAAAGTGTGTCCTGCAACCCGTTCCCTTGGTGCTAGATGAACGAACGTCTCTACACTTGCTCAGTTCTGAGAGATAAGTGTGTGTGAAAGCCGTCCTTCACCTAGCTTGTTGGGAACACAAAGTTTCTTTTCAGTTGCAAACTCCATTCCATACATATATATGGGGATGTACAAGCTCCAACTCGGTTTTACAGTGAAAACTGCAGGAACTTCACACCGGCACTAGGAAACAGACTGAGAAAGCAGAGAAAAAGTGTCTCCTGCAACCCGTTCCCTTGGTGCTAGATGAAAGAACGTCTCTCCACTTGTTCAGTTCTGAGAGATAAGTGTGTGTGAAAGCCGTCCTTCACCTAGCTTGTTGTGAACACAAAGTTTCTTTTCAGTTGCAAACTCCATTCCATACATATATATGGGGAGGTACTAGCTCCCACTCGGTTTTACAGTGAAAACTGCAGGAACTTCAAACCGGCACTAGAAAAGAGACTGAGGAACAGAGAAATAGTGTTCCCTGCAACCCGTTCCCTTGGTGCTAGATGAACGAACGTCTCTCCACTTGCTCTGTTCTGAGAGTTAACTGTGTGTGAAAGCCGTCCTTCACCTAGCTTGTTGGGAACACAAAGTTTCTTTTCAGTTGCAAACTCCTTTCCATACATATATATGGGGAGGTAGAAGCTCCAACTCGGTTTTACAGTGAAAACTGCAGGAACTTCAAACCGGCACTAGGAAACAGACTGAGAAAGCAGGAAATAAGTGTCTCGTGCAACCCGTTCCCTTGGTTCTAGATGAACGAACGTCTCTCCACTTGCTCAGTTCTGAGAGATAAGTGTGTGTGAAAGCCGTCCTTCACCTAGCTTGTTGGGAACACAAAGTTCCTTTTCAGTTGCAAACTCCATTCCATACATATATATGGGGAGGTACTAGCTCCAACTCGGTTTTACAGTGAAAACTGCAGGAACTTCAAACCGGCACTAGAAAACAGACTGAGGAACAGAGAAAAAGTGTTCCCTGCAACCCGTTCCCTTGGTGCTAGATGAACGAACGTCTCTCCACTTGCTCTGTTCTGAGAGTTAAGTGTGTGTGAAAGCCGTCCTTCACCTAGCTTGTTGGGAACACAAAGTTTCTTTTCAGTTGCAAACTCCATTCCATACATATATATGGGGAGGTAGAAGCTCCAACTCGGTTTTACAGTGAAAACTGCAGGAACTTCAAACCGGCACTAGGAAACAGACTGAGAAAGCAGAGAAAAAGTATCTCGTGCAACCCGTTCCCTTGGTTCTAGATGAACGAACGTCTCACCACTTGCTCAGTTCTGAGAGATAAGTGTGTGTGAAAGCCGTCCTTCACCTAGCTTGTTGGGAACACAAAGTTTCTTTTCAGTTGCAAACTCCATTCCATATATATATATGGGGAGGTACAAGCTCCAACTCGGTTTTACAGTGAAAACTGCAGGAACTTCAAACCGGCACTAGGAAACAGAGTGAGAAAGCATAGAAAAAGTGTCTCCTGCATCCCGTTCCCTTGGTGCTAGATGAACGAACGTCTCTCCACTTGCTCTGTTCTGAGAGATAAGTGTGTGTGAAAACCGTCCTTCACCTAGCTTGTTGTGAACACAAAGTTTCTTTTCAGTTGCAAACTCCAATCCATACATATATATGGGGAGGTACTAGCTCCAACTCGGTTTGACAGTGAAAACTGCAGGAACTTCAAACCGGCACTAGGAAACAGACTGAGAAAGCAGAGAAAAAGTGTCTACTGCAACCCGTTCCATTGGTGCTAGATGAACGAACGTCTCTCCACTTGCTCATTTCTGAGAGATAAATGTGTGTGAAAGCCGTCCTTCACCTAGCTTGATGGGAACACAAAGTTTCTTTTCAGGTGCAAACTCCATTCCATACATATATATGGGGAGGTAGAAGCTCCTACTCGGTTTTACAGTGAAAACTGCACGAACTTCAAACCGGCACTAGGAAACAGACTGAGAAAGCAGAGAAAAAGTGTCTCCTGCAACCCGTTCCGTTGGTGCTAGATGAACGAACGTCTCTCCACTTGCTCAGTTCTGAGAGATAAGTGTGTGTGAAAGCCGTCCTTCACCTAGCTTGTTGGGAACACAAAGTTTCTTTTCAGTTGCAAACTCCATTCCATACATATATATGGGGAGGTACTAGCTCCAACTCGGTTTTACAGTGAAAACTGCAGGAACTTCAAACCGACACTAGGAAACAGACTGAGAAAGCAGAGAAAAAGTGTCTCCTGCAACCCGTTCCCTTGGTGCTAGATGAAAGAACCTCTCTCCACTTGCTCAGTTCTGAGAGATATGTGTGTGTGAAAGCCGTCCTTCAACTAGCTTGTTTGGAACACTAAGTTTCTTTTCAGTTGCAAACTCCATTCCATACATATATATGGGGAGGTACTAGCTCCAACTAGGTTTGACAGTGAAAACTGCAGGAACTTCAAACCGGCACTAGGAAACAGACTGAGAAAGCAGAGAAAAAGTGTCTCTTGCAACCCGTTCCCTTGGTGCTAGATGAACGAACGTCTCTCCACTTGCTCAGTTCTGAGAGATAAGTGTGTGTGAAAGCCGTCCTTCACGTATCTTGTTGGGAACACAAAGCTTCTTTTCAGTTGCAAACTACATTCCATATATATATATGGGGAGGTACTATCTCCAAATGGGTTTTACAGTGAAAACAGCAGGAACTTCAAACCGGCACTAGGAAACAGACTGAGAAAGCAGAGAAAAAGTGTGTCCTGCAACCCGTTCCCTTGGTGCTAGATGAACGAACGTCTCTCCACTTGCTCAGTTCTGAGAGATAACTGTGTGTGAAAGCCGTCCTTCACCTAGCTTGTTGGGAACACAAAGTTTCTTTTCAGTTGCAAACTCCATTCCATACATATATATGGGGAGGTAGAAGCTCCAACTCGGTTTGACACTGAAAACTGCAGGAAATTCAACCCGGCACTAGGAAACAAACTGAGAAAGCAGAGAAAATGTGTCTCCTGCAACCCGTTCCCTTGGTGCTAGATGAACGAACGTCTCTCCACTTGCTCAGTTCTGAGAGATAACTGTGTGTGAAAGCCGTCCTTCACGTATCTTGTTGGGAACACAAAGCTTCTTTTCAGTTGCAAACTCCATTCCATACATATATATGGGGAGGTACTAGCTCCAACTCGGTTTTACAGTGAAAACTGCAGGAACTTCACACCGGCACTAGGAAACAGACTGAGAAAGCAGAGGAAATGTGTCTCCTGCAACCCGTTCCCTTGGTGCTAGATGAAAGAACGTCTCTCCACTTGCTCAGTTCTGAGAGATAAGGGTGTGTGAAAGCCGTCCTTCACCTAGCTTGTTGGGAACACAAAGTTTCTTTTCAGTTGCAAACACCATTCCATACATATATATGGGGAGGTACTAGCTCCAACTCGGTTTTACAGTGAAAACTGCAGGAACTTCAAACCGGCACTAGAAAACAGACTGAGGAACAGAGAAAAAGTGTCTCCTGCAAACCGTTCCCTTGATGCTAGATGAACGAACGTCTCTCCACTTGCTCAGTTCTGAGAGATAAGTGTGTGTGAAAGCCGTCCTTCACCTAGCTTGTTGGGAACACAAAGTTTCTTTTCAGTTGCAAACTCCACTCCTTCCATATATATGGGGAGGTAGAAGCTCCAACTCGGTTTTACAGTGAAAATTGCAGGAACTTCAAACCGGCACTAGGAAACAGACTGAGAAAGCAGAGAAAAAGTGTCTCCTGCATCCCGTTCCCTTGGTGCTAGATGAACGAACGTCTCTCCACTTGGTCAGTTCCGAGAGATAGTGTGTGTGTAAGCTGTCCTTCACCTAGCTTGTTGGGAACACAAAATTTCTTTTCAGTTGCAAACTCCCTTCCATACATATATATGGGGAGGTACTAGCTCCAACTCTGTTTGACAGTGAAAACTGCAGGAACATCAAACCGGCACTAGGAAACAGACTGAGAAAGCAGCGAAATAGTGTCTCCTGCAACCCGTTCCCTTGGTGCTAGATGAACGATCGTCTCTCGACTTGCTCAGTTCCGAGAGATATGTGTGTGTGTAAGCCGTCCTTCACCTAGCTTGTTGTGAACACATAGTTTCTTTTCAGTTGTAAACTCCAATCCATACATATATATGGGGAGGTACTAGCTCCAACTCGGTTTGACAGTGAAAACTGCAGGAACTTCAAACCGGCACTAGGAAACAGACTGAGAAAGCAGAGAAAAGTGTCTCCTGCAACCCGTTCCCTTGGTGCTAGATGAACGAACGTCTCTCCACTTGCTCAGTTCTGAGAGATAAGTGTGTGTGAAGCCGTCCTTCACCTAGCTTGTTGGGAACACAAAGTTTCTTTTCAGTTGAAACCTCCCTTCCATACATATATATGGGGAAGTACTAGCTCCAACTCGGTTTTACAGTGAAAACTGCAGGAACTTCAAACCGGCAATAGGAAACAGACTGAGAAAACAGAGAAAAAGTGTCTCCTGCAACCCGTTCCCTTGGTGCTAGATGAAAGAACGTCTCTCCACTTGCTCAGTTCTGAGAGATATGTGTGTGTGAAAGCCGTCCTTCAACTAGCTTGTTTGGAACACTAAGTTTCTTTTCAGTTGCAAACTCCATTCCATACATATATATGGGGAGGTATTAGCTCCAACTAGGTTTGACAGTGAAAACTGCAGGAACTTCAAACCGGCACTAGGAAACAGACTGAGAAAGCAGAGAAAAAGTGTCTCTTGCAACCCGTTCCCTTGGTGCTAGATGAACGAACGTCTCTCCACTTGCTCAGTTCTGAGAGATAAGTGTGTGTGAATGCCGTCCTTCACGTATCTTGTTGGGAACACAAAGCTTCTTTTCAGTTGCAAACTCCATTCCATATATATATATGGGGAGGTACTAGCTCCAAATGGGTTTTACAGTGAAAACAGCTGGAACTTCAAACCGGCACTAGGAAACAGACTGAGAAAGCAGAGAAAAAGTGTGTCCTGCAACCCGTTCCTTTGGTGCTAGATGAACGAACGTCTCTCCACTTGCTCAGTTCTGAGAGATAACTGTGTGTGAAAGCCGTCCTTCACCTAGCTTGTTGGGAACACAAAGTTTCTTTTCAGTTGCAAACTCCATTCCATACATATATATGGGTAGGTAGAAGCTCCAACTCGGTTTGAAACTGAAAACTGCAGGAAATTCAACCCGGCACTAGGAAACAGACTGAGAAAGCAGAGGAAAAGTGTCTCCTGCAACCCGTTCCCTTGGTGCTAGATGAAAGAACGTCTCTCCACTTGCTCAGTTCTGAGAGATAAGTGTGTGTGAAAGCCGTCCTTCACCTAGCTTGTTGGGAACACAAAGTTTCTTTTCAGTTGCAAACACCATTCCATACATATATATGGGGAGGTACTAGCTCCAACTCGGTTTTACAGTGAAAACTGCAGGAACTTCAAACCGGCACTAGAAAACAGACTGAGGAACAGAGAAAAAGTGTTTCCTGCAACCCGTTCCCTTGGTGCTAGATGAACGAACGTCTCTCCACTTGCTCTGTTCTGAGAGTTAAGTGTGTGTGAAAGCCGTCCTTCACCTAGCTTGTTGGGAACACAAAGTTTCTTTTCAGTTGCAAACTCCATTCCATACATATATATGGGGAGGTACAAGCTCCAACTCGGTTTTACAGTGAAAACTGCAGGAACTTCAAACCGGCACTAGGAAACAGACTGAGAAAGCAGAGAAAAAGTGTCTCCTGCATCCCGTTCCCTTGGTGCTAGATGAACGAACGTCTCTCCACTTGCTCAGTTCTGAGACATAAGTGTGTGTGAAAGCCGCCCTTCACCTAGCTTGTTGGGAACACAAAGTTTCTTTTCAGTTGCAAACTCCATTCCATACTTATGTATGGGGCGGTACTAGCTCCAACTCCGTTTGACAGTGAAAACTGCAGGAACTTCAAACCGGCACTAGGAAACAGACTGAGAAACCAGAGAAAAAGTGTCTCCTCCAACCCGTTCCCTTGGTGCTAGATGAACGAACGTCTCTCCACTTGCTCAGTTGTGAGAGATAATTGTGTGTGAAAGCCGTCCTTCACATAGCTTGTTGGGAACACAAAGTTTCTTTTCAGTTGGAAACTCCATTCCATACATATATATGGGGAGGTAGAAGCTCCAACTCGGTTTTACAGTGAAAACTGCAGGAACTTCAAACCGGCACTAGGAAACGGACTGAGAAAGCAGAGAAAAAGTACATTCTGCAACCCTTTCCCTTGGTGCTAGATGAACGAACGTCTCTCCATTTGCTCAGGTCTGAGAGATAAGTGTGTGTGAAAGCCGTCCTTCACCTAGCTTGTTGGGAACACAAAGTTTCTTTTCAGTTGCAAACTCCATTCCATACATATATATGGGAAGGTACTAGCTCCAACTCCTTTTTACAGTGAAAACTGCAGGATCTTCAAACCGGCACTAGGAAACAGACTGAGAAAGCAGAGAAAAAGTGTCTCCTGCAACCAGTTCCCTTGGTGCTAGATGAACGAACGTCTCTCCACTTGCTCTGTTCTGAGAGAAAGTGTGTGTGAAAACCGTCCTTCACTTAGCTTGTTGGGAACACAAACTTTCTTTACTGTTGCAAACTCCATTCCATACATATATATGGGGAGGTACAAGCTCCAACTCGGTTTGACAGTGAAAACTGCAGGAACTTCAAACCGGCTCTAGTAAACAGACTGAGAAAGCAGAGATAAAGTGTCTCCTGCATCCCGTTCCCTTGCTGCTAGATGAACGAACGGCTCTCCACTTGCTAAGTTCTGAGAGATAAATGTGTGTGAAAGCCGTCCTTCACCTAGCTTGTTGGGAACACAAAGTTTCTTTTCAGTTGCAAACTCCACTCCATCCATATATATGGGGAGGTATAAGCTCCAACTCGGTTTTACAGTGAAAACTGCAGGAACTTCAAACCGGCACTAGGAAACAGACTGAGAAAGCAGAGAAAAAGTGTCTCCTGCAACCCGTCCCTTGGTGCTAGATGAACGAACGTCTCTCCACTTGCTCAGTTCTGAGAGATAAGTGTGTGTGAAAGCCGTCCTTCACGTATCTTGTTGGGAACACAAAGCTTCTTTTCAGTTGCAAACTCCATTCCATATATATATATGGGGAGGTACTAGCTCCAAATGGGTTTTACAGTGAAAACTGCAGGAACTTCAAAACGGCACTAGGAAACAGACTGAGAAAGCAGAGAAAAAGTGTCTCCTCCAACCTGTTCCCTTGGTGCTAGATGAACGAACGTCTCTCCACTTGCTGAGTTCTGAGAGATAAGTGTGTGTGAAAGCCGTCCTTCACCTAGCTTGTTGGGAACACAAAGTTTCTTTTCAGTTGCAAACTCCATTCCATACATATATATGGGGAGGTACTAGCTCCAACTCGGTTTTACAATGAAAACTGCAGGAACTTCAAACCGGCACTAGGAAACGGACTGAGAAAGCAGAGAAAAAGTATCTCCTGCAACCCTTTCCCTTGGTGCTAGATGAACGAACGTCTCTCCATTTGCTCAGGTCTGAGAGATATGTGTGTGTGAAAGCCGTCCTTCACCTAGCTTGTTGGGAACACAAAGTTTCTTTTCAGTTGCAAACTCCATTCCATACATATATATGGGAATGTACTAGCTCCAACTCCTTTTTACAGTGAAAACTGCAGGATCTTCAAACCGGCACTAGGAAACAGACTGAGAAAGCAGAGAAAAAGTGTCTCCTGCAACCCGTTCCCTTGGTGCTAGATGAACGAACGTCTCTCCACTTGCTCTGTTCTGAGAGATAAGTGTGTGTGAAAACCGTCCTTCACCTAGCGTGTTGGGAACACAAACTTTCTTTACAGTTGCAAACTCCATTCCATACATATATATGGGGAGGTACAAGCTCCAACTCGGTTTGACAGTGAAAACTGCAGGAACTTCATACCGGCTCTAGGAAACAGACTGAGAAAGCAGAGATAAAGTGTCTCCTGCATCCCGTTCCCTTGGTGCTAGATGAACGAACGGCTCTCCACTTGCTCAGTTCTCAGAGATAAATGTGTGTGAAAGCCGTATTTCACCTAGCTTGTTAGGAACACAAAGTTTATTTTCAGTTGCATACTCCACTCCATCCATATATATGGGGAGGTATAAGCTCCAACTCGGTTTTACAGTGAAAACTGCAGGAACTTCAAACCGGCACTAGGAAACAGACTGAGAAAGCAGAGAAAAAGTGTCTCCTGCAACCCGTTCCCTTGGTGCTAGATGAACGAACGTCTCTCCACTTGCTCAGTTCTGAGAGATAAGTGTGTGTGAAAGCCGTCCTTCACGTATCTTGTTGGGAACACAAAGCTTCTTTTCAGTTGCAAACTCCATTCCATATATATATATGGGGAGTTATTAGCTCCAAATGGGTTTTACAGTGAAAACTGCAGGAACTTCAAACCGGCACTAGGAAACAGACTGAGAAAGCAGAGAAAAAGTGTGTCCTGCAACCCGTTCCCTTGGTGCTAGATGAACGAACGTCTCTACACTTGCTCAGTTCTGAGAGATAAGTGTGTGTGAAAGCCGTCCTTCACCTAGCTTGTTGGGAACACAAAGTTTCTTTTCAGTTGCAAACTCCATTCCATACATATATATGGGGATGTACAAGCTCCAACTCGGTTTTACAGTGAAAACTGCAGGAACTTCACACCGGCACTAGGAAACAGACTGAGAAAGCAGAGAAAAAGTGTCTCCTGCAACCCGTTCCCTTGGTGCTAGATGAAAGAACGTCTCTCCACTTGTTCAGTTCTGAGAGATGTGTGTGTGAAAGCCGTCCTTCACCTAGCTTGTTGTGAACACAAAGTTTCTTTTCAGTTGCAAACTCCATTCCATACATATATATGGGGAGGTACTAGCTCCCACTCGGTTTTACAGTGAAAACTGCAGGAACTTCAAACCGGCACTAGAAAAGAGACTGAGGAACAGAGAAATAGTGTTCCCTGCAACCCGTTCCCTTGGTGCTAGATGAACGAACGTCTCTCCACTTGCTCTGTTCTGAGAGTTAACTGTGTGTGAAAGCCGTCCTTCACCTAGCTTGTTGGGAACACAAAGTTTCTTTTCAGTTGCAAACTCCTTTCCATACATATATATGGGGAGGTAGAAGCTCCAACTCGGTTTTACAGTGAAAACTGCAGGAACTTCAAACCGGCACTAGGAAACAGACTGAGAAAGCAGGAAATAAGTGTCTCGTGCAACCCGTTCCCTTGGTTCTAGATGAACGAACGTCTCTCCACTTGCTCAGTTCTGAGAGATAAGTGTGTGTGAAAGCCGTCCTTCACCTAGCTTGTTGGGAACACAAAGTTCCTTTTCAGTTGCAAACTCCATTCCATACATATATATGGGGAGGTACAAGCTCCAACTCGGTTTTACAGTGAAAACTGCAGGAACTTCAAACCGGCACTAGAAAACAGACTGAGGAACAGAGAAAAAGTGTTCCCTGCAACCCGTTCCCTTGGTGCTAGATGAACGAACGTCTCTCCACTTGCTCTGTTCTGAGAGTTAAGTGTGTGTGAAAGCCGTCCTTCATATAGCTTGTTGGGAACACAAAGTTTCTTTTCAGTTGCAAACTCCATTCCATACATATATATGGGGAGGTAGAAGCTCCAACTCGGTTTTACAGTGAAAACTGCAGGAACTTCAAACCGGCACTAGGAAACAGACTGAGAAAGCAGAGAAAAAGTATCTCGTGCAACCCGTTCCCTTGGTTCTAGATGAACGAACGTCTCACCACTTGCTCAGTTCTGAGAGATAAGTGTGTGTGAAAGCCGTCCTTCACCTAGCTTGTTGGGAACACAAAGTTTCTTTTCAGTTGCAAACTCCATTCCATATATATATATGGGGAGGTACAAGCTCCAACTCGGTTTTACAGTGAAAACTGCAGGAACTTCAAACCGGCACTAGGAAACAGAGTGAGAAAGCAGAGAAAAAGTGTCTCCTGCATCCCGTTCCCTTGGTGCTAGATGAACGAACGTCTCTCCACTTGCTCTGTTCTGAGAGATAAGTGTGTGTGAAAACCGTCCTTCACCTAGCGTGTTGGGAACACAAACTTTCTTTACAGTTGCAAACTCCATTCCATACATATATATGGGGAGGTACAAGCTCCAACTCGGTTTGACAGTGAAAACTGCAGGAACTTCATACCGGCTCTAGGAAACAGACTGAGAAAGCAGAGATAAAGTGTCTCCTGCATCCCGTTCCCTTGGTGCTAGATGAACGAACGGCTCTCCACTTGCTCAGTTCTCAGAGATAAATGTGTGTGAAAGCCGTCCTTCACCTAGCTTGTTAGGAACACAAAGTTTATTTTCAGTTGCATACTCCACTCCATCCATATATATGGGGAGGTATAAGCTCCAACTCGGTTTTACAGTGAAAACTGCAGGAACTTCAAACCGGCACTAGGAAACAGACTGAGAAAGCAGAGAAAAAGTGTCTCCTGCAACCCGTTCCCTTGGTGCTAGATGAACGAACGTCTCTCCACTTGCTCAGTTCTGAGAGATAAGTGTGTGTGAAAGCCGTCCTTCACGTATCTTGTTGGGAACACAAAGCTTCTTTTCAGTTGCAAACTCCATTCCATATATATATATGGGGAGGTATTAGCTCCAAATGGGTTTTACAGTGAAAACTGCAGGAACTTCAAACCGGCACTAGGAAACAGACTGAGAAAGCAGAGAAAAAGTGTGTCCTGCAACCCGTTCCCTTGGTGCTAGATGAACGAACGTCTCTACACTTGCTCAGTTCTGAGAGATAAGTGTGTGTGAAAGCCGTCCTTCACCTAGCTTGTTGGGAACACAAAGTTTCTTTTCAGTTGCAAACTCCATTCCATACATATATATGGGGATGTACAAGCTCCAACTCGGTTTTACAGTGAAAACTGCAGGAACTTCACACCGGCACTAGGAAACAGACTGAGAAAGCAGAGAAAAAGTGTCTCCTGCAACCCGTTCCCTTGGTGCTAGATGAAAGAACGTCTCTCCACTTGTTCAGTTCTGAGAGATAAGTGTGTGTGAAAGCCGTCCTTCACCTAGCTTGTTGTGAACACAAAGTTTCTTTTCAGTTGCAAACTCCATTCCATACATATATATGGGGAGGTACTAGCTCCCACTCGGTTTTACAGTGAAAACTGCAGGAACTTCAAACCGGCACTAGAAAAGAGACTGAGGAACAGAGAAATAGTGTTCCCTGCAACCCGTTCCCTTGGTGCTAGATGAACGAACGTCTCTCCACTTGCTCTGTTCTGAGAGTTAAGTGTGTGTGAAAGCCGTCCTTCACCTAGCTTGTTGGGAACACAAAGTTTCTTTTCAGTTGCAAACTCCTTTCCATACATATATATGGGGAGGTAGAAGCTCCAACTCGGTTTTACAGTGAAAACTGCAGGAACTTCAAACCGGCACTAGGAAACAGACTGAGAAAGCAGGAAATAAGTGTCTCGTGCAACCCGTTCCCTTGGTTCTAGATGAACGAACGTCTCTCCACTTGCTCAGTTCTGAGAGATAAGTGTGTGTGAAAGCCGTCCTTCACCTAGCTTGTTGGGAACACAAAGTTCCTTTTCAGTTGCAAACTCCATTCCATACATATATATGGGGAGGTACTAGCTCCAACTCGGTTTTACAGTGAAAACTGCAGGAACTTCAAACCGGCACTAGAAAACAGACTGAGGAACAGAGAAAAAGTGTTCCCTGCAACCCGTTCCCTTGGTGCTAGATGAACGAACGTCTCTCCACTTGCTCTGTTCTGAGAGTTAAGTGTGTGTGAAAGCCGTCCTTCACCTAGCTTGTTGGGAACACAAAGTTTCTTTTCAGTTGCAAACTCCATTCCATACATATATATGGGGAGGTAGAAGCTCCAACTCTGTTTTACAGTGAAAACTGCAGGAACTTCAAACCGGCACTAGGAAACAGACTGAGAAAGCAGAGAAAAAGTATCTCGTGCAACCCTTTCCCTTGGTTCTAGATGAACGAACGTCTCACCACTTGCTCAGTTCTGAGAGATAAGTGTGTGTGAAAGCCGTCCTTCACCTAGCTTGTTGGGAACACAAAGTTTCTTTTCAGTTGCAAACTCCATTCCATACTTATATATGGGGAGGTACAAGCTACAACTCCGTTTGACAGTGAAAACTGCAGGAACTTCAAACCGGCACTAGGAAACAGACTGAGAAAGCAGAGAAAAAGTGTCTCCTGTAACCCGTTCCCTTTTGCTAGATGAACGAACGTCTCTCCACTTGCTGAGTTCTGAGAGATAAGTGTGTGTGAAAGCCGTCCTTCACCTAGCTTGTTGGGAACACAAAGTTTCTTTTCAGTTGCAAACTCCATTCCATACATATATATGGGGAGGTACAAGCTCCAACTCGGTTTTACAGTGAAAACTGCAGGAACTTCAAACCGGCACTAGGAAACAGACTGAGAAAGCAGAGAAAAAGTGTCTCCTGCAACCCTTTCCCTTGGTGCTAGATGAACGAACATCTCTCCACTTGCTCAGTTCTGAGAGATATTTGTGTGTGAAAGCCGTCCTTCACCTAGCTTGTTGGGAACACAAAGTTTCTTTTCAGTTGCAAACTCCATCCCATACATATATATGGGGAGGTACTAGCTCCAACTCTTTTTACAGTGAAAACTGCAGGATCTTCAAACCGGCACTAGGAAACAGACTGAGAAAGCAGAGAAAAAGTGTCTCCTGCAACCCGTTCCCTTGGTGCTAGATGAACGAACGTCTCTCCACTTGCTCTGTTCTGAGAGATAAGTGTGTGTGAAAACCGTCCGTCACCTAACTTGTTGGGAACACAAAGTTTCTTTTCATTTGCAAACTCCGTTCCATACATATATATGGGGAGGTACAAGCTCCAACTCGGTTTGACAGTGAAAACTGCAGGTACTTCAAACCGGCACTAGGAAACAGACTGAGAAAGCAGAGATAAAGTGTCTCCTGCATCCCGTTCCCTTGGTGCTAGATGAACGAACGGCTCTCCACTTGCTCAGTACTGAGAGATAAATGTGTGTGAAAGCCGTCCTTCACCTAGCTTGTTGGGAACACAAAGTTTCTTTTCAGTTGCAAACTCCATTCCATAATTATATATGGGGAGGTACTAGCTCAAACTCGGTTTGACAGTGAAAACTGCAGGAACTTCAAACCGGCACTAGGAAACAGACTGAGAAAGCAGAGAAAAAGTGTCTCCTGCAACCCGTTCCCTTGGTGCTAGATGAACGAACGTTTCTCCACTTGCTCAGTTCTGAGAGATAAGTGTGTGTGAAAGCCGTCCTTCACCTAGCTTGTTGGGAACACAAAGTTTCTTTTCAGTTGCAAACTCCATTCCATACATATATATGGGGAGGTACTAGCTCCAACTCGGTTTTACAGTGAAAACTGCAGGATCTTCAAACCGGCACTAGGAAACAGACTGAGAAAGCAGAGAAAAAGTGTCTCCTGCAACCCGTTCCCTTGGTGCTAGATGAACGAACGTCTCTCCACTTGCTCTGTTCTGAGAGATATGTGTGTGTGAAAGCCGTCCTTCACCTAGCTTGTTGGGAACACAAAGTTTCTTTTCAGTTGCAAACTCCATTGCATACATATATATGGGGAGGTACAAGCTCCAACTCGGTTTGACAGTGAAAACTGCAGGAACTTCAAACCGGCACTAGGAAACAGACTGAGAAAGCAGAGAAAAAGTGTCTCCTGCAACCCGTTCCCTTGGTGCTAGATGAACGAACGTCTCTCCACTTGCTCAGTTCTGAGAGATAAGTGTGTGTGAAAGCCGTCCTTCACCTAGCATGTTGGGAACACAAAGTTTCTTTTCAGTTGCAAACTCCATTCCATACATATATATGGGGAGGTACTAGCTCCAACTCGGTTTGACAGTGAAAACTGCAGGAACTTCAAACCGGCACTAGGAAACAGACTGAGAAAGCAGAGATAAAGTGTCTCCTGCATCCCGTTCCCTTGGTGCTAGATGAACGAACGGCTCTCCACTTGCTCAGTACTGAGAGATAAATGTGTGTGAAAGCCGTACTTCACTTGGCTTGTTGGGAACACAAAGTTTCTTTTCAGTTGCAAACTCCATTCCATACATATATATGGAGAGGTACTAGCTCCAACTCGGTTTTACCGTGAAAACTGCAGGAACTTCAAACCGGCACTAGGAAACAGACTGAGAAAGCAGAGAAAAAGTGTCTCCTGCAACCCGTTCCCTTGGTGCTAGATGAACGAAAGTCTCTCCACTTGCTCAGTTCTGAGAGATAAGTGTGTGTGAAAGCCGTCCTTCACCTTGCTTGTTGGGAACACAAAGTTTCTTTTCAGTTGCAAATTCCATTCCATACATATATATGGGGAGGTACAAGCTCCAACTCGGTTTTACAGTGAAAACTGCAGGAACTTCAAACCGGCACTAGGAAACAGACTGAGAAAGCAGAGAAAAAGTGTCTCCTGCATCCCGTTCCCCTGGTGCTAGATGAACGAACGTCTCTCCACTTGCTCAGTTCTGAGAGATTAGTGTGTTTTAAAGCCGCCCTTCACCTAGCTTGTTGGGAACACAAAGTTTCTTTTCAGTTGCAAACTCCATTCCATACTTATATATGGGGAGGTACTAGCTCCAACTCGGTTTGACAGTGAAAACTGCAGGAACTTCAAACCGGCACTAGGAAACAGACTGAGAAAGCAGAGAAAAAGTGTCTCCTGCATCCCGTTCCCTTGGTGCTAGATGAACGAACGTTTCTCCACTTGCTCAGTTCTGAGAGATAAGTGTGTGTGAAACCGTCCTTCACCTAGCTTGTTGGGAACACAAAGTTTCTTTTCAGTTGCAAACTCCATTCCATAAATATATATGGGGAGGTACTAGCTCCAACTCGGTTTTACAGTGAAAACTGCAGGATCTTCAAACCGGCACTAGGAAACAGACTGAGAAAGCAGAGAAAAAGTGTCTCCTGCAACCCGTTCCCTTGGTGCTAGATGAACGAACGTCTCTCCACTTGCTCTGTTCTGAGAGATATGTGTGTGTGAAAGCCGTCCTTCACCTAGATTGTTGGGAACACAAAGTTTCTTTTCAGTTGCAAACTCCATTGCATACATATATATGGGGAGGTACAAGCTCCAACTCGTTTTGACAGTGAAAACTGCAGGAACTTCAAACCGGCACTAGGAAACAGACTGAGAAAGCAGAGAAAAAGTGTGTCCTGCAACCCGTTCCCTTGGTGCTAGATGAACGAACGTCTCTCCAATTGCTCAGTTCTGAGAGATAAGTGTGTGTGAAAGCCGTCCTTCACCTAGCTTGTTGGGAACACAAAGTTTCTTTTCAGTTGCAAACTCCATTCAATACATATATATGGGGAGGTACTAGCTCCAACTCGGTTTGACAGTGAAAACTGCAGGAACTTCAAACCGGCACTAGGAAACAGACTGAGAAAGCAGAGAAATTTTTCTCCTGCATCCCTTTCCCTTGGTGCTAGATGAACGAACGTATCTCCACTTGCTCAGTTCTGAGAGATAAGTGTGTGTGAAAGCCGTCCTTCACCTAGCTTGTTGGGAACACAAAGTTTCTTTTCAGTTGCAAACTCCATTCCATACATATATATGGGGAGGTACTAGCTCCAACTCCTTTTTACAGTGAAAACTGCAGGATCTTGAAAACGGCACTAGGAAACAGACTGAGAAAGCAGAGAAAAAGTGTCTCCTGCAACCCGTTCCCTTGGTGCTAGATGAACGAACGTCTCTCCACTTGCTCTGTTCTGAGAGATAAGTGTGTGTGAAAACCGTCCTTCACCTAGCTTGTTGGGAACACAAAGTTTCTTTTCATTTGCAAACTCCATTCCATATATATATATGGGGAGGTACAAGCTCCAACTCGTTTTGAGAGTGAAAACTGCAGGAACTTCAAACCGGCTCTAGGAAACAGACTGAGAAAGCAGAGATAAAGTGTCTCCTGCATCCCGTTCCCTTGGTGCTAGATGAACGAACGGCTCTCCACTTGCTCAGTTCTGAGAGATAATTGTGTGTGAAAGCCGTCCTTCACCTAGCTTGTTGGGAACACAAAGTATCTTTACAGTTGCAAACTCCATTCCATACATATATATGGAGAGGTACTAGCTCCAACTCGGTTTTACAGTGAAAACTGCAGGAACTTCAAACCGGCACTAGGAAACAGACTGAGAAAGCAGAGAAAAATTGTCTCCTGCAACCCGTTCCCTTGGTGCTAGATGAACGAACGTCTCTTCACTTGCTCAGTTCTGAGAGATAATTGTGGGTGAAAGCAGGCCTTCACATAGCTTGTTGGGAACACAAAGTGTCTTTCCAGTTGCAAACTCCATTCCATACTTATATATGGGGAGGTACAAGCTCCAACTCGGTTTTACAGTGAAAACTGCAGGAACTTCAAACCGGCACTTGGAAACAGACTGAGAAAGCAGAGAAAAAGTGTCCCCTGCATCCCGTTCCCTTGGTGCTAGATGAACGAACGTCTCTCCACTTGCTCAGTTCTGAGAGATAAGTGTGTGTGAAAGCCGCCCTTCACCTAGCTTGTTGGGAACACAAAGTTTCTTTTCAGTTGCAAACTCCATTCCATACATATATATGGGGAGGTACTAGCTCCAACTCGGTTTTACAGTGAAAACTGCAGGATCTTCAAACCGGCACTAGGAAACAGACTGAGAAAGCAGAGAAAAAGTGTCTCCTGCAACCCGTTCCCTTGGTGCTAGATGAACGAACGTCTCTCCACTTGCTCAGTTCTGAGAGATATGTGTGTGTGAAAGCCGTCCTTCACCTAGCTTGTTGGGAACACAAAGTTTCTTTTCAGTTGCAAACTCCATTCCATACATATATATGGGGAGGTAGAAGCTCCAACTCGGTTTGACACTGAAAACTGCAGGAACTTCAAACCGGCACTAGGAAACAGACTGAGAAAGCAGAGAAAAAGTGTGTCCTGCAACCCGTTCCCTTGGTGCTAGATGAACGAACGTCTCTCCACTTGCTCAGTTCTGAGAGATAAGTCTGTGTGAAAGCCGTCCTTCACCTAGCTTGTTGGGAACACAAAGTTTCTTTTCAGTTGCAAACTCCATTCCATACATATATATGGGGAGGTACTAGCTCCAAATCGGTTTTACAGTGAAAAATGCAGGAACTTCAAACCGGCACTAGGAAACAGACTGAGAAAGCATAGAAAAAGTGTCTCCTGCAACCCGTTCCCTTGGTGCTAGATGAACGAACGTCTCTCCACTTGCTCAGTTCTGAGAGATATGTGTTTGTGAAAGCCGTCCTTCACCTAGCTTGTTGGGAACACAAAGTTTCTTTTCAGTTGCAAACTCCATTCCATCTATATATATGGGGAGATACTAGCTCCAACCCGGTTTGACAGTGAAAACTGCAGGAACTTCAAACCGGCACTAGGAAACAGACTGAGAAAGCAGAGAAAAAGTGTCTCCTGCAAACCGTTCCCTTGGTGCTAGATGAATGAACGTCTCTCCACTTGCACAGTTCTGAGAATAAGTGTGTGTGAAAGCCGCCCTTCACCTAGCTTGTTGGGAACACAAAGTTTCTTTTCAGTTGCAAACTCCATTCCATACATATATATGGGGATGTTCTGGCTCCAACTCGGTTTTATAGTGAAAACTGCAGGAACTTCAAACTGGCACTAGGAATCAGACTGAGAAAGCAGAGAAAAAGTGTCTCCTGCAACCTGTTCCCTTGGTGCTAGATGAACGATCGTCTCTCCACTTGCTCAGTTCCGAGAGATAAGTGTGTGTGAAAGCCGTCCTTCACCTAGCTTGTTGGGAACACAAAGTTTCTTTTCAGTTGCAAACTCCATTCCATACATATATATGCGGAGGTAGAAGCTCCAACTCGGTTTTACAGTGAAAACTGCAGAAAATTCAAACCGGCACTAGGAAACAGACTGAGAAAGCAGAGAAAAAGTGTGTCCTGCAACCCGTTCCCTTGGTGCTAGATGAACGAAAGTCTCTCCACTTGCTAAGTTCTGAGAGATAAGTGTGTGTGAAAGCCGTCCTTCACCTAGCTTGTTGGGAACACAAAGTTTCTTTTCAGTTGCAAACTCCATTCCATAGATATATATGGGGAGGTACTAGCTCCAACTCTGTTTGACAGTGAAAACTGCAGGAACTTCAAACCGGCACTAGGAAACAGACTGAGAAAGCAGAGAAAAAGTGTCTCCTGCAACCCGTTCCCTTGGTCCTAGATGAACGAACGTCTCTCCGCTTGCTCAGTTCTGAGAGATAATTGTGTGTGAAAGCCGTCCTTCACCTAGCTTGTTGGGAACACAAAGTTTCTTTTCAGTTGCAAACTCCATTCCATAGATATATATGGGGAGGTACTAGCTCCAACTCTGTTTGACAGTGAAAACTGCAGGAACTTCAAACCGGCACTAGGAAACAGACTGAGAAAGCAGAGAAAAAGTGTCTCCTGCAACCCGTTCCCTTGGTCTTAGATGAACGAACGTCTCTCCGCTTGCTCAGTTCTGAGAGATAAGTGTGTGTGAAAGCCGTCCTTCACCTAGCTTGTTGGGAACACAAAGTTTCTTTTCAGTTGCAAACTCCATTCCATAGATATATATGGGGAGGTACTAGCTCCAACTCTGTTTGACAGTGAAAACTGCAGGAACTTCAAACCGGCACTAGGAAACAGACTGAGAAAGCAGAGAAAAAGTGTCTCCTGCAACCCGTTCCCTTGGTCCTAGATGAACGAACGTCTCTCCGCTTGCTCAGTTCTGAGATATAAGTGTGTGTGAAAGCCGTCCTTCACCTAGCTTGTTGGGAACACAAAGTTTCTTTTCAGTTGCAAACCCCATTCCATCTATATATATGGGGAGATACTAGCTCCAACACGGTTTGACAGTGAAAACTGCAGGAACTTCAAACCGGCACTAGGAAACAGACTGAGAAAGCAGAGAAAAAGTGTCTCCTGCAAACCGTTCCCTTGGTGCTAGATGAACGAACGTCTCTCCACTTGCACAGTTCTGAGAATAAGTGTGTGTGAAAGCCGTCCTTCACCTAGCTTGTTGGGAACACAAAGTTTCTTTTCAGTTGCAAACTCCATTCCATACATATATATGGGGATGTCCTGGCTCCAACTCGGTTTTATAGTGAAAACTGCAGGAACTTCAAACTGGCACTAGGAATCAGACTGAGAAAGCAGAGAAAAAGTGTCTCCTGCAACCTGTTCCCTTGGTGCTAGATGAACGATCGTCTCTCCACTTGCTCAGTTCCGAGAGATAAGTGTGTGTGAAAGCCGTCCTTCACCTAGCTTGTTGGGAACACAAAGTTTCTTTTCAGTTGCAAACTCCATTCCATACATATATATGCGGAGGTAGAAGCTCCAACTCGGTTTTACAGTGAAAACTGCAGAAAATTCAAACCGGCACTAGGAAACAGACTGAGAAAGCAGAGAAAAAGTGGGTCCTGCAACCCGTTCCCTTGGTGCTAGATGAACGAAAGTCTCTCCACTTGCTCAGTTCTGAGAGATAAGTGTGTGTGAAAGCCGTCCTTCACCTAGCTTGTTGGGAACACAAAGTTTCTTTTCAGTTGCAAACTCCATTCCATAGATATATATGGGGAGGTACTAGCTCCAACTCTTTTTGACAGTGAAAACTGCAGGAACTTCAAACCGGCACTAGGAAACAGACTGAGAAAGCAGAGAAAAAGTGTCTCCTGCAACCCGTTCCCTTGGTCCTAGATGAACGAACGTCTCTCCGCTTGCTCAGTTCTGAGAGATAAGTGTGTGTGAAAGCCGCCCTTCACCTAGCTTGTTGGGAACACAAAGTTTCTTTTCAGTTGCAAACTCCATTCCATCTATATATATGGGGAGATACTAGCTCCAAACCGGTTTGACAGTGAAAACTGCAGGAACTTCAAACCGGCACTAGGAAACAGACTGAGAATGCAGAGAAAAAGTGTCTCCTGCAAACCGTTCCCTTGGTGCTAGATGAACGAACGTCTCTCCACTTGCTCAGTTCTGAGAATAAGTGTGTGTGAAAGCCGTCCTTCACCTAGCTTATTGGGAACACAAATTTTCTTTTCAGTTGCAAACTCCATTCCATACATATATATGGGGATGTTCTGGCTCCAACTCGGTTTTACAGTGAAAACTGCAGGAACTTCAAACTGGCACTAGGAATCAGACTGAGAAAGCAGAGAAAAAGTGTCTCCTGCAACCTGTTCCCTTGGTGCTAGATGAACGATCGTCTCTCCACTTGCTCAGTTCCGAGAGATAAGTGTGTTTGAAAGCCGTCCTTCAACTAGCTTGTTGGGAACACAAAATTTCTTTTCAGTTGCAAACTCCATTCCATACATATATATGGGGAGGTACTAGCTCCAACTCGGTTTGACAGTGAAAACTGCAGGAACTTCAAACCGGCACTAGGAAACAGACTGAGAAAGCAGAGAAAAAGTGTCTCCTGCAACCCGTTCCCTTGGTCCTAGATGAACGAACGTCTCTCCGCTTGCTCAGTTCTGAGAGATAAGTGTGTGTGAAAGCCGTCCTTCACCTAGCTTGTTGGGAACACAAAGTTTCTTTTCAGTTGCAAACTCCATTCCATAGATATATATGGGGAGGTACTAGCTCCAACTCTGTTTGACAGTGAAAACTGCAGGAACTTCAAACCGGCACTAGGAAACAGACTGAGAAAGCAGAGAAAAAGTGTCTCCTGCAACCCGTTCCCTTGGTGCTAGATGAACGAACGTCTCTCCACTTGCTCTGTTCTGAGAGATATGTGTGTGTGAAAGCCGTCCTTCACCTAGCTTGTTGGGAACACAAAGTTTCTTTTCAGTTGCAAACTCCATTGCATACATATATATGGTTAGGTACAAGCTCCAACTCGGTTTGACAGTGAAAACTGCAGGAACTTCAAACCGGCACTAGGAAACAGACTGAGAAAGCAGAGAAAAAGTGTCTCCTGCAACCCGTTCCCTTGGTGCTAGATGAACGAACGTCTCTCCACTTGCTCAGTTCTGAGAGATAAGTGTGTGTGAAAGCCGTCCTTCACCTAGCATGTTGGGAACACAAAGTTTCTTTTCAGTTGCAAACTCCATTCCATACATATATATGGGGAGGTACTAGCTCCAACTCGGTTTGACAGTGAAAACTGCAGGAACTTCAAACCGGCACTAGGAAACAGACTGAGAAAGCAGAGATAAAGTGTCTCCTGCATCCCGTTCCCTTGGTGCTAGATGAACGAACGGCTCTCCACTTGCTCATTACTGAGAGATAAATGTGTGTGAAAGCCGTACTTCACCTAGCTTGTTGGGAACACAAAGTTTCTTTTCAGTTGCAAACTCCATTCCATACATATATATGGAGAGGTACTAGCTCCAACTCGGTTTTACCGTGAAAACTGCAGGAACTTCAAACCGGCACTAGGAAACAGACTGAGAAAGCAGAGAAAAAGTGTCTCCTGCAACCCGTTCCCTTGGTGCTAGATGAACGAAAGTCTCTCCACTTGCTCAGTTCTGAGAGATAAGTGTGTGTGAAAGCCGTCCTTCACCTTGCTTGTTGGGAACACAAAGTTTCTTTTCAGTTGCAAATTCCATTCCATACATATATATGGGGAGGTACAAGCTCCAACTCGGTTTTACAGTGAAAACTGCAGGAACTTCAAACCGGCACTAGGAAACAGACTGAGAAAGCAGAGAAAAAGTGTCTCCTGCATCCCGTTCCCCTGGTGCTAGATGAACGAACGTCTCTCCACTTGCTCAGTTCTGAGAGATTAGTGTGTTTTAAAGCCGCCCTTCACCTAGCTTGTTGGGAACACAAAGTTTCTTTTCAGTTGCAAACTCCATTCCATACTTATATATGGGGAGGTACTAGCTCCAACTCGGTTTGACAGTGAAAACTGCAGGAACTTCAAACCGGCACTAGGAAACAGACTGAGAAAGCAGAGAAAAAGTGTCTCCTGCATCCCGTTCCCTTGGTGCTAGATGAACGAACGTTTCTCCACTTGCTCAGTTCTGAGAGATAAGTGTGTGTGAAACCGTCCTTCACCTAGCTTGTTGGGAACACAAAGTTTCTTTTCAGTTGCAAACTCCATTCCATAAATATATATGGGGAGGTACTAGCTCCAACTCGGTTTTACAGTGAAAACTGCAGGATCTTCAAACCGGCACTAGGAAACAGACTGAGAAAGCAGAGAAAAAGTGTCTCCTGCAACCCGTTCCCTTGGTGCTAGATGAACGAACGTCTCTCCACTTGCTCTGTTCTGAGAGATATGTGTGTGTGAAAGCCGTCCTTCACCTAGATTGTTGGGAACACAAAGTTTCTTTTCAGTTGCAAACTCCATTGCATACATATATATGGGGAGGTACAAGCTCCAACTCGGTTTGACAGTGAAAACTGCAGGAACTTCAAACCGGCACTAGGAAACAGACTGAGAAAGCAGAGAAAAAGTGTGTCCTGCAACCCGTTCCCTTGGTGCTAGATGAACGAACGTCTCTCCAATTGCTCAGTTCTGAGAGATAAGTGTGTGTGAAAGCCGTCCTTCACCTAGCTTGTTGGGAACACAAAGTTTCTTTTCAGTTGCAAACTCCATTCCATACATATATATGGGGAGGTACTAGCTCCAACTCGGTTTGACAGTGAAAACTGCAGGAACTTCAAACCGGCACTAGGAAACAGACTGAGAAAGCAGAGAAAAATTTTCTCCTGCATCCCTTTCCCTTGGTGCTAGATGAACGAACGTATCTCCACTTGCTCAGTTCTGAGAGATAAGTGTGTGTGAAAGCCGTCCTTCACCTAGCTTGTTGGGAACACAAAGTTTCTTTTCAGTTGCAAACTCCATTCCATACATATATATGGGGAGGTACTAGCTCCAACTCCTTTTTACAGTGAAAACTGCAGGATCTTCAAAACGGCACTAGGAAACAGACTGAGAAAGCAGAGAAAAAGTGTCTCCTGCAACCCGTTCCCTTGGTGCTAGATGAACGAACGTCTCTCCACTTGCTCTGTTCTGAGAGATAAGTGTGTGTGAAAACCGTCCTTCACCTAGCTTGTTGGGAACACAAAGTTTCTTTTCATTTGCAAACTCCATTCCATATATATATATGGGGAGGTACAAGCTCCAAATCGGTTTGAGAGTGAAAACTGCAGGAACTTCAAACCGGCTCTAGGAAACAGACTGAGAAAGCAGAGATAAAGTGTCTCCTGCATCCCGTTCCCTTGGTGCTAGATGAACGAACGGCTCTCCACTTGCTCAGTTCTGAGAGATAATTGTGTGTGAAAGCCGTCCTTCACCTAGCTTGTTGGGAACACAAAGTATCTTTTCAGTTGCAAACTCCATTCCATACATATATATGGAGAGGTACTAGCTCCAACTCGGTTTTACAGTGAAAACTGCAGGAACTTCAAACCGGCACTAGGAAACAGACTGAGAAAGCAGAGAAAAATTGTCTCCTGCAACCCGTTCCCTTGGTGCTAGATGAACGAACGTCTCTTCACTTGCTCAGTTCTGAGAGATAATTGTGGGTGAAAGCAGGCCTTCACATAGCTTGTTGGGAACACAAAGTGTCTTTCCAGTTGCAAACTCCATTCCATACTTATATATGGGGAGGTACAAGCTCCAACTCGGTTTTACAGTGAAAACTGCAGGAACTTCAAACCGGCACTTGGAAACAGACTGAGAAAGCAGAGAAAAAGTGTCCCCTGCATCCCGTTCCCTTGGTGCTAGATGAACGAACGTCTCTCCACTTGCTCAGTTCTGAGAGATAAGTGTGTGTGAAAGCCGCCCTTCACCTAGCTTGTTGGGAACACAAAGTTTCTTTTCAGTTGCAAACTCCATTCCATACATATATATGGGGAGGTACTAGCTCCAACTCGGTTTTACAGTGAAAACTGCAGGATCTTCAAACCGGCACTAGGAAACAGACTGAGAAAGCAGAGAAAAAGTGTCTCCTGCAACCCGTTCCCTTGGTGCTAGATGAACGAACGTCTCTCCACTTGCTCAGTTCTGAGAGATATGTGTGTGTGAAAGCCGTCCTTCACCTAGCTTGTTGGGAACACAAAGTTTCTTTTCAGTTGCAAACTCCATTCCATACATATATATGGGGAGGTAGAAGCTCCAACTCGGTTTGACACTGAAAACTGCAGGAACTTCAAACCGGCACTAGGAAACAGACTGAGAAAGCAGAGAAAAAGTGTGTCCTGCAACCCGTTCCCTTGGTGCTAGATGAACGAACGTCTCTCCACTTGCTCAGTTCTGAGAGATAAGTCTGTGTGAAAGCCGTCCTTCACCTAGCTTGTTGGGAACACAAAGTTTCTTTTCAGTTGCAAACTCCATTCCATACATATATATGGGGAGGTACTAGCTCCAAATCGGTTTTACAGTGAAAAATGCAGGAACTTCAAACCGGCACTAGGAAACAGACTGAGAAAGCATAGAAAAAGTGTCTCCTGCAACCCGTTCCCTTGGTGCTAGATGAACGAACGTCTCTCCACTTGCTCAGTTCTGAGAGATATGTGTTTGTGAAAGCCGTCCTTCACCTAGCTTGTTGGGAACACAAAGTTTCTTTTCAGTTGCAAACTCCATTCCATCTATATATATGGGGAGATACTAGCTCCAACCCGGTTTGACAGTGAAAACTGCAGGAACTTCAAACCGGCACTAGGAAACAGACTGAGAAAGCAGAGAAAAAGTGTCTCCTGCAAACCGTTCCCTTGGTGCTAGATGAATGAACGTCTCTCCACTTGCACAGTTCTGAGAATAAGTGTGTGTGAAAGCCGCCCTTCACCTAGCTTGTTGGGAACACAAAGTTTCTTTTCAGTTGCAAACTCCATTCCATACATATATATGGGGATGTTCTGGCTCCAACTCGGTTTTATAGTGAAAACTGCAGGAACTTCAAACTGGCACTAGGAATCAGACTGAGAAAGCAGAGAAAAAGTGTCTCCTGCAACCTGTTCCCTTGGTGCTAGATGAACGATCGTCTCTCCACTTGCTCAGTTCCGAGAGATAAGTGTGTGTGAAAGCCGTCCTTCACCTAGCTTGTTGGGAACACAAAGTTTCTTTTCAGTTGCAAACTCCATTCCATACATATATATGCGGAGGTAGAAGCTCCAACTCGGTTTTACAGTGAAAACTGCAGAAAATTCAAACCGGCACTAGGAAACAGACTGAGAAAGCAGAGAAAAAGTGTGTCCTGCAACCCGTTCCCTTGGTGCTAGATTAACGAAAGTCTCTCCACTTGCTAAGTTCTGAGAGATAAGTGTGTGTGAAAGCCGTCCTTCACCTAGCTTGTTGGGAACACAAAGTTTCTTTTCAGTTGCAAACTCCATTCCATAGATATATATGGGGAGGTACTAGCTCCAACTCTGTTTGACAGTGAAAACTGCAGGAACTTCAAACCGGCACTAGGAAACAGACTGAGAAAGCAGAGAAAAAGTGTCTCCTGCAACCCGTTCCCTTGGTCCTAGATGAACGAACGTCTCTCCGCT